>NW_026536033.1:0-502175 GCF_028551555.1 Melozone crissalis | reverse complement strand
CTGTTAAGTTGCTTTGCGGTTATGGGAGTTCCAAAGAGTATCAAAACAGATAATGGTCGAGCTTATGTGTGTGCTAGGAAAAATTACAAAAATTAAGTTTAAAAGTGACAGGACCAGTAAAATTGGGAGCAGCAAAATTGAAAACTGATAAGAAAAAGAAGCCTAAAAAAGGGAACTTCTTCTAAATAAGGCTAATTGGTTTGTATGCTTAGAACATTTTTATATTTGTGGGACCCTCAAGAGAGTATAATTGATGAAAACAACCAACAATATAAACAACGATTACAAAATAAAATACGCCTTGCACTAAAGAAAGAGCTTGAACTATTAGCCTTATATAGTAAGAAAGCTGCAGAGGCTTTGCACACACCACCATTAAATTGGCTACATTGGATTGAAGAGACAGATTTTTACACTGGTTCTTATTTACATTCACTTCCTTGTTATATTTGCAAAAGGGATGCTGATAAGTGCTAAGCATGGATAGCTTTGCATTGTGCAGGATGTAATAAGGTTTATTGGTACTCACAAAAGACAATAGCAAATTTATGGTGTAGACCTTGTTTTGGGAAATGGATTCAAGATTTAGTCTGGATTAGAGCTCTTGAGCAAAGTACTGGCCTGCCAGGAAGGGCAGGATTAGAGCTTTTTGAGAGTACAGAACAAGTGGCTATAGCATATATTAGATGGAAATTGCAACAAATACTTAGAGAATTTGAAATTACTAGTGCCTCACATATCATAGCAGCTCGCTGTAAAGCTGATTTACCTTTAAATCTACCACACGTTATACCTGTAAGCAAAGATGCTGATTTAGAATTAGACCAGTGTATTCAAAAGGTTAATTTAGGCCTACATTAACTGTTCTAATAAGTCAGATAAAAGAAAAATGAAATTTGTTCTTGTTGTACTGCTCCATGCTGTAGCGAGTGAAGCTGTAGAGATAACGCGTTTTAATCAGCCAAGAGAAAATTTATGGGTAACACTTGCTAAACAAATTAATCAATCATCGCTTTGTCTTAGTCTTGGAGGAGTTACTAATCCATTTCGAACATGCCTGGTAGGACTTCCAGTATGGTCTCCTGGTGAATTTTGCAGTTTAATATATAATCGAACTTTATGCATGCATAACATGACAAACATTACGTTGCCAGCACAGCAAGGATATACTGCAGGTCAGAGTGATGGCTATCGCCAATGCTTACTAATCCAATCACTTAACACTTCTTTGCATTCTCCTCCTGAGGAATTGGATCTTTTTGGAAGTGCAAATGCCAGTATGCCTAACACCACAGCTGGCGGATGGTTTAGTTTCAAACCTTTAGATGCTCAGAATTTAAATCAACCTAAAGTCACATGGGCCACCTTAGATTCATCCCTGAATTTGAGTGAATCTTCTCCACAGCATTATAGTCAATGTAACGGCACAAACATCACAGCACCAATTAAACTACCTACAGGAATATTTCTAATTTGTGGAGACAGGGCATGGAATGGTGTACCAGCTAAGCCACAGGGTGGACCCTGTTATCTGGGAAAATTGTCTTTGTTTCACCCTAATGTGTCCTTGCTAATGCAGCTTAGTCGGACATCAAACAGGAAAAGCGTAGTATACATGACTTAGACTGCAGCCAGATAGGAGATCCACAGTTCTGGGGTACATTCAGGCAAGTAGTAGTTTCCACTATATTGCCAGGAGGATCTGCCAATAAGGCTATGAATTTAGCAAAACAATTAGGATGCTGGACAAGAAATGAGCTAAACAAAACATCCCAAATTCTAGACATGCTAACTACAGATGTACAAAGTGTTAATCATGCTGTTTTGCAAAATAGAGCTGCTGTAGATTTTTTGCTCTTAGCACAAGGACATGGCTGTGAAGAGTTTGAGGGAATGTGTTGCATGAATTTGTCTGATCATTCAGCGTCCATTCATTCTAAGATAAAGGAACTGCAACAGGGACTTCACAATCTTAAAGAAGAAGAAGGTTTCGGAATTGACGAATGGCTTAAAGGTTTAGGACTCGGACCATGGCTAAGAAACCTTGTGATATATGCTATTGGCTTATTGGGGGTGATCTTAATGTTTTTGCTTATTTTGCCTTGTATTTTTACTTGTATTCAAAACATGATTGGTCGTATGATAGCGAAAACTTGGCACACTAATCTCCTTGCTCAAAAAGAAAGCGGGGGAAATGTGGAGAATATTGTTAATAAATGGTTAAGTGAGAAAAATCATCCTGACATTATGCCGCTGGTTAAGCTTGATAGGGAGGACAGCAGGCTCTGATTCAGTGACTGCTGACAGGCAAGAATGCCGGATGGCCTTGCTGCAACATGAGGAAAGGGAGTTGAGATTAGTCCTGAATATCTGCAGAATGTATCAAAAGAATAAGCACAAGGATGTAGAAGTAGGTGTAGTTGCTGATATGTGTCGGATTTCTGGTGCTGTTTAGATGGTCTGGGAAAAAGCCCAAAGATGGCCTTGGGCCCCCGGGTCCGAAAGAACGAGAGGAAGCTTCAGATTTGTTCTTGGTCTTGGTGTTTATTAATTGCTTATCTAAAAGATTTTCTCTTGGCCTGACAGAGTTCTGCTCAGCAGTCAGCCATGGGCACACACTGAAAGCCCCTGGGGCGGTCACCTATCTTTATACCCGGAGTTACGTATACAATATTTATCATTTTTCTCCAATACCCTCTACTCTTATTAACTAGTGTTCTCCTAGTAAGGTCCAATCTTGGAGTGCCAACATCACTACAGAAGATGGAGGCCTAGAGGAAGAAGAAGAAGGAGAAGGGCACGCCCCAGTACCTCCATCTTGCCTCTCTAGACCCCCCTGTACAGGGATCTTAAACCCTGTATCTCACACTCCAATTAACTTGTCCCTTCACCATTCACCTCAGTGAAATCCTCTCGTCCTCATACTGATGTCATCTCCCATGTGGGATCAAAGTCCAGCCACCAGACATTTCTGGCAACATTCCAGGACTCCCGAGCCCCCCAGGGGTAGTCTGGTTCACCCTGCACCCCAGTTCTGAGAGACTGAGATCCCACATCTCCCCCTTCTGTTTGCACCAAAAGACCTTTTTTGCTTTTATGTGAAAACCCCCTAAAGTACTTAGTTTCTTTTCATTTCTCTTCCGGGTCGTTTTTCGCAGCCTGAGTCTCGACTTCTGTCTGAGTACTCGTCTCTTTGCTTCTCGGATCAGCATTCTCGTGTTCTCGCGTTCGGAATGGCTTCACGTGCCGTGCTGACACCCACTTCAGACCTCGATCTGTGGAGATACAAGCGAAACCCTTTCCCGAAGTGATTAGTCTGAAAGGACCCTCTATTTGTCCGGTCTCTGGGTTTCTGATCAAAACTAAAGGATTTTCCCTTAGCTTTGCCTGTGTGTTGTTTAGAAAATGTCTCACGATCGGTGGATCAGGTTCCGAGGATGAGCTATTTAGGAAATTCAGCACATACAATGCCTTATTTAATTTCATGTGAGGTGTTGCCTCTGGCTCACCCCTTCTCTGTCTGTCCAGAAGGGATTTTAGGGTGTGATGTGTTCTCTCAATGATTGCCTGACCTGTGGGTGAATGCGGAATACCAAACGTGTGTCTGACACCCCACCTTTTCAGGAATCTGTCAAGCACCCTGCCTGTGTATGTTGGACCATTATCTGTTTTTATCTCCTGAGGCACACCTAATGCTGCAAATGCCTGCAGAAAGTGTCGGCAAGCATGGTCTGCTGTTTCCTCAGCATGTGCTGAAGCAAAGACTGCACCTGAGAATGTATCTACAGAAACATGAACATTTTTGAGCTTCCCAAAAGATGGGTATTTTGTGACGTCAGCTTGCCACAACTGAAGACTTTGCAGCCCCCGCGGATTAATGGCCCCGGTAGAAGAAGGTGGCTGCACAAGCTGACAGTCTGGACAAGCACTAATGATCTCCCTCGCCTGACTCTTTGTGAGACGAAAGGACTCCATCAGTGCTTGCGCATTCTGATGAAAGAACGCATGACTTAACCTTGCCTGCTCAAAAATGTCCGGCAGTGTTAGCAAAATGGGCATTGTCAACCTGTCCGCCCGAGCATTCCCTTCCGCTAAAAATCCCGGAAGTGTTGTGTGCGCTCTAATGTGTGTGATAAAATACTCTCTTTCCCTGCTCTCTAGCAGTGTTTTCAAGCTTGTCAGGTATGAGTATAAAACCTCATTACTGACTTCTTTCAAGAGCGAACCCTCCAATCTCTTGACCACACCCGCAACATATGCGGAATCTGTCACCAGATTGAGAGGCTGTTTGAACAACTGAAATGCTCGGACAACGGCTGCCAACTCCACAATTTGTGGAGAGCCCTGAACCATCCTCACGTCTGATTCCCAATCCCCTGTCGTTGAGTCTCTCCACGTGATTACTGACTTGTGCGTCTTCCCCGAGCCATCCGTGAACACGGTGATCCCGTCCAAAGGTTCTTCACTTATCTGTGGTTTTGCTCTATAGCATATTTGCGATTGCAGTATTCTGTGTTGGGGAAAGTGGATTGTGCAAGCTCCTGGGAACGCTAACAATGCGATTAATAGGTCTTTCGATTGTTGCATTGCCCAATCGAAGTAGCCTCGTTTCAGAGGTAACCTGATGACTGAGAATTCTCTTCCTGCCATTGTCAGCAGCCTTGTTCTCGCCTTTATGATGATTTGTGCTGCCATCTCCAGATCTGTGAGAATCGTTTTCGCGGGCCTGTGCGGTAGGAAAATCCACTCTATGATTATCAAAGAGTCCTTTTGCGATTCATCCCATTGGAAGATCAAACCATGGAACTGCGTTTTCTTCCCCAGCACTGCCAACTGAAAAGGCAACGATGGAACAAATCGATGTGCCTGCCTTTTCTGTATCGCGTCCGAGATTTTCTCCAACTCTTTTCTTGCTTCTGGTGTGAGTGTCCTGGGAGAACGAATGTCTGTGTCTCCTCTCAAGAGATCAAGCAGTGCTGGAATGTCACTATTTGTGATTCCCAAAACTGGTCTCATCCAGTTGATTTCTCCCAAAAGCTGTTGCAAATCATGCAAATTGTTAACCTTTGTGCTGATCTCCACCTTTTGAGGCTTTATTGTTTTCTCTGAAATTTTCCACCCTAGATATTTCCAAGGTGCAACCTCTTGAATCTTTGAAATGCTGATTTCCAGACCTGCCTTTTGCACCTCTGCGATCACACAGTCACGAGCTTCGTGCAGCTCCTGTCGTGTTGATGCTGCAATGAGCAAATCATCCATGTAATGAATGATCTTCGCCTTCGGAAATTTCTTTCGTGCTGGTGCCAAAGCTCGTGCCACGTACCATTGACAGATCGTCGGAGAATTTTTCAGGCCTTGTGGAAGACAGACCCAATGGTACCGCTGCAGAGGCGTTTCCCTGTTGATACTCGGGACTGAAAAGGCAAATCTCGGAGCATCATCTGGATGGAGTGGGATACTGAAAAAGCAATCCTTGAGGTCAATGACCACAAGCTGCCAATCTCTGGGAATCATTGAGACAGATGGAAGTCCCAACTGAAGTGGCCCCATGTCTTCTATGACTTCGTTGATCTTCCTGAGGTCGTGTAACAACCTCCATTTGCCCGACAGCTTTTTCTTGATGACAAAAACCGGAGAATTCCAAGGGCTGTCTGTTGGCTTAATGTGTCCCTTCTGCAATTGTTCTTGGACCAGGTCTTTCAAAGCACTCAATTTTTTCCGCTCAAGGGGCCACTGATCCACCCAAACTGGATCATCTGTTTTCCATGTCAGCTTCAGTGTGGCGAGTGCTGCAGTGACCCCTATTAAAAATCCATTTCGATCTTCGCGCCCCATTGTGCCAAAAGGTCCCGACCCCAGACTGTGATCGGCTTTTGAACGACAAAAGGACGAATGATCGCCGTCTTATCTCCTGGTCCCGTGACAACGACGGAATTCTCACTTTGCAGACACAGAGATGCTCCCCCGATGCCTGAGAGAGAGCCCAATGGCGCGACCAAGGTCCAATTGCGTGGCCAAAAGATGTACGATATTACTGTTACATCCGCCCCTGTGTCGAGCATACCTCTGATCGATATTGTCCTGTCCCCACATGTCAATTGGCACGTGAGCGTGGGTCGGTCTCGACCTATGTGCTTCACCCATGTTGTATGTACTTCAACATGCTCTTTCATAGGGAGACCTTCTTCGTCGAAGATTGACATGACCTCTCCAACTGCATGTGGTGGCAATGCAAAGGCTCTTGCAACCACAGTATTTTCCGGTACAGTCAATGGTGGACGAAGCGCTCTTGCCAAAACTGTTAACTCTGTATTTTTGTCTGCTGAGACAACTGTCGGATAGACAATGAGCCCAAGAATACTGCACTTATCTTGTCCAATTATCAAGAAATCTTGTTTCTTGTATGAGTCCCCGCGGATACCTGTGGGTATCTCCGCATGACTTTCATCTAGAAAGCATACTAGTTTTGAAGCTGCCAATGCACACTGTGCCCCTGGTGGGAGGAGGTCTGGGTCACTGTGGAATCGACTGAGGGTTTTGCTGAGGGCATCTGCTTGTCGCTCACTGATGACTGCCCTGTCTGTTCTTGTGACACCGCCAGTACTTGTGTCGGAGCGCGCCGGGGATTTCCCGCGCTCAATTTCCCGTTTCCCGGATGCGGCAACGGATTTCCTTCCACATCTGTCCGGGAATAACATTCTTTTACAGAGTGTCTTCCTCTTCCGCACCGTGCGCAAATTGGTCTTTCCGCTCTCTGGGCTGGCGTTGGTATATGTGTCCGTGGGCAATTCCTTTTCATGTGCCCAGATTCCCCACATCCGTAGCACTGTCCTCCTTGGGGTCTGTTCCTTTCTGCATTGCCGCAAGAACTTTGTTGACATTTTCGTCCTGTTGATGGAGTAATTTCTCGAACATCTTCTCCAATGTCTTGTCCTCTGATTGCCCTTCTGAGCGTCCCTTTAGCTGTTTCTCCCATTCCTCTTTTAATTCATCCTTTACAATCGCTGCGACGTGCTGAGGCGTCCCCACCTTGCTGCATGCCTCCACCATCTCTGCCAAGGATGGCCGTCCTGGCATGGTGCTAATCACCCGTTGACAATCCGGGTTGGCATTGCCGAAAGCTAAATTCTCCAAGAGAGGCCTCTTCACTTCTTCTGTTGTCACCTGTCGATCCACGGCTTGCGTGAGTCAGTCGATGAATGACATGAATGGCTCTGTGGGACCTTGCCTGATGCAAGAGAACGGGACATCCGGAGCTCCTGTCGGCGTAATTTGCATGATTGCCAATCGCGCTGCTTCTTTGATGTCGCTTAACACTCTTCGTGGAAGCCGCGCTGCTTGTTCCCCTGGATTGTCATCTGGAGGATCCCCTGCTAATTGCCCTTCTGTGAGGTTCGCATTCGGCCCACCTTGGTATCTGTTCCGCAACTCAGCAAGATATTTTCTCCACCTTTTTTCCCAGACAAGACTCTGTGTGTCAGTGAGGATCATTGCCACAATACTTCGAATGTCATATGGTGTGAGATCATACATAGAGAATGTCCCTCTTAATAGCTGTTTGAAGTATTGTGAGTTCAGCCCAAAAGTCTGAGCTGCCTTCCCTAAGTCTTTGAGTGTCTCATGACCCATCCTTTCCCACCTTGGATTCTGTCCCTGGGCATCATATGTCACTGGCATTATCAAATCCCCTGATCCCGGGAATAAATGCTTTTCCTTTTCCAATGCTTCTCTGATTTGCCTCCAATCCATTGTCTTCACCGGCTCTTGAAACCCCTCTTCATCAGATTCCATTGGAATTTGCATGAATAATGGTGTTGTAGATGTCATCGGTGATTCATGGTGTCTCATTTTTCGCCTTGAGGTTTTTGGCCTTGCTTCTAAATCCGAAAAGGAAACTCGAGGATCCTGTTGATATTTCTTCTTTACTGCATCGAATGAATGCAAGAAGCTTTTTGCTGCTTCTGCTGCTGATAGCATCCATGTTGGGACACCTTCCGATGCTGTGATCCTTATGACATCTTCCCCTTGTAGCTGTTCTTCATCTGAGCTTTCATCATCTTCATGAAATCCCGAAGTGGATGGATAATCCCTTTGTCGTGTTAACATTGATTTCTTCGAGGTGCTTTTCTTTTTATATATTGTTGGAAAAAATTGCTGCATTGTTGCAGTCTCGCCACGAGATGGCGCTGTGGCTCCGCCGAGCCGACCCGGCATGTCGTGCACTTCCGCCCTCCTGCCACTAGGTGGCGCTGTCACCGGCCTCCCTGGCTCGGATGACGGAGCGATCTCGACTGCCCCACTTCCTCTTCCTGCTCGGCGTCCCCCGTGAGGGGAAGGGACTGGGACTCCGAGGCTCTGAACCAAAGGCGCCAGATCTGGAGACGGTGTGGAGCCCCGGGACGTAGAATCCCTAACACGGCCCCTCCTCACTCGCGACGTCACGGGGGACCGGGCTCGGGTCCGCGCGCGTCTTACTTTCTGCGCCTGCGTGCTCTCCGAGCTACTTCCGGTGTCCCCCAAGGTGACGTCATCGTCTCCCCCCTGTTTCACCTCCGAGGTTCTAGCCCCTCGGTCTGTCCCAGAATCCGACCCCTCCTCCTCTGACGTTGTGTTCGCCTCTCCCGCCGGCACCCCGGCTCTACCCGCGATTCGAGCTGACCGTCGCACCGGGTCTGACGTCACAACCGCGCGCCTCCTGCGTCTCGCCGCGGCGGCCCTTTGAGCCTGCACATTTTCTCACAGCCCGCCTTCCGCGCTCGCTGCCGCCGCGCCCGCGTGTGAGTCTACACCCCGGTTTTTGCGAGTTTCGCCCTTCGCGCGCGTCTCCTCATCCTCACCCGCGCTGCTCGCGTTTGCCGCCGCCGCCGCGTCGCCGCTTTCACCGCGAACAGGCCCCCCCCCCGATCCCTTATCTTCCTGCTCCCCCCCTTCTGCTCCTTACTCCTCCACACTCTCTGGAGTTTCAGGACGCCCTTGGGGTTTGTTGCATTTTTTGATCAGGGGTTTTAATATTTTTTCCTGCTCTCTTTTTTCAAGAGCCCTTTCCCCCTGGCCTTTCAAAGCCAGAGCAATTTTTTTCCGGGAGCTCTGCCGCTCCGCCCCCTTCTCTGAGGGTACCGCAGCTTCTCGCTGCTTTTCCAGTCTTTTAGACTGCACTGAAATACCTTGTAACATGATTCTTGCCGGCGAGAGTAGCTTTAACGCTGTCTCATCTTTTTTTGTTGCTAAAATATATAAATGCCTATTAATTTCTTGCCAAAACCCCACTTCGAACAGCAGATATGTCTCTGCAAGTGGATAATTGAGCCTTGCCCATAGTAACAGCTGTTTTAATTCTTTCTTTGGGATCCCTTCTGTATATAATTCTGCTACACTTTGTAAGGTGGATAAGATTTCCCGTTGTTCTTGGGAGAGTGAGGCCCCCATGATTTTATTTTGGCCTTCTTACCGAATCTGTCGTCAGAGTGGTCTGGAGGCCCTTGTTCTCCGTCCAGCAGATCACGAGGGATGGATCAGAGGCGCCTTTCTGGTCCCAGTCCAGGCCGCTCTGCTACGAGCTGTCTTCAGCAGAAGCTGAGAGATGGGATTTCTCAGTGACTGCTGATTTTTGCAGCTTCTCCCGGCCGGTTTTTTCTTTTTCTTCTTTCTTTCTTCAGGCTTCCCTCCTCAGGAGTTATCAGTGCTGTCCTCTTGGCTCTTCAGCTCTTCAGGGCTTTTCCCCCCCCCGAAAGGTTTGGTGGGAGATAGCCCGCACAGCGGACGCCAGTTGTTGGATTTCTGGTGCTGTTTAGATGGTCTGGGAAAAAGCCCAAAGATGGCCTTGGGCCCCCGGGTCCGAAAGGACGAGAGGAAGCTTCAGATTTGTTCTTGGTCTTGGTGTTTATTAATTGCTTATCTAAAAGATTTTCTCTTGGCCTGACAGAGTTCTGCTCAGCAGTCAGCCATGGGCACACACTGAAAGCCCCTGGGGCGGTCACCTATCTTTATACCCGGAGTTACGTATACAATATTTATCATTTTTCTCCAATACCCTCTACTCTTATTAACTAGTGTTCTCCTAGTAAGGTCCAATCTTGGAGTGCCAACATCACTACAGAAGATGGAGGCCTAGAGGAAGAAGAAGAAGGAGAAGGGCACGCCCCAGTACCTCCATCTTGCCTCTCTAGACCCCCCTGTACAGGGATCTTAAACCCTGTATCTCACACTCCAATTAACTTGTCCCTTCACCATTCACCTCAGTGAAATCCTCTCGTCCTCATACTGATGTCATCTCCCATGTGGGATCAAAGTCCAGCCACCAGACATTTCTGGCAACATTCCAGGACTCCCGAGCCCCCCAGGGGTAGTCTGGTTCACCCTGCACCCCAGTTCTGAGAGACTGAGATCCCACAGATATGTAACTAACCAATCCTGAGCTCAACTTTTGCAATATGTATGAAGCTTATTAAGAACTGTATTTAACCCGCCGTGTGTGATCAATAAATTGGACTTGGATGAACCAATTGGTGTCTGGGTCTCCTTCCTCCGACACCCAGCTCCCTCAAACACAACTGCACCAGCCAGGACATCTCATTTCACGGCCCGTGGCAGCAGAAACGCACTGCTCTGAAAGGCTCTGAGGCCAGTGGGCCGCACTACAGAGCAGATAATCTCCAGCAGGGGTTGGAGGAAGAGTTCTGCTTTGAGCTCACCTGAAGATGATCAATAGCTGCACCCACCAAATTTGTTTTGTTGTTGCCCATCAGAACTAAGGAGAAGAATTTCTCAGGAGCTCCTGCCAACCATTGCCGTGAGCTATTTGAACTCATGTCCTTGTCCCTTTCCCAGGTCTGCTGTGTGAGGAGCCACCTCCACCTCCACAGTGCTGTCAGACACCCTGGGGCCACCAGCCCCTCGCTGGAAGGGTTCCAGCCAGGTACTGCCAGCTCTGCATGTGCTGGGGATGTCACCTCCTGCACACACACCTCGTAAACGCCCTATAAACCCCTGGCACTGGAGTGCTGCGTGTGCATTACTATCAAGTTATGTCACTGCTTCCATAATAAAATTATTTCAGTGGGTTGTAAGTCAGCTCTAAAACTCTCTTTGGGCTAAAACTTGGCAAGTGCACATATGCAAAGACACTCACACAGCCTGATTTCTGGGAAGGGGTGAGACTGCGTTACTCCTGAATTCTGCGCAGGGGCAGAGGGTATTCTCACGGGGAGAAGCTTCAGAGCACCCGCCAGGCCAGTGGGGGAAGGCAGAGACTGCTGGAAATGGGACGGCCACAAACCCACCCATCACTGCCATTCCAGCCTCCTTTCCATCCCCCAGCTCCGGGAAAGGGGGACAGCATCTTGTCTGCTCTTGGGGACAGGTAGCGGAGGGTTACATGTTTTCCCAGCTCTGTCGGAATCTCGGAGGGTACAGGGACACTTCAGAGTCCCCCTGCATAGGCTGCTTCAAAGGAGGAGTCCTTGGAAGCTCACCGGCACTAAACCCATCCTTTAAACAAGCTTTGCTTTGCAAGAGTTTGGATGCTCCTTGACTGTTACTGCAAACTGCAGAGGGAAAACCTGTTTGCAGTGCCAGGACTGTCCTGGGATGTTGTGTTGTTTCTGTGGAAGTTGGACTTTTCTGTTCCCCCTATCATGTAATGGTTCTGCGCTGGTTATCTTCTCCTTCCCTTGTGCTGCCAGTTATCCCACCTCCTTCCCAGTTGCCTTGGAGACTAATGTATCCTTTCTCAAATCCCTCCCCGGTGCCCTGTCCGTCACTCGGCGCTCGCACCCTTCTCTCTAGAAACTTCCAGCGAGAGCGTTGAGTGATTGGTTCAGGGACCAGGACTCCACCCTCAAGTTATCCCCATTGGGGTTCTCCCTAAGTCAATCTTTTGTATCCCGCTCCCCTCTAAAACTCTATTCGCCCTAGGGTCGACTCCTCCCCTGTCTCCCTCCCTCCTTAGAAGCTGTTGCAAGTATCTCCCCACTTCCCTGTCCGGCTGTCGGTTCCCCTGGGACCCAGTGAGCCTGGATTCCCCACAGTTGGAGAGCGCTCTCTTCTTTCTGCTGGCTGCAGCCATAAGCCGTGCCACGTCCCACGGCAAGGTGTGGCTGCTGTCACAGCACAGGGTGTTTGCCTTAGGCGCTGTCCGGAGCCACGGAGATTGGGACAGTGCTGCCCTGCTGCCAGCGGTGCTGGATAGCTGGCCGGGTCGTCCGAGAAGGACAGTCCTGGCCCAGCTTGACCGCTTCACTGGGACATGGCTGCTGTTAAAGAGTGTAAATCCCACTGCTCACAGAGGTCTCTCCTGCAGAGCCCTGCGAGCTTGGCACTATCACAGCAAGAAGAATTCTGCCCCTGGAAGCTGCATCCAACAGTGCCTGCACAATTAGTGGGAAGAAGGGAGGGATTTTTAAGAAGCATAAAGAAAAGGGGAGCATAGAGGAAAAGGGAGCCTCCTGCTGTCTCTTGAAATCTCCCCCAGCCTGAAAAAGCTCTCTTTGGGGCTAGAGACTCCCAGAAGCACAATGGGGCAGTGCCTGCTGTAAGCACAGCATCCTTGTGATGTCTGCAGCTGCAGGTGTTTGTACACTTGACCTTTTGTGATAAACACTAAGGACATTTCCTTCATACTTACTTTGCAAATCTTCTAGGAAACACACCAAACTCCAGGCAGTCATTTGCTGTGATGTTTTGTTTCCTGAATAACACAAAACTCTACCTTTATGTCCGAGTTGCTCTGGTTTGCTGGGTCAAAATCCACATCTGGCCTGAGGGAGATGAGTCATTTCTCCGGGTGCTTCCACTCCTACTGCAGCCCTGAGATGGTCCACATATAGAAAGAAGAAATATAGGGAAAGAACTATAACAACGTATTATCATGTAATCAGGTGGCAAAAAAGGGGAGGGTCATTGAAAGTAAGGGTATTCTTCTTTAATTTCATGCAACTATATTTAGTGATATTAGTGGTTTGAGCATTGCTGTACATCCTCCTGTTATGTTTGCCCAATTATCTCATCATTTAAAAAAACAAGCAATATTAAAAGTAGTAACAATTTTGATTGAATAATTGAAATGAAAAACATAAAATTGGGTACAATATGATTCGATTAAAATAAGGGATAATTTGGTTGCAATAATAACGCATAAGCAAGAGATACTGCGGGGTACGGAGTGCAGGGTTCAATGACCCTTGCCACCTCATGTACAAGCTTGCCAAGTGAAAGTCACCCCTTATATGCCGTGTGTCAATTCCATCTCCTCCCATTTTTGGTTTGTCACTTTTCTGTCTCCGCCTTTATTACCACCTTTATCACGCCTGCACCACCACTCGGTTTGGTGGTCGCACAAGTCTTTGGGGGTTGTCACTGATGAAGGCTCTGTAGTCTTCTTCGTTGTCCTTTAATTCACCTTTGGGTTACACATGCGCACCAAGCCAGTACAATGTAAGACAAGA
Organism: Melozone crissalis; assembly: GCF_028551555.1. Lineage (NCBI taxonomy): Eukaryota > Metazoa > Chordata > Aves > Passeriformes > Passerellidae > Melozone > Melozone crissalis. The sequence continues at coordinate 488,733 of NW_026536033.1, read as the reverse complement.
CTAATGTATCACTGCATCTACATATCAAAGCAATAAGTCCCTTATAATTAGCATTTTCTGGGACCCAACCATGTTCTTGGTTATTTTTAGCAACTGTATCTTCAGCTTCTTTCCTGTGGTCCTTGAGAACATCTGCTGGGAAAATGGGGGGTGGAGCCCCTCCTTTCCCTCTCCTCTTTGGCATTACTATTTTTAACTTATTTTATTATTTCCAGATATTAGTTACTGTATCAACATGGATTACTGTTTCAATTTTTATCATCACGAATTGTACCTATTTATCACAAATCCCCCATTTGTCTTTTTGATCATTATGATTCGTGCTGTATTTAAAAAGCTGTGCCCTGATATCTTTTATATTTTTCAGAATTTTGGTTTTCTTGTTGTCTCTTTTCAGCTTCAAACTTTTCCAGCATTTCTGTTACTGCTTCTAGCCTTTCACACTCTCTTTCAAGTTAAGGTAGCATTTCCTGGTCTATTTCAATCTTTTTAAGTCCTTGTTCTTTAACAGGGGTCGATTTAGCTTTTAGTACCATTAGTGATCTTGGTTTTCCTTTTTTTGCTGATTCTCAATCTAGAGACATTGTTGTGATCTGCATCCTCTGAATCACTGAGTGAATTAGCCTAATAAAACACAAAATCATACAAGGCAGAAACAGAAGTCGCAAAATTGAGCATAACAACATGAACTCTAACTTTTTCCTCCAAACACTTCCAAAGAGGTTATCCCACCAATTTGTTTTCAAAATTGCATTCCACCTTTGTACTGGTACATGAGCCACCCTTTTAATTTCTTCTGCAAGTTCTTTGATAGCTTCCCCATAATCATCAATTTCTACACAGCACTCAAATTCATTAAATCTCCCACAAACTCCTCCTTCTTCTGCCAACAGATAGTCTAGGGTGATCCTGTTTTGGTACACAAATGCCCGCATCTGTGTATATTGCCTGGCCAACATTTTTAAGGCACCGGAGGTGTGATTTGATATCACCTCCACTACTGCTTGGAGCCTTATTAATCTATTCAACAGGTAAACTGGAGTCCTATATTACCATGACCCATCCTGAGTCCATGTTGCTGGGTCATAATATGCTATAATTCGTTCTGCAGGCCATTTGTCCTCCTCCCATTTTTGATTCCCTCTTGCTGTTGGAAAATTTAAATTCAAATCTCCTTTATTCCACTGCAGGGTTTCATACAGTGGAGTTCCTAGCACATTGCTCCTAGACCTCAGTAAAACAAAGAAGGAGGGCTGTATTACTCCCAAAGTACAGGTTCCTCCCCATTTTTGAGGTAACTCACTGTATGCTCGTTGCCCACAAATTTAATATATCTCATCTGAGGCTTTCCATTTTTTATCAGTTTTATCCGGTTGTTCCCAATAAGACCTCAGGCTGTTGATGGACTGGTAGGGGTTAGCTCCAGGACTTCTGTACCAGCATACATTAACCTGTTCATCCCATTCGCAATTTATTTCTTTTATTGGTCCCCAATATCCAATGGGGTTTTCAGGTTGCCAAATTTTTGAACGATTATCCATATTAACCACCAGTGTGGATATACAAGGAGTATGCCCTACTACTTTAATAAATTTCCTTCCTTCTTGAGTTATACAAATGATTCCAATTACTTGATGGCTTAAAATCCATCCTTCAGGTCTTTTCAATGTTCCAGAAATTTGGGTGTGGTTCCACTTTAAAAATTGCTCTGGAGCTAAGCTCTCACCTTTCCACAGCCATCTTTTAGCCATTTTTAGACCTCCACAAATCCAACATTTGGATAATCCCAATTCTGTAGCAATCCTTTGCATCAATCCTACAAACAGATTCTTATTCGAGGCTGGCAAATCCCAATCTTTGTAGTACTGTTCAGGCTGTTTATACAATTCAGCCAATTCTGTTGGCTCTTCTCTCCTGTTCTTTGCTGTATTTCCCTTTGTTTCTTTTTCTTCTTTTATTTTCTCTTTCCATTTTTCTCTTAGTGCCCAGTTTTCTATGCCTATACTTGGATCATTTCCATTATCATTTCTTTCAAAACAAAAGAATCTTTTATATTGAGGGCAAATTTGATCACCATGGGGATAAGGAGCTCGTCCATTGTCTCCCAAATTTTTCTCCACCCAATACATCTTTCCTTCCTTAATACAAACATCTATAACACTGCTGCGATTGTAGCAGGCAGAACTAACATAAGGACGTGTTACAAACACAGATTCTATCTTGTCCTTAATGCACACAGGTTGATTGCAATAGCCACAAATGTTAAAATTGCTGGGACTTGGTTTTTGCTCTGATTGCTTTTTCATTGCTTGAACTCTGTTCAGTGTTGCCTTCTGGCTTTGGCCAACTGTCCAGGGTACCAGAATGATCACAGTGAAAATAATCCTCAGGAAATTTGCCTTTCTACCTTTCCCAAGGCCCCTTGGGTTGCAACCAAGGGCCGAGATGCCAGTCTTCTCAGTAGCAAAGGTAATATCCCGGGATCTAGTCACTGGTGCTTTTAGTTTCCTTGGTACCCATAGCCCCACAGAGTTTGCTTGTCCCTTTTTAAATGCCATTTCCCAGTTCTAGCTGGTTAAGAAGCAATAATTAAAACAAATGGAACAGGGAAAAGATTAGGCTGGAATACCATAAACCTGTATTTTCCAAAATTTTAGAGATGTGCCAACCACAATAAGATTTTTCTAATTATTTTCTGCTTCAAGGGCGGGGAGCTTATTAAATCACTGTCTCCAATAGGCAAACTCGCAGCACCAATGTGCCCCTGGAATAAACCTATGTTGTGGTATATAGACTTCTTGTCCACACCAACTATCAATTATGAGACACTGGTCTATAATATTATGACTTGCTCGTTCTCTTATTTGTGCTATAGCCAATATAGCAAGAACCAATTGATCTAAGTTTTCTATTAATCCAATTGCTGCTGGAAGGGTCCCATCTCCCAGTCTCAAAGGTATCCCAAAAAATCACTAGCAATGTGTTTTATAATTAACTGGCTAAATACATAACCATAGCAAAACAAGCAAATCAATTGTCGCTCCTTCTCTTCCCTCTTAGTTTCTCTCCACCATGAGTTAAAGCAAAGTGTGCAAACAATACATATCCAGGGATGACACCCTAAACCATGTTTACTGCACTCTCAACATTTTACTTGTCTCTGAGCTCTTTTAACAACAGGTGTTATCAATCTCAGTTTCGGGAATTGCAATTCTGTAATCCTAATAATGTTGCTGGTGGGTGACCCTGGAGATCTTCAATCCTTTTAGGCTGTTCCCACCGATTCAGAAAGTCTTTTATTCTTTTTCCACCGGCGTTCTTCTGCCTCCGAGCTCAAGGGAATTGCGATCTGTAGCCACTCCAGGATGTTTAGTTCCTTCTTAATAAATCAGGGTTAATGTAAATTAACTTAAATCTCACCATATTATTACATTCTTGGAATTTTATGTTCCAACACTATTTTAGCCACTGTTTGAGCTGTAGCCTGAGCTGCTGGAAATGCTTCAACTCACTGAGTTAATTGATCTATTATAATTAACAAATATTTTCACCAACCCACTTTAAGCAAGTTTACAAAACCAACCTGGATCTTTTCAAATAGCATGTAAGCTGAATAAACCAGTTTTGCTCTACATGGTTCACGTTCCTCTCCCCCTCACTTTTGTTCCAGTCAGTCCCAGTATGTCCCAGTGTACCATAGTTCCCTCCTGCATCTTTCCAGTTCATTACAGTATGATCCCATTTGCTCCCAAGCACTCCCAGTCACCCTCAGTGTAGTGGCACTAACTGCCAGTATGATCGCAGTCACCTCCAGCATTATCCCAGTTCATCCCAGTACAAGCCCAGCAGTTTGCAATCCCCCCAGCATGCACCCAGTCACTCCCAGTTCCTCCCACTTTCTCCTAGTATGTTTCCAGTCGCTCACAGCTGCTCCCAGTCACCCTCAGCATAATCCCAGTCACTCCCAGTATATCCCATTTGCCCATAACATGAACTCAATTGCTCACTACTGACTCCTACTCACTCCCCGTATGATGCCAGTATGATCCCAGCATGATCCCAGTCTCCATCAGTATGATCACAATCTGCCCTGGTATGGCAGTATGATCCCAGTATGATGTCCATACAAATCCAGTACCATCCCAGTCACTCCCAGTACGATCCCAGTATGATGTCAGTACAAAGCCAGTACAGTCCCAGTCACTCCCAGTACTATCCCAGTCCAGCCCAGTCCCTGGCAGTGCTGCCACTGCTGGGATCCCCCAGCCCTGGTGCGTTCCCCCTGGCGGATGTGCGGAGAGGAGCCCCAAGGGCTGGCAGTGGCCAGGCAGGGTCCCCAGCAAGGCCCAGTTTGGATGTGCAGCCCCCAGTTTGCCCAGTTTGCCTCTCCTTTGGCCCAGGCCGGGCTCCCCCCACCCGCAGCGGCTGGGAGCAGCCGAGAGCCCCGCGCTGCCCATCCCGACCTGTCCCGGCTCCATCCTCGCTCCTGCCGTGGGCTGCCAGGGCTGTGGGAACGAGGCACCGAGGGTGTGGCTGCTGCTGGGGGAGGAGGAGGAGGGAGGGAAGGGGAGGGAAGGAGGAGAGCCAGAAGGGATGGAAGGAGGTGGGCTGAGGGAGGAGAAGGAGGAGGAATGGAAGAGGAGGAGCGGGAGGAAGAGGAAGAGGAGAGATAAAGAAGGATCAAGGAAAGGAGAAGGAACCACAAGGTCAAGCACTGCCTGACTTCGCAGCCCCCACCTGTGGGATCATCACCTCCCATTCCACAAGTGCCCTTGATAGTGGACCCCTGGAAAAAGTTAAAGATAGAATCTAAAATGTTAGGCTTTGTGCTTTCCCAGATCAACTGCCCCTGCGTAAGCAGTATGATAAATTATATAATTGTTAGATGTGATGATTGTTTTGTAAATAAATGTAATTATTATATAACCATAAGAAGAATAATGAGAAACTATGTTGGAAATTCAGAGAGGGGCTAAATTTATGTATACAATAGAACAATATAAGTTTAATAATTAAAATGAAAGTTATGTAACGATAGAGTATAAAAACATGATCATTTCAGATATATGGTCGGAATCAGATTTGGGTTGAATATACCCCAATTCCCAGGGCTCTTAATAAAAAGCACCGCATATAGTCCCCGTGATTATGTGTTTTTGAACGCTAACAACAGGCACAGCTAGGAAGAATTCGTATAGGAATAGAGCCAGGAGACTATTGGCAGGTAGATTTTGTAGAACTACCAAGGACTCGAGGATACAAATACCTGTTAGTGGGGGTTGACACATTCTCTGGGTGGCCAGAAGCCCTTCCCTGTTGCAAGAATCAAGCAAAGGAAACAGTTAAGTGGTTACTACAGGAGATTATTCCCAGATTCGGGGTACACCTAGGGGTATCATCAGATAGGGGACCCCATTTCATAGCTACAGTAGTAAGAGAGGTAAGTAGATTGCTGGGGATAACTTGGGACCTCCACACACTGTGGAGACCCTGTTGGATTCCCGGCTGTTTAGATGGTCTGGAAAGGCCCGGGATGGCTTTGGGCAGCCCGCGCTCCAAAGGACGAGAAGGGACTTCAGATCTTTTCTTGGTCTCGGTGTTTATTAATTGTTTATCTAAAAGATTTTCTCTTGGCCTGACAGAGTTCTGCTCAGCAGTCAGCCATGGGCACACACTGAGAGCCCCCGGGGCGGTCATTTATCTTTATACTTGGAGTTACGTATACAATATTTATCATTTTTCTCCAATACCCTCTACCCTTATTAACCAGTGCACTTTTGGTAAGGACCAATCCCAAAGTGCCAACATCACCACAGAAGATGGAGGCCAAGAAGAAGAAGAAGAAGGAGAAGGGCACGCCCCAATTCCTCCATCTTACTTCTTTAGACCACCCTGTACAGAAACCTTAAACCCTGTATCTCACACTCCAATTAACTTATCCCTTCACCATTCACCCCAGTGAAATCCTCCTATCCTCATACTGATGTCGTCTCCCCTGTGGGATCAAAGTCCAGCCACCAGACATTTCTGGCAACATTCCAGGACTCCCGAGCCCCCCAGGGGTGGTCTCGGTCACTCTGCACCTCAGTCCTGAGAGGCTGAAATCCCACATCTCCCCCTTCTGTTTGCACCAAGAAGATCTCTTTCGCTATCCGATTCATCGCACGTTTTAAACATGCAAATATGCATGGGAAAACAAGTATGAGGACTAGGAGAACTATTAAAACATAGAATCCTATTTTTAAAATTCCTCTCCAAATGGGAGAGATGTCAAAGAATTCTACCAGTTGATCGATCCATGATCCTGTGATCTCGCCAAGCTTATTTATGCTGTCATTTATATTTTTGATACTTTCATGAATTGACTTTGAATGATCTGAGAGATTCATGCAGCACATCCCTTCGAACTCTTCACACCCATGTCCATGAGCGAGCAATAGATAATCGACCGCCGCTCTGTTTTGAAGAGTCGCCTGTCTTACACTACTGATGTCTTTTAACATGTCACCCAATGCGACAGACACAGACCGCGCATGTTTGCTCAACCAACAACCCATGCGGTCGATCTGAGTCAAGGCCACCCCTGATGCTGTTTGAGGTGAGAAGATTGCTGTAGCAATCCTCGTTTTCTTGTCCCAAGAAAATATTTTATCATTGCAATCTGCCGCATATTGTTCTATTGATCTTTTTTCTCTGTGCCTTTTCTCTCTTAACATGTTCAAATCAGGCGATAGCATTGAAATTTCCCCAATGCTGCATGGACCTCCCATGGCATTAGCAGGAATGCCGTGCCAACTTCTGTCCCTGCAAATTAAGAACAAACCCCGTGGCAATTGCACCGGGACTTGGATCGATCCTTTGGTGGTCTTCTCTGTATATTTACACCAAGCTGACGCATTCTTATAGAATTCATGAATGGGAGTCAAATCGATAGTTTTCGCCTTTGTGATCTTTGGAGCTTCAAACTGCATGCAGAGTCCCATTGTCATGGACCCAAAAATCTCCAATTCCTGAGGTTCTGTAGAAGCCACAGGAAGCAGATGTGTCCAAGCACACCACTCTTTTACAGGATCTTTAATGACCTGCGAAATGTTAACTGCGGAGTGCCCTGGAACTGGCCATTTGTCCACCGGTAATCCAACCATGCATGCTGAAAATGGTTTTCCTGGCCTCGAATGTGTCGGGCAAATACTATCTAAATTCGCTGCCCGAGCTAAAGTCTCCCATACATTTTGCCTTGGTTGACTAACAGGTAAATTTCCCCCATTGCTTACTGCAATGAATGAAAGAATGATGCACATAAGCATCATGAAACTCATTACTTCACTTTTATGTGAAAACCCCCAAAGTCCTTAGTTTCTTTTTATTTCTCTTCCGGGTCGTTTTTCGCAGTCTGAGTCTCGACTTCTGTCTGAGTACTCGTCTCTTTGTTTCTCGGATCAGCGTTCTCGTGTTCTCGCGTTCGGAATGGCTTCACGTGCCGCGCCGACACCCACTTCAGACCTCGATCTGTGGAAATACAAGCGAAACCCTTGCCCCAAGTGATTAGTTTGAAAGGACCCTCTATTTGTCCGGTCTCTGGGTTTCTGATCAAAACTAAAGGATTTTCCCTTAGCTTTGCCTGTGTGTTGTTTAGAAAATGTCTCACGATCGGTGGATTAGGTTCCGAGGATGAGCTATTTAGGAAATTCAGCACGTACAGTGCCTTATTTAATTTCATGTGAGGTGTTGCCTCTGGCTCACCCCTTCTCTGTCTGTCCAGAAGGGATTTCAGGGTGTGATGTGTTCTCTCAATGATCGCCTGACCTGTGGGTGAATGTGGAATACCAAACGTGTGTCTGACACCCCATCTCTTCAGGAATCTGTCAAGCACCCTGCCTGTATACGTTGGACCATTATTTGTTTTTATCTCCTGAGGCACACCTAATGCTGCAAATGCCTGCAGAAAATGTCGGCAAGCATGGTCTGCTGTTTCCTCAGCATGTGCTGAAGCAAAGACTGCACCTGAGAATGTATCTACAGAAACATGAACATTTTTGAGCCTCCCAAAAGATAGATATTTCGTGACATCAGCTTGCCACAACTGAAGACTTTGCAGCCCCCGCGGTTTGATGGCCCTGGTAGAAGAAGGTGGCTGCACAAGCTGACAGTCTGGACAAGCACTAATGATCTCCCTCGCCTGACTCCTTGTGAGACGAAAGGACTCCATTAGCGCTTGCGCATTCTGATGAAAGAACGCATGACTTAACCTTGCCTGCTCAAAAATGTCCGGCAGTGTTTGCAAAATGGGCATTGTCAACCTGTCTGCCCGAGCATTCCCTTCCGCTAAAAATCCCGGAAGTGTCGTGTGCGCTCTAATGTGTGTGATAAAATACTCTCTTTCCCTGCTCTCTAGCAGTGTTTTCAAGCTTGTCAGGTATGAGTATAAAACCTCATTACTGACTTCTTTCAAGAGCGAACCCTCCAATCTCTTGACCACACCCGCAACATATGCGGAATCTGTCACCAGATTGAGAGGCTGTTTGAACAACTGAAATGCTCGGACAACGGCTGCCAACTCCACAATTTGTGGAGAGCCCTGAACCATCCTCACGTCTGATTCCCAATCCCCTGTCGTTGAGTCTCTCCATGTGATCACTGACTTGTGTGTCTTCCCTGAGCCATCCGTGAACACTGTGATCCCGTCCAAAGGTTCTTCACTTATTCGTGGTTTTGCTCTATAGCATATTTGCGATTGCAGTATTCTATGCAGTGGAAAGTGGATTGTGCAAGTTCCTGGGAACGCTAACAACGCGATTAACAGGTGTTTCAATTGTTGCATTGCCCAATCGAAATAGTCTTGTTTCAGAGGTAATCTAATGACTGAGAATTCTCTTCCTGCCATTGTCAGCAACCTTGTTCTCGCCTTTATGATGATTTGCGCTGCCATCTCCAAATCTGTGAGAATCGTTTTTGCTGGCCTGTGTGGTAGGAAAATCCACTCTATGATTATCAAAGAGTCCTTTTGTGATTCATCCCATTGGAAGATCAAACCATGGAACTGCATTTTCTTCCCTAGCACTGCCTACTGAAAAGGCAACGTTGGAACAAATCGATGTGCCTGCCTTTTCTGTATCGCGTTCGTGATTTTCTCCAACTCTTTTCTTGCTTCTGGTGTGAGTGTCCTGGGAGAACGAATGTCTGTGTCTCCTCTCAAGAGATCGAGCAGTGCTGGAATGTCGCTGTTTGTGATTCCCAAAACTGGTCTCATCCAGTTGATTTCTCCCAAAAGCTGTTGTAAATCATGCAAATTGTTGACCTTAGTGCTGATCTCCACTTTTTGAGGCTTTATTGTTTTCTCTGAAATTTTCCACCCTAGATATTTCCAAGGTGCAACCTCTTGAATCTTCGAAATGCTGATTTCCAGACCTGCCTTTTGCACCTCTGCGATCACACAGTCGCGAGCTTCTTGCAGCTCCTGTCGTGTTGATGCTGCAATGAGCAAATCATCCATGTAATGAATGATCTTCGCCTTCGGAAATATCTTCCGTGCTGGTGCCAAAGCTCGTGCCACGTACCATTGACAGATCGTCGGAGAATTTTTCAGGCCTTGTGGAAGAACGACCCAATGGTACCGCTGCAGAGGCGTTTCCCTGTTGATACTCGGAACTGAAAAGGCAAATCTCGGAGCGTCATCTGGATGGAGTGGGATACTGAAAAAACAATCTTTGAGGTCAATGACCACAAGCTGCCAATCTCTGGGAATCATTGAGACAGATGGAAGTCCCAACTGAAGTGACCCCATGTCTTCTATGACTTCGTTGATCTTCCTGAGATCGTGTAACAACCTCCATTTTCCCGATAGCTTTTTCTTGATGACGAACACCGGAGAATTCCAAGGGCTGTCTGTTGGCTTAATGTGTCCCTTCTGCAATTGTTCTTGGACCAGGTCTTTCAAAGCACTCAATTTTTTCCGCTCAAGGGGCCACTGATCCACCCAAACTGGATCATCTGTTTTCCATGTCAGCTTCAGTGTGGCGAGTGCTGCAGTGACCCCTATTAAAAATCCACTTCGATCTTCGCGCCCCATTGTGCCAAAAGGTCCCGACCCCAGACTGTGATTGGCTTTTGGACGACAAAAGGACGAATGATCGCTGTCTTATCTCCTGGTCCCGTGACAACGACGGAATTCTCACTTTGCAGACACAGAGATGCTCCCCTGATGCCTGAGAGAGAGCCCAATGGCGCGACCAAGCTCCAATTGCGTGGCCAAAAGATGTACAATATTACTGTTACATCCGCCCCTGTGTCGAGCATACCTCTGATCGATATTGTCCTGTCCCCACATGTCAATTGGCACGTGAGCGTGGGTCGGTCTCGACCTATGTGCTTCACCCATGTTGTATGTACTTCAACATGCTCTTTCATAGGGAAACTTTCTTCGTCGAAGATTGACATGACCTCTCCAACTGCGTGTGGCGGCAATGCGAAGGCTCTCACAACCACAGTATTTTCCGGTACAGTCAATGGTGGACGAAGCGCTCTTGCCAAAACTGTTAACTCTGTATTTTTGTCCGCTGAGACAACTGTTGGATAAACAATGAGTCCAAGAATACTGCACTTATCTTGTCCAATTATCAAGAAATCTTGTTTCTTGTATGAGTCCCCGCGGATAGCTGTTGGTATCTCCGCATGACTTTCATCTAGAAAGCATACTAGTTTTGAAGCTGCCAATGCACACTGTGCCCCTGGTGGGAGGAGGTCTGGGTCACTGTGGAATCGACTGAGGGTTTTGCTGAGGGTATCTGCTTGTCGCTCACTGATGACTGCCCTGTCTGTTCTTGTGACACCGCCAGTACTTGCATCTGAGCGCGCTGGCCAATTCCTGCGCTGATTCTTTCATTTCCCGGATGCGGTAACGGATTTCCTTCCACATCTGTCCGGGAATAACATTCTTTCACAGAGTGTCTTCCTCTTCCGCACCGTGCGCAAATTGGCCTTTCTGCTTTCTGGACTGGCGTTGGTATGTGTGTCCGTGGGCAATTCCTTTTCATGTGCCCAGACTCCCCACATCTGTAGCACTGTCCTCCTTGGGGGCTGTTCTTTTTCTGCATTGTTGCAAGAACTTTGTTGACGTTTTCGTCCTGTTGATGGAGTAATATCTCGAACATCTTCTCCAATGTCTTGTCCTCTGATTGCCCTTCTGAGCGTCCCTTTAGCTGTTCTTCCCATTCCTCTTTTAATTCATTCTTCACAATCACTGCGACGTGCTGAGGTGTCCCCACCTTGCTGCATGCCTCCACCATCTCTGCCAAGGATGACTGTCCTGGCATGGTGCTAATCACCCGTTGACAATCCGGGTTGGCATTGCCGAAAGCTAAACTCTCCAAGAGAGGCCTCTTCACTTCTTCTGTCGTCACCTGTCGATCCACGGCTTGCGTGAGTCGGTCGATGAACGACATGAATGGCTCTGTGGGACCTTGCCTGATGCAAGAGAACAGAACATCCGGAGCTCCTGTTGGTGTAATTTGTATGATTGCCAATCGCGCTGCTTCTTTGATGTCGTTTAACACTCTTCGTGGAAGCCGCGCTGCTTGTTCCCCTGGGTTGTCATCTGGAGGATCCCCTGCTAATTGCCCTTCTGTGAGGTTGGCATTTGGCCCACCTTGATATCTGTTCCGCAACTCAGCAAGATATTTTCTCCACCTTTTTTCCCAGATAAGATTCTGTGTGTCAGTGAGGATCATTGCCACAATACTTCGAATATCATATGGTGTGAGATCATACATAGTGAATGTCCCTCTTAGTAGCTGTTTGAAGTATTGTGAGTTCAGCTCAAAAGTTTGAGCTGCCTTCCCTAAGTCTTTGAGTGTCTCATGACCCATCCTTTCCCACCTTGGATTCTGTCCCTGGGCATCATATGTCACCGGCATTGTCAAATCTCCTGATCCTGGGAATAAATGCTTTTCCTTTGCCAGCGCTTTTCTGATTTGCTTCCAATCCATCGTCTTCACCGGCTCTTGAAATTCCTCTTCTTGAGACTCCATTGGGATTTGCATGAATAATGGTGTTGTGGACGTCATCGGTGATTCATCGTGTCTCATTTTTCGCCTTGAGGTTTTTGGCCTTGCTCCTAAATCCGAAAAGGAAACTTGAGGATCCTGTTGATATTTCTTTTTTGCTGTATCAAATGAATGCAAGAAGCTTTTTGCTGCTTCTGCTGCTGACAGCATCCATGTCGGGACACCTTCCGATGCTGTGATCCTTATGACATCTTCTCCTTGTAGTTGTTCTTCATCTGAGCTTTCATCATCTTCATGAAATCCCGAAGTGGATGGATAATCCCTTTGTTGTGTTAACATTGTCTTCTTTGAAGTGCTTTTCTTTTTATATATTGTTGGAAAAAATTGCATTGTTGCAGTCTCGCCACGAGATGGCGCTGTGGCTCCACCGAACTTATCCGGCATGTCGTGCACTTTTGTCCTCCTGCCACTAGGTGGCGCTGTCACCGGCCTCCCTGGCTTGGATGATGGAGTGAGCTCGTCTGCCCCATTTCCTCTTCCGGTCCGGTGTGTCGGCGATCTCATTTGAGACCGTGTTTGCTTGGCTTTTAATTCAGCTAAAAATAGGGCTTGAACACCAAAACGTCTCTCTTGAAGGGAAGGGACTGGGACTCCGAGAGTTTCAACCAGAGGCACCGAGTCTGGAGAGGGTGTGGGGCCCCTAGCATGGCCCCTCCTCGCCCGAGACGTCACAGGGGATCGGGCCCGCCGCCGCCCATGTTCTGCTCTCTGCGCATGCGTGCTCTCCGAGCCGCTCCCTGTCTCTCCTGAGCTGACGTCATCCTCTCCCCCTCGTTCCACCCCCGAGGTTTCTTCCTCTCGGTCTGTCCCTGACTCTGTCGCCTCCTCCTCTGACGCTGTGTTCACTCCTCCCTCCGGTGTGTACGGCCCGCCTCCCGCCGGCATTCTGGCCCGCCCCGCGATTCTGGCCGACCTCCGCACCGGGTCTGACGTCAAAACCTGCGTCTCGCTACGGTGGCTCTCTGGGGCTGTGCGGTTTCCCCCAATTCGCCGCCCGCATTTGCCACCCCCGCACTGGTATGTGACTCCCCCCCCGGGTTCTTGCGAGTTTTGCCTGCTGCGTGCGTCTCCTCATCTTCACCCGCGCTGCCCGCTTGCACTGCCGCTGCCGCGCCGCCGTCTTGCTCTGCCACTGCCGCGCCGCCGTGCCCTTCGCGAGAGAGCGCCCCCCCCGATCCCTTGTCTTCCTCCTGCTCCCCCCCTTCCATTCCTGACTCCTCTATACTCTCTGGGGTTTCAGGACGCTTTTGGGGTTTCTTGCATTCTTTGACCGGGGGTTTTAATATTATTTTCTGCTCTCTTTTCTCGAGAGCCCTTTCCCCTGGCTACTTGAGGCCAGAGCTAATTTTTTCCCGGAGCTTTGCTCCCCTCCTTCTGAGGGTGCCGCAGTTTTTCACTGCTTTTCCAGTCTTTTCGACTGCACTGAAATGCCTTCTAGCATAATTCTTGCCGGCGAGAGCAGCTTTAACGCTGTCTCATCTTTTTTCGTTGCTAAGAAATATAAATGTCTCTTGATTTCTTGCCAAAACCCCACTTCGAATAGCAGGCATGTTTCTGCAAGTGGGTAGTTGAGCCTTGCCCACAACAATAACTGTTTTAATTCTTTCTTTGGGATCCCTTCTGTATATAATTCGGCCACGCCTTGTAAGGCGGACAAGATTTCCCGTTGTTCCTGGGAGAGTGTGCCCCCCATATTCTTATTTTTGGCCTTCTTACCAAATCTGTTGTCAGAGTGGTCTGAAGGCTCCCGATCTCCGTCCAGCAGGTCACGAGAGATGGATCCAGAGGCACCTTTCTGGTCCCAGTCCAGGCCGCTCTGCTACGAACTGTCTTCGGCAGAAGCTGAGAGATGGAATTCTCAGTGACTGCTGATTTTTGCAGACTCTCCTGGCCGTTTTTTTTTTTTGTTTTTTGTTTTTTTTTTTTTTTCTTTCTTCAGGCTTCTCTCCTCAGGAGTTATCAGTGCTGTCCTCTTGGCTCTTCAGCTCTTCAGCTCTTCAGGGCTTTTCCCCCCCTGAAAGGTTTGGTGGGAAGTAGCCCACACAGCAAACACCAATTGTTGGATTCCCGGCTGTTTATATGGTCTGGAAAGGCCCGGGATGGCCTTGGGCAGCCCGCGCTCCAAAGGACGAGAAGGGACTTCAGATCTTTTCTTGGTCTCGGTGTTTATTAATTGTTTATCTAAAAGATTTTCTCTTGGCCTGACAGAGTTCTGCTCAGCAGTCAGCCATGGGCACACACTGAGAGCCCCCGGGGCGGTCATTTATCTTTATACTTGGAGTTACGTATACAATATTTATCATTTTTCTCCAATACCCTCTACCCTTATTAACCAGTGCACTTTTGGTAAGGACCAATCCCAAAGTGCCAACATCACCACAGAAGATGGAGGCCAAGAAGAAGAAGAAGAAGGAGAAGGGCACGCCCCAATTCCTCCATCTTACTTCTTTAGACCCCCCTGTACAGAAATCTTAAACCCTGTATCTCACACTCCAATTAACTTATCCCTTCACCATTCACCCCAGTGAAATCCTCCTATCCTCATACTGATGTCGTCTCCCCTGTGGGATCAAAGTCCAGCCACCAGACATTTCTGGCAACATTCCAGGACTCCCGAGCCCCCCAGGGGTGGTCTTGGTCACTCTGCACCTCAGTCCTGAGAGGCTGAGATCCCACAAGACCCCAGTCAAGTGGACAGGTAGAGAGGATGAATCAGACACTAAAAAGGCAAATCAGTAAAATATGCCAAGAAGCCAAATTGCAGTGGCCCCAGGCTTTGCCAATAGCACTGTTGAGGATTCGGATAAAGCCTAGCAGTGGGATGTCAGTCAGTCCTTATGAGATATTGTATGGGAAACCATATGAATCTCCTGAGTCTAACCCTAATATACACATCACAATAAAGCAGAAAGTATATAATTATGTTCTGTCTCTTGGGAAAACTTTAGCTCTGCTCCGGAGTATCCTCGTGTGGAATAGACCATTGACTCTCGAGAACACAGTTCATAACATACATCCAGGAGACAAGGTGTACATCAAGAACTGGAACGAGGAACCGCTGAAAGAAAAGTGGAGTGGACCCCATGAGGTACTACTGACAACCTTTACAGCAGTCAAAGTAGCCGGCGTGGAACCCTGGATCCACTACACCCAAGTGAAGAAAGTCCATCCTGGATCACGGACTGTATAAACTCTGGAATGAACAAAGGCTGCAGATAAGATGTGTTTAATTGCTTTCAGAATGCTATCAGTAATTGTGCTAACGTAATGGTTATTGATATCTTTGGGATGTGGAATGCAAAATGATCAACTAACCACTCTTCATTGTAGAATGAAGAGAGAGGTACAAACAGAAACACAGGTGATAAAGGTTTCTAATGCAGTTCGGACTGAGAATGTAATGATTGGATTAGTCAAAGATTTTGCCAAAATGCAAAACACCAGTCAAATAACTGCCTGTCTGCCAATACCAAAGGCAGCAGGAGACCCAGTAAATTGGGGAATCATAACATCAAAACCACCCAAAATACAAAAGAACAAAACAATTACACGTAAACAGGTACCTGAATCGAGGCAAGTTACAGAAACCACTCTGGTATGGGAATGTGAGGCCAAGGATAGGAAAGATCAGATAGAACCTTGGGACAGTGCGTGGTCTGTGAGTATTCTTCAAAGATTCCAATATATGGCAAACACCCCTTGGTGTATCAAGTGGGAAGGCCCCGAGAATGAAACAGATCCAGCAACAACGAACACTGACACTAGTAGCAGAACGAGGGCAGACAAAGTAAGTTGGTGGGCATGTAATAAAACTTACGACTGCACTTCAGATGATGAAGAGATAAAACAGATGCCACCCCTGGCAATAGCCCTACAAATTGGTTGTGCTTGCAGAGGGATCAAACATAAACAAGGCAGAGTGAATTATAGAGTAATTATACGGTGTACAAAGGTTACAATCCGAGGTCCAGGACAATTTGTATGGGCAGCAAGTGATGGTACCTGGACAACACATCTGTCTGTAGACGGGAAAGTAAAGGAGATTACTTTAGGCCTCCCAACCTTATGTCCAATTTGGAAAAAGTCCCCATTTAATGGAAAACATGAACTTCTGCAGATAAGGGCAAGACGAGAAGTTCTAGACAATGAAAATCCAGATGACACTTGGCAAGAACCCTCTAGTGGAGTGAAATTTAGATGGGCCCTAGAGTCATTGTTTGGTCCTATAGCAAACTATAGGAGCAGAGAGATGCTGTAGAAACTTACAGGTCAGGTAGGTAGACTGGTGTACTGGTTTAGGGCAAATTTGTTAAAGAATCTGCAAAGGAGGGCCCCTCCAGAAAGCAAAACCCACACGGCCCCTCCCCCCAACTGGTTCAGGAAAAAATTCCTTGGAGAGAGGTGGAAAGAACCTATTTATTTCAGGCACAGCACCCCCCAGCACACAAAATGAACAATACCCGATGACACCACTCTGAGAAAGATGGCAAAAGCAGAAAGTCTCTTTCAGGGGTGGTTGCTCTGTTCTCAGTCCCTCCGGTGCTGGGGCAGCTGCTGCAGCCAAATGATGTTCCCGGGTCCCAGTCCGGAGCAGGTTCGAGATGGTCACAGAAACAGGAGAGGAGAAACAGTCCAGGAAGGAATGTGGACTGTTTAACTAGAACTAGCTAATAAGCAGAGGCCAAAGCAGAGCAGAAGCAAGAGCAGAAAAGGGAGCAAGCAAAGCAGCAAGCTGAAAGCAAGAAGTGAAAAACAGCCCTATGTACTGCCCGTCTCTGTGTCCCTGATAAGAGAAACCCAAACAAAATTTCCACTCTTCAAAGCCGGTCTTAAAGGCACAGAACAGATGAATGGGGATACAAGCATCATAACGTCACCCCAGGACATTCCATCCCTTATCCCCATATCATTCTTACCCCACAATCAGACCTCCCTGAGGTACACATCATGTTGTTCCATCTCTTTGCATTATCCACCATGTGCAACCTGGTCCCTGAGCAAAGACAACCCCACAAATGGGTTTGTCTGTACTCGAGGCAGAATTGATCCACACAGTCTTCCCTAACAAACCTCTGATATGTACCACGGGGACTTTGTCTCCTTCTATTACATTCAGGGACTCAGACTGGGCAGGACCTGCTCGGTTGGTGGAACCTCGGGTGTTAACTAACCAGGTGGCTTTTGCCAGATGCTGCACCCAATGTTTGAAAGATCCCCCACCCAAAGCTTTCAACTGGGTTTTTAGTAGTCCGTTGTACCTCTCCACTTTGCCTGCAGCTGGTGCATGGTAGGGGATAGGGTCCACCCACTCAATGCCATGCTCCCTAGCCCAGGTGTTGATAAGGCTGTTCTTGAAATGAGTCCTGCTGTCTGACTTGATCCTCTCAGGAGTGCCATGTCTCCACAGAACTTGCTTTTCAAGGCCCAGGATGGTGTTCCAGGCTTTAGCATGAGACACAGGGTAGGTTTCCAGCCATCCAGGGGTGGCTTCCACCATGGTCAGCACGTAGCGCTTGCCCTGGCGTGTCTGGGGCAGTGTGATGGAGTCAATCTGCCAGGCCTCCCCATACTTGTACTTGGACCACCGCCCACCGTACCACAGGGGCTTCACTCGCCTGCCCTGCTTGATGGCAGCACACGTCTCACAGTCATGGATAACCTGAGCAATACTGTCCATGGTTAAATCCACCCCTCAGTCTCGTGCCCACTTATAGGTGGCATCTCTGCCCTGGAGGCCTGAGGCATCATGGGCCCATCTAACTAGGAATAACTCTCCCTTATGTTCCCAATCTAGGTCTATTTTGGACACCCCTATCTTTGCAGCTTAGTCTACCTGCTCATTGTTCTGGTGCTCCTCATTGGCGCTACTCTTGGGTACATGGGCATCTACATGGCAAGCTTTCACAGGTAGCCTTCCTACCCTGGTAGCAATGTCTTTCCACTCATCAGCAGCCCAAATTGGTTTCCCTCTACGTTGCCAGTTAGCCTTTTTCCACCTCTCCAGCCATCCCCACAGAGCATTGGCTACCATCCATGAATCAGTGTAGAGGTAGAGCTTTGGCCACTTCTCTCTCTCAGCAATGTCTAGGGCCAGTTGAACAGCTTTGAGTTCAGCAAGTTGGCTTGATCCACCTTCTCCTTTGGTAGCTTGTGCAACCTGTCGTGTGGGGCTCCATGCGGCTGCTTTCCACTTCCGGTTCATCCCTACGATGCGACAGGAACCATCAGTGAAAAGAGCGTAGCGTGTTTCCTCTGGGGGCAGTTGGTTATAGGGAGGAGCCTCTTCAGCACGCGTCACTCGTTCTTGTTCCTCTTCATCTGTGACACCAAAATTCTCACCTTTGGGCCAATTTGTAATGACCTCCAAAATCCCAGGGCGATTCAGTTTACCTATACGGGCGCGCTGAGTGATGAGAGCAATTCACTTGCTCCATGTAGCACTGGTGGCATGGTGAGTGGAAGGAACCTTGCCTTTGAACATCCACCCCAGCACTGGTAGTCGGGGTGCCAAGAGGAGTTGTGCTTCAGTGCCTATTACCTCCGAAACAGCCTGGACTCCTTCATAGGCAGCCAGGATTTCTTTCTCTGTGGGAGTATAGTTGGCTTCAGACCCTCTGTAGCTTCGACTCCAAAATCCCAGTGGTCGACCCCGAGTCTCCTCAGGCACCTTCTGCCAAAGGCTCCAGGACAAGCCATGGTTCCCAGCTGCAGAGTAGAGCATGTTCTTTACCTCTGGTCCTGTCCTGACTGGGCCAAGGACTACTGCATGAGCAATCTCCTGCTTGATCTGGACAAAGGCTTGTTGCTGCTCAGGGCCCCACTGGAAATTGTTCTTCTTGCGGGTGACCAGGTAAAGAGGGCTCACGATCTGACTGTACTCAGGAATATGCATCCTCCAAAAACCTATTGCACCCAAGAAAGCTTGTGTCTCTTTCTTATTGGTGGGTGGAGACATTGCTCTGATCTTGTTGATGACATCTGTAGGAATCTGACGCCGTCCATCTTGCCACTTCACTCCCAGGAATTGAATCTCATGAGCTGGTCCCTTTACTTTGCTCTTTTTAATGGCAAAATCAGCTCCCAGGAGGATCTGGATGATTTCCTTCCCTTTCTCGAACACTTCTGCAGCTGTGTTCCCCCACACAATGATGTCATCAATATACTGCAGATGTTCTGGAGCCTCTCCCCTTTCTAGTGCAGTCTGGATCAGTCCATGGCAGATGGTGGGGCTGTGCTTCCACCCCTGGGGCAGTCGGTTCCAGGTGTACTGCACTCTCCTCCATGTGAAGGCAAACTGAGGCCTGCATTCTGCTGCCAGAGGAATGGAGAAAAATGCATTGGCAATGTCTATAGTGGCATACCACTTTGCTGCCTTGGACTCAAGCTCATACTGGAGCTCTAATATGTCTGGCACGGCAGCACTCAGTGGTGGAGTCACTTCATTCAATGCACGGTAGTCCACAGTCAATCTCCATTCTCCTTCAGATTTTCACACAGGCCAAATGGGGCTGTTGAAGGGTGAGTGGGTCTTGCTGACCACCCCTTGGCTCTCCAGCTCTCGGATCTTCTTATGGATGGGGATCACAGCATCTCGAGTGGTCCTATACTGTCGTCGATGCACTATGGAAGTGGCAATTGGCACTCTTTGCTCTTCTCCCATCAGGCATCCTACTGCAGATGGATTCTCAGACAACCCAGGCAAGGTGTTCAATTGCTGGATGCCCTCTGTCTCTACAGCACCTATTCCAAATGCCCATCTGAGTCCTTTTGGGTCTTTGAAGTACCCACTTCGAAGGTAGTCTATGCCCAAAATACATGGGGCCTCTGGGCCAGTCACAATAGGATGCTTCTTCCACTCATTTCCGTTAGGCTCATATCAGCCTCCACCAAAGTGAAATCCTGTGATCTCCCTGTCACACCAGCAATAGAAACAGACTCTGTCCCCACATGTCTTGATGGGATTAATGTGCATTGCGCACCAGAATTGACCAAAGCTTTGTACTCTTGTGGTTCCGATGTGCCAGGCCAACGAATCCACACAGACCAGAAAACACGATTTTCCCTGGCCTCTACCTGGCTAGAGGCAGGGCCCCTCTAAGCCTGGTTATCCTTCTTTCCCTGGGCGTATGTTTTGGATGTTCCTTCAAGGGGATCAGACATGTCATCATCATCATACCTGGCTGTTTGGCTACGGGCAACTGGAGCTGCTTTCCTCCTGGTGGCTTCCTTCAGTTCACGCACCCGTCGTGCCAGAACAGCAGTAGGTTTCCTATCCCACCTTCTCATGTTTTCCCCACAATCACGCAGGTAAAACCACAGCTCAGCACGTGGGGTGTACCTTCGCTACCATCTGGGAAACGTCTGCCTTGGAAACCGGAACCTCGGATCTGTACTGCTGAAATTTGGAGGTCTTCTTTAATCTCCTCTCTTCTTATGGTTCTCCTCTAGCTTATCCTCTAAGTTCTGCAGACGTGTTTCTACTGCTGCGATTCTGGCATGTGTCGGGCCATGCACAGCATCTGCATACGCTCGGAGCTTCCTTGCCATGTCAAGCACAGTCTTACCCCTCTCATCCCTCTTCATGATGGCTAAGGCAGAAGCATATTCGTGTGGCCCAAGTCGTACGAGTTTTCGCCACATCACAGACGTGCATGGTACTAAGTCTGGGTTCCTAGTTGTTACATCATCTGAGAAGATAATCTCTGCCACTGCCATTTCTCTCAGGCATTGGATCCCTTGCTCTATTGTCTTCCACTGAGTTTGCTGCATGTAGAGATCGTCTGCACACAGGTATCTTTCTGCTACACTTTTTAGGACCCATTCCCAGAGGCTATGAGAGTTAGCCCCCCTCATCATTCCTTGGTCAATGACCGGATCCTGTGACAGGGATCCCAAATGCCTGGCTTCAGTGCCGTCCAGAATTGTAGCCCCGCCTGCAGCATCCCAGAGACGGACCAGCCAACTAATTATGGATTCATCAGACCTTCGAGTGTAATCCTTCCGTAGGCCACGAAGGTCCTTCAGGGAAAAGGACTCAATACTCGCATCTGATCTTGCACCTGCTGCTTTGACTCCTGATTTTATGTCAGGAGGCACTGAGGTTCCTTCTCCTTCATCATCATCATCATCATCATCGTCCACTGGTCGATTGGTCTTGTCCGTGCATTTCCCACTTCTAGTGGTGGTAGCAACAGCCATGGGTTTAGATGCTGGCTTCGAGCCTGGAGTGTTGGCTGCAGCCTGAGTCACTGGGATAGTTGCTGATTTATCTCCCTGCCCCCCTGCCTCTGTCTGCTGCCCGACAGTATCTAGCAGCGTGCGATAAGCATATGCCAGGGCCCAGCTCACTACAATGACCTTCCTCTCCTTAGGCTCATCCTGGTACTTTTCTTTCAGATAATTCCCCACCTCAGCTGGGTTCTGAATTTGTTCATGGGGAAAATCCCAGACTATAGGGTCAGAGAATTCCTTCAGGATTTGGCCCATATCCTCCCGTTTCCCACGTCACTTAGGATTTTCCACACCGGGGTCAACTCCTTGGTCAGGGGTCTCATCAGCCCATCTAGAAATCACAGCCCTCATTCTAGAGAAGCAGCAGGGTGTATAGAGGAAGGTTACCAGATTGAATACCAGGAAGATGGTTTCTTTAACATTGAGGGGAAACTGAACATCCTTCACTAGTGATGCAACTGATTCATAGGAGAAGAAGGAAAGCAGAGGCTGAAAAACCTCATTTCCTCCTGCTCCTCCTGCAACAAACTGGATGCATAACCATAGCCATGAACCATTCATACCTGGAGCAGACCCTAGCATGTTTATAAACTTCTTGCACATTATTGCCACCAAGCCCAGCAGGATAGCGACTCTGGTCACTGCCCCTCTGATGTAAAAACTATGTATTAGGGGCAATACTAAAGCTATTTCTGGATAAGAAAATAAACCTAGGGACCAGAGAGGTATTAAAATCTCAAAAAACCCTAGGGACCACAAATGCATGCAAACCTTCACCCCAATAGACATTATGAATTCAAAAACCATGACTATTAGCTGATTTAAATGAACACAGAGTAATAGCAACCAAAATGCAGTTAAAACAGGGTTTTTCCACTCTCTCTCTCGCCCCACGTTGGGCACCAATATTTTGTACTGGTTTAGGGCAAATTTGTTAAAGAATCTCCAAAGGAGGGCCCCTCCAGAAAGCAAAACCCACACGGCCCCTCCCCCCAACTGGTTCAGGAAAAAATTCCTTGGAGAGAGGTGGAAAGAACCTATTTATTTCAGGCACAGCACCCCCCAGCACACAAAATGAACAATACCCGATGACACCGCTCTGAGAAAGATGGCAAAAGCAGAAAGTCTCTTTCAGGGGTGGTTGCTCTGTTCTCAGTCCCTCCGGTGCTGGGGCAGCTGCTGCAGCCAAATGATGTTCCCGGGTCCCAGTCCGGAGCAGGTTCGAGATGGTCACAGAAACAGGAGAGGAGAAACAGTCCAGGAAGGAATATGGACTGTTTAACTAGAACTAGCTAATAAGCAGAGGCCAAAGCAGAGCAGAAGCAAGAGTAGAAAAGGGAGCAAGCAAAGCAGCAAGCTGAAAGCAAGAAGTGAAAAACAGCCCTATGTACTGCCCGTCTCTGTGTCCCTGATAAGAGAAACCCAAACAAAACTTCCACTCTTCAGAGCCAGTCTTAAATGCACAGAACAGATGAATGGGGATACAAGCATCATAACGTCACCCCAGGACAACTGGCAAGAGTCACCCGGGAAGGATCTAAAGAATTAAATATACAATTACAAGCCACCACAAAAATGACTTTACAAAATCGATTAGCCCTAGATATGTTACTCCTGAAAGAGCATGGAGTATGTGGATTTTTAAAGGGACAAGTTGATCATTGCTGTGTTCATATCCCAAATGTAACTGTAGATGTAGAATATGACATCAATCAGTTGAAACAAATAGATCATGAAGCACAAGAGCAAAAGGATTTGGCTACAAGCTGGTTAGGAAAAATCTTTAAAGGATTTGGGTGGAATGTGAGTTCATGGATTAAATCTATCATTGAGAGTGTGATAATCTTACTAATTGTATTCTTAGCAATTTGGTTAGTTTACAGCATCTTAAAGGGAGAGATACAGAAGAAAACATCCTGGAACCAGAGGATAATAAAGGCACTAACACGAGATCCACGCCCACCATCTTCTGGTTCTCCAGTTCGTAATAGCATCCACGACAACGTTTACATCGACCCTGGATTTGAAGAACCAAGTACGAACTGAGGAATAAAGGACTGTATCAAGTGAAAACATTTACACCTATAGTGAAGTGAAAATGCTTTCAAAGGGGGGAGAATGACAGTGGAGCCCTGGAAAAAGTTAAAGATAGAATCTAAAATGTTAGGCTTTGTGCTTTCCCAGATCAACTGCCCCTGCGTAAGCAGAATGATAAATTATATAATTGTTAGATGTGATGATTGTTTAGTAATTAAATGTAATTAATTTATAACCATAAGAAGAATAGTGAGAAACTATGTTGGAAATTCAGAGAGGGGCTAAATTTATGTATACAATAGAACAATATAAGTTTAATAATTAACATGAAGTTATGTAACGACAGAGTATAAAAACATGATCATTTCAGATGTATGGTCGGAATCAGATTTAGGTTGAATATACCCCGATTCCCAGGGCTCTTAATAAAAAGCACCGCATATAGTCCCCCGTGATTATGTGTTTTTGAATGCTAACAGTTAAGCCACTGTAACAGCTGTTAGAAGACAATCCCAGAGACCTGAAATGGACACCCAAAAGTAAGAAAGCCTTTCAAAAGCTGAAGGAGGACTTGAAAAGAGCACCTGCTCTGGGCTTGCCAGATGTCTTGGAATCCTTTCAGCTTTTCTCTTATGAGAGGCAAGGGATGGCATTAGGTGCATTAGCTCAAACAGTTGGCCCATAGAAGAGAACAATAGCATAATTTTCAAAACAATTGGATGAAGTAAGGTAGGGGAAAGCCTGACATGTAACCAGTTGCTGCTCTTGTTTCAGACATCCAAGGAGCCTGGAAATTCACTCTAGGGTAACAAATAATTATGATTATCTCACATCCAGTAGCAGCAATTCTTGACCAAAAGGATGGGCATTGGCTTTCCCTCTCCAGACTCCTTAAATATCAGGCAATTTTGGTGGAACAATGCAGCATTACAAAACAAATCTCTTCTCTAGTTAACCCAGCACCATTCCCAGCTACTCACTAGACAGACAAGGAGCCTTTGTAGCATGACTGGATCGAAACCATTCAGTCCACTTTATTCCAGCTGCCCAGATCCTAAAGAAACCCCAATTCCGAGAGCAGAGTCTCAGTACACAGGTGGGAGTGGCTTTGTAAGAGCAGATCAGTGAAAATTAGGATATACAATTAGCACCGAGCAATAGGGTATAGAAGCCCTACACAAGTCAGCTCAGAAGACAGAGATAATCACTTTAACCTGTACCCTCTGACCAGCCTGAGGAAAAAGGATCAATATCTGAACAGATTCCAAGAATGCCTTCAGCGTAATAGACGCCCATGAAGCAGTTTAGAAAGATAAAGGATTATTGGCTGATCAGGGAAAGCAGTTGAAGCATTCAGAAGAAATCTTAACATTGCTGCAGGCAGTGCTACTACCTCAAGAGGTTGCAATTCTGCACTGAAAAGGACATCAGAAAGGAGAAACCGACCCCAAAAGAGGGAACAGGTTGCCAAAAGAGTAGCAGAACAAAGCCATGCTGAGATTCAGGCACTAATTCCCAAAGGTAAGGAACAATATGACAATGATGTATGCTGTATAATCAGAAAGATCTAGAATTAACAAAGAATTTGCAAGCAGAATGAAAACACTGTGTTTTTTTCAACTCCTCAGGGATAGAGAGCTATGCCAGAAAGAGCACCATGAAAACTAATTAAAGATGAACATAATTGTATACACTGGGAAGGGGATGCCTTACATAATTATTGGATAAGGACAACAGTAAAATGCAACCTGTACTTTAGTGTAAAGCAGGTAACCCAAGGGTGTGAAATAACGTCTTAGAACCAATCCACAAACCAGGACTAGAGTTGAGCTTGGCACAATAGACAAGGGACAAGATCCTGGACAGCACTGGCAAGTTGACTTTTCTGAATTGCCAAGAAAAGGGGCGTATAAATACCTTCTGCCTTTAACTGATACCTTCTCAACATGACCTGAGGCATTCCCAACCCAAACAAATAAAGCCAAAGTTTTCAACATTTTGTTAAACAATATCATGCCCTGGTTCAGAGTGCCTTTAGACATCTCCTCTGACTGAGGACCATGTTTCCTAGCAAATATATCACAGCAACTTCACAATAATCTCCAAATCAACTGGCACCTACACACACTGTACTGGCCAGTGGCCAAGTGGAAAAGATGAATTATCTGGTCAAACAACAGATAGTCAAAACTGTACCAGAGGCCAATATACCTTGGCCCCAGGCCCTACCTTTGGCTTTACGATGGATTTGATAAGACCAAGAACAAAAGAAAATCTGAATCCCTTTGAAATACTTTACAGAAGACCATAGAAGCAAAACTAGCAAGGGGAAGACACTGTACACGTTGGAGAGGGGTATCTCCAGAACCATGTTGTCCAACTAACACAACAGCTGCAGAAAATAAGCCAACACATTTTGAGCACATGGGCAAGAGGATGCTCCTCCCCACAAATCGAGCCTGGGGACCAGGTAGACCAGGTTAGAAAGCCTCTTATCCCAAAATGGAAAGGAGTCTATTTAGTACTTTTAATCACTTACACAACCTTTAAAGCCTAAAGCGTTCATCTCTTGGATACGTTATTCCAGAATTAAAATACTTCTGTAAAAGGCAAGTGGAGTCCAAAAGTGGACCTCAGAAAGAACAGGATAAACCAAGATACATTACACATGATAATCGTCTTCCCGATACTTCTAATCAGAATCCAAGCCACAGCAGACGACTGTCACTACCATAATGATCTCCTTGGCCTGCAAGATCCTGGTAGATGGAACACTCAAAAATATTCAGGACCTAACTGGCTAAAAGGGATTAAAAAGGTAAAAACACTTTATGCTGTTTTAAGGATTAATGACTGAGCAGTTAAAGATAGAGGAAACCCTGACTCCATGCCTGCCTTTCTTATCCCACCTGAAAGCAGGATCTCTATGGCTTTAAAATTTGAAACTCACAAACCTCTTTCAAAGAAGATTGCCCAAGTGATCATGCGCATCTGCGACCTTTCTAACAAGCAGTGTGTGAATTCATTTTCATGTGAATCCTATCAGGATTTTTGCCCTATGCAAATTAAAATGGGAGACTATAACCTAGCCAAGATAGTTCCCTTCTTCTGCGGTGCACAGGTGGGGTGGGAGGACCATCACCACACAGAGATACAGGAATTGAGCCCGCCAGCAATCCGACCCAACAAATATTGTTTCCAACAGGCAGTTCTTGTGCGACTAGAGTTATAAATTGTCCTGCTTGTACCCTTAGTACATGGAACACATCTCATACAGGATCTGTATTTGAGAATTGAATTTCATTCTTGGGATATTCCAGGTCATCAGAAATAGTAACCAATCAAGCTGGAGGGGTAGCCAGGAGCACAATCATCCTGTTAGGGTACATCATGCCCAATTTCATGACCGTGTCATGGCAACCCAGATGTGCATGGAATCCAATAGCAAAACTGCATCCTCTGATGGGCTGAGGTACTCAGAACTCAAATTATTTGTACTGGGAACTTTAGTAAAGTATCATTTGTAATACTACCAGGGGCCAGTGTAAGGTTTCTGAAGGTTTCTGAAATGCTTCCCTAAAGGCAGGCAATGTATCTGAAGAAACCAGTTACCATGCCTTGGGTACTCAACAAGGAGCAAAAAAGAATAGGTCACAAAACAGACATTTAAAATTAAAATCAAAACAAACAACTTTACATCAGAAAACAACTCAGCAGAACAGGACCCATATGTAAAATAACAGAGTCTTTCACTCTGGGGTAAGACAAACAAATGAACAATTGTTGCCTCTAAATCCACAGTACTCTCTAAAAAAGCTGGAGGTAAAGATACAAGCTAATATTTCCAAAATTAAACAGCAATTAGCAATTCTGTCCACTCATACAGCAAAGCCTAAAATAATGGAAGCTGTGGATACATTCCCAGACACCAAAACATCGGTATGAGAAAGACTTAAGGGGATGGTTTGGGTCTGAACTGGGAGTATTAAATTCTATTGATCAGGAAGTCTTACTCAAGAAAGTAAGCACTGTGAGTTCTTATATTGGACAGATACAAACTCCTCTCAGATCAACCCTGCTGTCACTTGCCCATACCCAAAGCCTGGCAGCTAACCTATTAACCACCCTGTCCAATAATACACTGCAGCATTTTCAAGCAGTTGTTGAATTTGTGGGAAAACTACAGAGTAACATTTCTTAAACATTTCAGTGTATACAAGCTCAGCTGTGTGTGGCTATGGTCTGTAATCTCAGAAAAACTTCAAAAAAGGAGAGCTGGGCAAATTGCCATGAGAATTAACTCAATCATGGCTAAAAATAAAACCACAAAAGCAATTTGAAAAAGACTTCCACACTTGGTTGCAATTGGTCAATTGCACATAGAATGAACAGAACCTGGCAGTCTTTTGTATTAACCATTAAGAATGCAACAAAATACCATGTCATTCCAATTTTGGCCCTTGGATTATAAGAATTCACGTAACTGTCCAACCCATTCAGCATAATGTCTGGGCCATTTTCAACAAGAAAATTGGAAGCTTGCAAACTCTTAGTATCAAAGCATGTGTTCCAAGGGACGCACTGAATTTTGTGTGCAAAAATGCAGTGCTTGAAAGAGAGGATCCGTGTCTGCATGCTGAGGGCAGCACTTGTATTTTTGAAATGAGCCCAGTTACCCGTGCACAATCACAGGTGTGTTATGTGGGAAGGGGCTGTGCCTGTGTGAGATCTGCTTGCACAACTATTACAATAGAGTCTTTGAATGAAACTACTAATGGTACTGACTTCTCTATTTGTAATTTCAAAACCAAAAGTGGATGTGACTTCAGCTGCACCACATAAGAACTTCTCTTGAGATTCTGCAGAATGCACATGATGGGTACCACCAAGTGCCCAAATTCCAAACTGGATGGGACGCTAATGTTCTAAAGCAAATGCCCTGCCAGCCTCATATAGAATGGCTAGTGGCAGAAGTCAGAAATGCATCTCACAGAGCCTGACGGACACTCAAATCCGGTATCAAAGTTGTTACCAAAATCATCACCAAAAGAGAGAAAGAAAGAGAACATCATGAGTCAGATGTCTTCTTGTGATGGACAAATCTGGAACCACCAACAGCTCCTCAGAATTTTTAGCTTCCTCAGCAAACCAGTTCTCATTTTAAAAAATTACCCCTCTCCTCTTAACCATTATAAACCTATGGATGTGGTAGAAAATTAAAACAGCAGCAGAGCAGTACATATGTACTGTGGACTGTCCAGAGGATCTTGCAAAAGAATTTGCATCAGGATAAAGAGAAGGGGAGAATGAAACAAGGCCTTTGTTTGACATAAGCACAAGCAATTCACATAAGTAAACAAGTACTTAGCACAGACCTACACAAGCACTTAGCACCAGTTAGCATAAGAAAAACCTGGCTGGCCTAACTTGACAGGAGAGGGACTTGACAAAAAACTTTAGACACATTCTACCAGAAGAACTAAGGGCAAGTGTAAAATGAGCCCTGTGCAGGGAAGCCATGAGGAAGAAGTGCTGCTTTAGGGCATGGAGGCCGCTCCTGGCCGGTGCCTGGACATCAGCTTCAAGTACAGGAACCTGACAGAATGTATTTCTAACACCCTGCCTATTGAATCACCTCAGCAGAGACAAGATGGATGGTATTTTGGAGATCCATTTCTGACATCATCCCACTGAAATGTACATGTGCCAGAGAAGCATTTTACTGGGGTGCAGACCCCTGCCCTCCTGCCAGCTCAATAAAAGGGCTTTTGGCGGACAATGCATTTGTCTGTCAATTTCTTTGAATTAGGAAGACCCTTCAGGAGTGCTGTTGGCCATCCCCTGTGTGTGGCCATCCCCTGTGTGGATCTGCAAAAGCTTCAAATCAGCTGCCTCAGCTTCCAGGGCCTCTCTTGGCCAGCATCCTGGCGTGGGTGCAGGGCTGCTGCAAGGCACTGCTGTGACCCAGCGGGACAGGACCGGCTGTCTCGTGTCCATGGAGCAGCCCTGACACAGCCAGGGCCATCCCGAAAGCAGACAAACGCTCACGGGTCAGCAGAGAGGAGCAAGGAGCACGGGGCTGCTCTCAGGGTATCTCAGCATGGTGCTCCAGTGGGAAGGGCAGGCAGGCCTCCCACATTCAGGGCATCCCCTGCATCAAAAGGACGGGCATTTTGTCCTTTTCATCCCTCCAACCCAGAATCAGGCCTGACATCTCCTCCTCTGGAGTGGAGTTTTTCCCACTGTACCTGGGACAGGGATTGCAGCTCGCCTGGCCAGGCCACTGCCCTCACTCACCCTGACTGAGATCCTGGAGCTCTTCCTGCTGCTCCTTCATCATGGGAAACCCGGCCATCTCTGAGAACAAAGAATTCATCTTGGCCCCAGTGGCACAGCTCCCTGCCAGCGGCGCTGCCGGTGCTGTGGCCACACGGGCTGCTGGCCCGGCAGGGCTCAGCCCGGCCCTTGCCACACGCTGCCGCCCCAGGGCACGGCTGCCAGAAGGCGGCAGCAGCAACGCCCAGGCCAGGCGGGGCTCCACGGCGCCGGGCCCCGCTGGCGCTGCCGGGGCAGCAGGCGGGGCTGGGGCCTGTGGGAATCCTGAAAATCAGAACGTTTTAGGAATGCTACAAAAGGCAGGCCTCAGAGACAGTCAAAGTGCGATTAGAGTTAAGCAGTAGCCATAAGATTTGTCAGCAGAAAATTTTTATAAGAAGTAGAAAAGTAAGGACAAATAGAAGAATGGTCTGTGTATTAATGCTTGGCTCGAATACCTCCCTAAGCTACAGAAAAGTTTATCTACCAAGATATTAGGAAGTTTTAAGCTTAATAATGGAGCCCTGTGGATTGTATTTTAATACTTACCAGCAGGTATTATATTCAAAATAAGCGAGCATTTTTTGACTGAAGGTATGTGTGCTTCAAGTGGTTGGATAGAACTCTTGTCAATATGCTTTTGCTTTGTGTGGTTGGTCAAAAACTTTTAAAGTAAATTGTAACATGAAGTTCTTTGTCTGCTTCTGGGGATGTGTGTGACCATGGTCACATGGGTTTTCAGGTGAAAGGAAAGATGAGAATATTGACTTTATGTTCCGAAGGCTTGGTTTATTATTTTATGATATATATATATATAACATTATAACTCTACTAAAAAGAAAAGAAAGGAAAAGGCTTCCTCAGAAGCTAGCTCAGCTAAGAATAGAATAGAAAAGAATGATAACAAAGGCAGCTCTCTCGGATTCTGTCCGAGATAGCTCTGTCTTGATTGGCTGTTAATTATAAACATCTAAGAGGGGCTAATCACAGGTGGACCTGTTGCATTCTATACCAGCAGATAATCATAGTTTACATCTTGTTGCTGAAGCTGCAGCTTCTCAGAAAGGAGAAAAATCCTAAGAAAGGATTTTTCACAAAAGATGTCTGTGACAGATGTGAGCTGCTGGCATCTTCCCATTGTCATAACCATGTAATGAGACTGATGCTGCAAGATAAACAGCTCGAGACGCGTTCCCCAGCAATCCCGTCCTGTTGGTGATTTGTGCAGAGACCCCCAGGCAATGATAGGGCCCAGCTGTGTCAGGGTGGGGCAGGGTGGGACAGGGTGGGGCAGGGCAGGGTGGGGTGGAGTTGGGTGGAGCAGTACAGGGTTGAGCATGGTGAGGTCAGCCCAGGCTACAGCAGTGCAGGGTGGGGTGGGACACAGTGAAGAAACGTGGGGTAGGGTGGGGCAAGGTGCGGTAGGGTGGGGCAAGGTGCAGTAGGGTGGGGCAGAGTGGGGTGGGGCAGGGTGAGGCAAGGTGAAGCATAGTGGGGTAGGGTGGGGTCTGGTTCGTGGAGCAGCGCAGGGCAGAGCATGGTGATTTAGGGCAAGGCCAGGTTGGGTGGAGCAGAACAGGGCGGAGCACTGTGAGGTTGGGCAGGGCTGGGCAAACAGAGGTTGAGTAGGGCAGGGAAGGGTGGGGCTGGGTGGTGCTAAGAAGGCCGGGGCGGGCAGGGAGCCCAGGCTTGTGGCTCACCCGTGAACCTGATGGCTGCCTCTTGCAGGGACTCCTGTGGGCTGTCCTGGCACCGCAGGGCCCGGCGCAGGTGCTCGGCCACTCTGTTCCTGCCCTCTGCCAGCTGGAGAGTGCCAGGAGGGTGCAGTTGGTGCCGGCTCAGCCCCTTGACTGGGCTCTCCCTGTGGCCAGCACTGGCCTCCCCTGCCCCACAGCCCTGTGAGGCAGCCAGCAGCCACTGGGGCCGGGCTCTGGAGGGGGCAGAGGGCTGGGTGCTGCCCAAGAAAAATAAAGGAAAAATTCTGACCTCCAACACTAAAACAAATGGCAGTGTTGGAGATAACTTTTTGCAGGGGATGGACAACATATTGAGCCTGACAAGGTCAGGTGCACAGTGCAAATGTGGTGGAGTTGTTCACAGCAGGGGCCATCTGAATACTCCAGCTTCATGGGAACAATGCATTTTGTGGCCAAGAGACAGTGAGTTCTGTAGCAGGCAAACTCAGGAATGATGAGACCATCGTCCATGGCCTGATGCACACGCATGTCTCTGCTGTGGTTGTCTCAAGGATGAACAGGGAAAATTCAGAGAGAAGATGAGGAAGGAGATGAGCAAGGACAGTTCCCATGTGGCACCAGTGCAAACCAGTGGCCCCACTGTCAGAGCCTAACATCCCCCAGCTAGGGAGAGGGAGTACACCCCACGAGTGGACCTGTGGTTCTTCCTGTATGAACATGGGCAAGACATGAGAGGGTGGAATGGAAAACTCGTCTCTATCCTAGCAGCATGGGTATGAGAGCTAAAGGAGGAAACTACTAAGAGAGGGATTTACACCCAAATGAATGAAGCCCCAGCTCCCCGTGACCGAGCTGCCAGGTATAGCAGAAGGGAGGATGATAAGTCAGATCTTCTTGAAGGAACATTCAGAATATATGCCCAGGGAGGGAACAGTAGCCAGGACTAGAGAGGTCCTGCCTCTAGCCAGGTAGAGGCAAGGGAAAATTGTGTCTCTTGGGCTGCATGGTTCCCTGACACACCAGACCCATAGATACACAAGGCTTTTGTCCATACTGGTGCACAGTGTACTCTAATCCCATCAGGATGCTGAGGCAAAGTGAAAATTTTCCAGGTTAGAATTCCATTTTAATTTAGGTGAAATGTACATTTTTGAGTTGAGTCTGTGGTTAGAAACCATAGTTATTTAGCCAGACTGCAAGGCCCATGCTCAGTGAAGTTACTTCAGTGAAGGACAGAGATAAAGGGGGGGAGACAGAAGATGATAGAGAGAGACAGGGACTGCTGTAAGGGCAAGTCAACCTGACCTCCGAATTTTTTCTGATAAAAAGGAGCTAGCGGTAAATGTCACGTGAAACCCATAAAAATGAACATGTATGAACCTATTGTGAAACTGTATGCATATGTGTTTGAGAGACAGATAAAAAGAGACCTGAAGTTCTCAGAAGTACACATGCCTTTTTTTAGGAGAGCAATCTCCACATGCGTCCAGTGCTGTAATAAACATACCAGCTTTACAACTTTTACAAAATTGTGGGGTTCTCTTCTTTTCTCCGCAGAACAGCCATCAGGTTCATGGGTGAGCCACGAGCCCGGACTCCCTGCCCGGCCCGGCCCGCCGCGGCTCGGCCCCGGCCCCGCCTGCTGCCCCAGCCCCGCCTGGTGTCCCCGCAGCGCCAGCCGGGCCTGGCGCCGTGGAGCCCCGCCTGGCCTGGGCGTTGCTGCTGCCGCCTTCTGGCAGCCGTGCCCTGGGGCGGCAGCGTGCGGCAAGGGCCGGGCTGAGCCCTGCCGGGCCAGCAGCCCCTGTGGCCACAGCGCCGGCAGCACCGCTGGCAGGGAGCTGTGCCGCTGGGGCCGTGACAGGCTCTGTGTTCACAGGCATGGCCGGGCAGCACCTGAGGGGGAAGAAGGAAGAGCTGCAGCTGATCTGCACTGGGAGTGAGGGCAGTGGGCCGACAGCAGGGGCTGTCGGGGGGATCTGCAAGCCCTGCCCTGGCTGCGGAAGGCTCTGCTCCCGTGGGCAGAGCACACGGAGCTTTCGGGGCCACGTGGGGCATTCGTGGCCAGCACCTTCGGGCTGATCCCCTTGCTCCATGCTCCCTCCTGGCCATGGCAAGAGCCTGCTGCGATGGCCCTGTCAGGGGGCTCTCCTGGGCTCCCCACAGATCCCGCTCTGACTGTGCCTCTGTTCCTCTCTCTTGCAGCTCTGGAAGACAAAACAAATGACGTCAGCTTCGCCGTTGGAAGCCTGGCAATTCAAACACTGTGCATCCTCAAGTCAGGAGAGTGGGCTCCCATGTCCAGGTTCCAGTGGCTCTGAAATCACCTGCGCAGGGCATGGAAGACACGGCCTCGTCTCTCACAGCTCGGCTGCCTGCCCTGCCGGAGCTCTGTGGAGAGCTGATCCCACAAGATCTTTTTGCAGGGGCCTCCTGAGTCAGGAGGAATTTTCTTTTTCTTCAAGATTGTTCTTTTCATTTTTTTCTATTCCTTTACAATGTAAATAGAGACTATGTTATAAAACACAGCCTCCCAGGATCTTTCTTTTGCTGCCTAGGGTCCGCAGGGCATAGGGGAGGAGGGGGAAAAGGGTGCTTGCACTCAGCCAGCTGCCCAGGCGTGCAGTGTCGCAGGGGAAATGGCCAGAAGCCTTTTGGCCTGTGGTGGTTCTGCTGAAGCCTTTGTGCTGCCCACAGAGCGGCTGGGCAGGGGCCAGAGCTGCGGGGATCCCTGCCAGAGCGGTGCCTGGAGATGGCCACAAGCCCTGTGCCGGACAGGAAGCACCATCCGTGTCCTCCTGCCCGTGTGCTGCTGGCTGCAGTGCTGAGGGCTCCCAGGTGCCTCTGGATGGGGCTGCTCTGGAGCTGCTGTGGGGCTGCGGCGCTGCTGCCGGCAGCTTGGCCAGGCTGGGGCAGCACCTGAGGGGCTGGGGCGCTGGCAAGCCCTGAGCAATGGGCTGTCAGAGGCCACAAGCAGCCCCCCGGCAGCCGCCTTGTTCCTGACAGAGTAGACTTGCAAGTGGGACCCAGGGCACGGTGTAACTAACAGCATCAGTGTTGTTGGAAACCGAAATGCAAGGAAATCTCACACCTTTGGCCTTGTCAGCAAAGCTTAGAATTAAGCACAGGATTTGATCTGAGACCTTGGAAAGGGCTTCCAAGCTTAGGTGCTAGAAGCGGCAATGCGGATTTCTAGTTTATTACAGCAGAGACACGGGGAGGAATGTTGAAGTGGAGGAAAGTTTAGAGTTTTAGTGCTGAAGATCTAGAAAAAATAAAAGTAGTGACAATGGTAAACAAGAAGTTTAGCATGCAGTGCTGTAGGTTTGGTGTGTCACAGCATGATTGGCTAAGGAGGCTTACACTGTAGCAGGATATGGGAACCCAGGAAATTCCTCTGGCTGCCCTGCAGGACTCGAGACCCTGTCAGAGGGCTCAGAGGCCTTGGCCCAGAGCCCAAGATCCCTGTGCCTTTGATTTAGCCCTTGGAAAAAACAATTACCAACCTTGTAGGAAGAATGACAAGCCACAAAAGTTTAAGTAGATTGATAGTGAATTTATCACAGAGTGGCAAAATAGATTTTGGGGCATTTTAGAAGGGGGCTTCAGGAGGCAAGATGGAGGAATCTGGGCATGTCCAGCCTTTCTCCTTCTTCTTCTTGGCCTCCATCTTCTGCTGTGATGTTGGCACTTTTAGATTGGTTTACAGTAGAAGCTCACTGTCTAACGTAGATTGTAGGTATTGGAAAGTAATTGTAAATATTGTACACATAGTTGTTTTTAGTATAAAAAGATAACACCGCCTTGGGGCAGGCACATTGCCTTAGACTGTCTTGCTGAGCGGACCTCGGCAGGATAGGAGAAAGAATTTTATAGATAAGATACAATAAACAACCTTGAGACCGAGAAATGAAGAGCTCTGACTCCTTCTTCAACCGCCGAGCTGGGAAAAGAGACTTTCTACCTTATCTGGGGTCACTCTGACCAGCTAGAGACCCCCAGAGCATGAGTCTGTAAGACGAAACATTGAAGACTGGCTGCAAAACATAAATATCCTTTTCGGCCGTATCTTCTTGGCCAAGAAATCCTTCAAAGCTCTTGTAACTACAAGTCTTGCGGCCTTGTGAGCCATGCAGTGGAGATGTGGGCCAAACTCACCCTTCCTGTCTATGTAAAAGAGAAGGAAAAGCAACAGCATCATCTAAAACACTCAGAGGTCCGCTCTCTAGCTCGTTCCAAACTCCTTCAAATCCCCCAAAGGGGGATTTAGCTACAAAGAGATGACAAGGACTCTTAGTGCTGGCTCTTTGACTCCACGGCAGCTGCTTTATAATCTTTCACTTAACCCTGTGTAGTTATGTGCCAGAAAGGGATCATTTGAAGAAACTTTCCCAAGTGACTTGCATGGAGGTTTGTTTGAAGGGTATTTGAGGAGAAAGGCTCCCAGGAGAGGTCTGGGCTTTTGCCTGGCTGTGTCCCCTGCTGATTGTGAAGTGTGCCATCAGCTGCACGGCTATCTGGGCTAAAAATATCATCAAGTCACTTGGACTTGCTCTTTTAGGCCTCTAAGAGCTGGACCCAATTTCGGGGCACATTTGGAGACCTCCTCTGTGGGTGGATGGACCCTGCGCATCTGCAAGATGATAAACAATCGCCTTGCTTTGAAGAGAGAGGTGTCTGCTAATGAAGGCAGAAGGCTTCTCTGAAATGGAAAATGTAAATCCCCTCCCTTCAAATGGTTCTAATTTAGAAATTCAAATGCTCTCAGGGAAAGATATGGGGATAGGACTGAGTCCGGAGAGCCGGGCAGCGTTTGCTGATGGTCTGAGCCCTTCCCAAAGATCCTGTGCGGGCTGTCTTAGACACCTGGGGCCAGGGATTCCTTCCAAGCTGGGCCAAGCTGGGCTGGGCTGGGGGCGGCCCCAGGGCAGAAGGCAGTGTGTGCGAGGGCCCTGGGTGGCACGCTGCAGCACGGTCTCTGTGCCATGGAACGGAACCCGGTGACCAAGGGCCCTTTGAGACACGTGGGAAATAGAAGCTTGCCTGGCTGCTGGGAACGAACAACGGGGCAGAACGGGACAGAGCGGTGCCGTGAGGAGCCCCCACACAGCACACTCGGTCCTGTCTCACGCAGAGCCTTTCCAAGGCGTTATTCCTGCAGCTGAGCTCGAGGCCAGACCACAGGACTTGGAGACCTGTGGCCTTCCCAAGGCTTCTCTTCTGCAGGTGCCCTTACAAATCCAGTCATTATCATGGAGCAGAGACCCCTGAAAGCGCCCAAGGTGGCCTGGGGGAAGAGGAGGAAGAAGGCCCTGGAGCTGCCCCAGCACATGCAACCAAAGCCGTGGTGCCGCAGGAGGGTGAGTGGCAGAGCTGGGACAGAGGGTTGGTGCCTGCAGCCAACTTGGCACCATTCCATCCCATCCCATTTTATCCCATCCCACCCAATCCCATCCCATTCCACCCAATCCCATCCCATTCCCATGGACAGGACAGAAGAGGGGCCGGACAGACACGCCACAGGGGCCGTGCTCCATCCCCTGGGGCATCCCAGGGCTGCCCCGGCCTGGGGAGCACAGGGCTGGGCTGTGTTCTCCGGCCTCTCCCACAGCCCCTCAGCTCTGGCTGCGCTCAGTCTTTGCCAGATGCAGCCCTGCAGCACACACAAGAGCAGGATCCCGCCCATGGCCTCTTTCGCAGAACAGCCCAGGTACCTGCAGCTATCCCCACCTGGGCTGGGCCTGCTGGCACCGCACTTGGAGCATTCCCTGCAACATCTCTGGCTTCTTGCCCTTCTCCTACAGCTGGTTTGAAAATTCATCAAGAAAATTCGGGCGGAAGAGACCAGCACCATGGGCACCAGGCTAAGAGCATATTCGCACATCTTCAAAACAAAGACCAGTGCTGCCCTGCTGGATATACTCGTAGAGGAGGGTTTTTCCAATCCAAAGCAACTAAGCAGCCTGTGGCCAGGGTTTGATCCTCCCAGCAATTGCTTGGTCTCCCAAGCCACGCCTGCTGGTCACTGTAACTCTTTGAGGCCATGGCAGTGTGGTGGCAAGGGAAGCACTCCTCTGGGGAAGCTGGGGACATTGCTCCCTCTGGCAGCTTTCCAAGTCTCCCCTTGCCTTCTCCAGGTGCCTGCCATGGTGAGCTACATCCACCAGTGGCTCATGGCCAATGATTGTGCTGAGCACAGGCTGAACAGGACCCTGCTGGATCTCACCAAAGCACAGCCAAATGACGCAGTCATGACGCTCCTGTGTGTGGCCCCGTCCTGTGACAGGTACGGGGCCCACCTGCCCAGAGGGCTCAGGCCTCCCCAGCCCATCACCCTGTACAGCCTGGCCCAGGTGTCTGAGCAACAGAGAGTTCCAGGGCCCTCTGGATGCTCCCTTTCCCAGCCCTGCCATGTCAGCCCCTGAGCCTGCTGCCATGCTCCCTTGCCGCCTCTCAGGGCTCTGTCCCCACAGGGCTGGGCTGTCTGGCTGCTGCTGACAGGGGGGCAGTGGGCAGAGGCAGAAATGGCAGCCGTCTCAGCTGCCCCCGGTGCTGTGTCTGAGACCCCCCTGAGACACAGCTCTAACCCCACAGAGCTGCCATGGCCATGTGGAAGACCATCATGGGCTCAGCCAGGACTGTGGAGCTGGCGCAGCTGATCCTCCTGGATGTGCTGGGGAGCTGGCCAGAGTACAGCACCTGCACCTCCAATGGGGACGAAATGGGTGTCTTTGCCCTGGCTGTGAGTTTCTGCAACTGGCCTTTGCAGGCCCCAAAGCTGCCTCTCCAGCAGCTCTCTATCCTCCTTCCCCCACTGCATCACCCTGCCTCAGGCACTGGCCTGAAACCTGGCCCAGGGGCAGCTTCAGGCCCACCAGGCCCCGTGCTCCCCCTGCCAAGGTCTCTCCTGGCCTCTCCCTGCCACGCTCGGGCCCTGCCACACACACATATCTCGGCACTGAGCGCTGTCTCGGGGGGCTTTGTCCTTTGCAGGCAACTGTGGTGATGTGGAAGATCCTCCAGGTGCCCTGTCTCCCACGGATATTGAAGGTGTATTTCCCCCGCCTCTTTGTGCATCTGCTATTCCAAGTGTTCTTCAGCACTCTGGATATGCCAGAGGAGGTCGACACCTTCTGGAAGGGATGCCAGGAAGAGCACGGCCTTGCCACCAGCCCCAACAGGTGCTCCATCCCACTCCTCCTGTCCCTGCCACGTGGCCTGCCAAGGAGCCAGTGCTGCCAGTGTGACCTGGGCTTTGCTCTGCACACAGGTTTGCTGTGCGCACCCTGAAGTCCCTGCTCTGCCTTCTCTGCTGCGAGGATGTGGT
The DNA here is from genome assembly GCF_028551555.1 of Melozone crissalis. NCBI lineage: Eukaryota > Metazoa > Chordata > Aves > Passeriformes > Passerellidae > Melozone > Melozone crissalis. The sequence continues at coordinate 450,067 of NW_026536033.1, read as the reverse complement.
CGTGGCAATGGAGCGCAGGTGTGCCTGGGACACGCTGCTCTCTCTTGACACTCACCACTTTGCCGTGACTCTGCTTGCCAGGTGAGACCCCCTTCTCCCCACTGCCTCTGACATTGCTGCTCTGTGCCCAGGTGCCCTACAAAGTGTCTGTGGTGGCCATGGGTCAGAGGGCCTTGTCACTGAGGGTCGGCCAAGCAGACTGGAAAAGGCTGGCAGAGGAGGGTGCCCATGAGCAACCAACTCTCAAATAGCCCACGTCCCCTTGCTGGGAGGGTGCTGGGGAAAGATGAGAACTGGGTGAGTCACGCCTGGGAGAGGTTTGCCCCACTGCATCAGGCTCTTGTTTCCTTTTTCCCCTCTTCAGAGAAATTCACCGCTTAGCCATCCACTTTTGTTCGGCAGTTGCATTCTACCTGCTCGCCCTGCTCGGCAAAGAGATGCCATACTGGGATTTCCCTGCCCTGGCATTCCTTGTGGAGGTGAGCCTCAAGGCCAGCGCTGCCTGGCTGAGCTGCCTCCCAGCTCTCTAGCCTCTCGCAGCCACAGCTGCCAGGACAGCGCCCGTGCCCTGTGCTGCTGCCTGGGCCCGGCCCTGGGCGGCTCCAGGCTCCTGCCGGCCGGCCCCCCTGTCACTGTCCTGTGCCTTTCAGGTCCTTGAGTGCCTGGACTTGAGCGAATGCAGTGACAGTGTTCTGGAGATCCTGGCACAGAACCTGCAGAGCGAGCACATGGCCAGGCGTTACTTGGCACTCCGAGGCCTCGTAGTGCTGGGCAAGAATCCCTTGATGGTGAGAAGGGGGCAGTGGCTGAAGGCAGCGTGGGGCTGGGCAACGCAGTCGCTTGGCCTTGCCTGGGCTTCGGCCGCTGGGGCAGCTGCTCCCATCTCTCCTGCTTCCCGCTTCAGATGCCCCAGTGCTTCGGGACAGGCCTTTGGCCTCTGGGCCCTGTGGCAGCAGGGCGGCCTTTCACAAAGTGGTGTTCCGCACAGGCCGAAAAAATGCAGAGCCTGACTGAAAGTCTTGTGGAGCTCCTGGAGGAAAATGACAGCGACATGATCAGGATGACCATTCTTCTACTCAGATATTTGCTCCTGGATAATGGTGCCCCAATAGCCACCCCCATCGCCCTGCAACTGGCTGAGGCGCTCCTGCCACTCTTTGACAGCGTAAGGCTCTGCGCCCACAGCCACGGCCACTGGCTGCTGCCCGGACCCTTGGTGCCCTGTGCAGATGGAGGCCTGTGCGCTGGGGGACCTGAAGCAGCTGATGCTCAGGTCTTTTGCCCTTTCCTTTCATCCAGGATGATATCCAGGTGCAGCTGAGCTCCATGGCTGTCTTTCAAGAGATGCTGGACTTATTAACAGAAGAGGGAAGAAAGGCCCTCAAGTCCCACGTGCGCCAGAGCCTGCTCCCTCTCTACTTCCACTGCCATGATGAGAATCAGATTGTTGCTGAGGTGAGCACTTGTGGCCAGCTGCTGTCCCGCTGGCAGGGGCTTGGGCTGCCTCCTGCCCTGGCACCTTGCAGGCTGCAGCCTCCTCCAGTCTGTGCCACTGGGATGCTCCTGTCCCCTGGACTGTGGGGCCATCTGTGCGTCTCTGCTGCTCTCCAGGTCTCCCGGGAAACGCTGCATTCCTCAGCCAGATTCATAAAGGGGAGGGATATCGAACAAATGCTACACTTGGATCAGAGCTTTGGCGAGTGCCTGGTAATAGTAGCCGAGAACCCGTGGCCCCCGCATGGCCAAGGTCCCTGGGGGTGGTGCTCAATGTGCGGGGCTGGCAGCTGTGCCCGCTGCTGCGGCCAGAGGCCACGCGGGCTCTTCTCCAGGCTCCCGTGGGCCTGAGTCGGGTGCCCATGGAGCCCCAGCCCGGCGGGGCTGCGGGGCGGCACCGCGGCTCCCCGGGCAGCAGCCGGCCCTCTGCCCCCTCCCCTCGGGAGCTCTTGGCCAGCGGCTGCTGGCCGCGCCTCAGGGCTGTGCGGGCAGGGGAGGCCGGCGCTGGGCGCCGGCAGTGCCCGGCCCAGGGGCTGAGCCCGAGCCAACCCTTCCCTCCTGCCGCTCTCTCCAGCTGGCAGAGGACAGGAGCGGAGCGGCCGAGCACCTGCGCCGGGCCCTTCCCTACCTGCAGAGCCCACAGGAACCCCTGCGAGAGGCGGCCATCAGGTTCATGGGTGAGTCCCGAGCCCGGGCTCCCTGCCCGGCCCGCCGCAGCTCGGCCCCAGCCCTGCCTGCAGCCCCGGCAGCGCCGGCCGGGCTCGGCGCCGTGGAGCCTCGACTGACCTGAGCATTGCTGCTGCCGCCCTCTGGCAGCCGTGCCCTGGGGCGGAAGCATGCGGCAAGGCCCGGGCTGAACTCTGCCTGGCCAGCAGCCCGTGTGGCCACAGCGCCGGCAGCGCCGCTGGCAGGGAGCTGTGCTGCTGGGGCCGTGACAGGCTCTGTGATCACAGGCATGGTCGGGCGGCGCCTGAGGGGGCAGCAGCAAGAGCGCTGGCTGATCTGCACTGGTGAGTGAGTGAGGGCAGCGGGCTGACCGCGGGGGCTGGAGGGGGCAGCTGCAAGCCCTGCCCCGGCTGCGGAGGGCTCTGCTCCCGTGGGCAGAGCACACGGAGCTTTCGGGGCCACGTGGGCCATTCGTGGCCAGCACCTTCGGGCTGATCCCCTTGCTCCCTGTGGGCGATGGCAAGAACCGGCCGGGATGGCCCTGGCAGGGGGCTCTCCTCGGCTTCCTGCACATGCGGGATCTGACCTTGCCTCTGTTCCTCTCTCTTGCAGCCCTTGAAGAAATGGCATATGACAGCAATCCTGCAATCAGAGATGCTGCAGTTGAATCTTGTTTAGTTCTCCGGGCCGTACAGAGAGCTCCCTACTCCCCATGGCGTAAGCTGCGAGATCTATTACGCAGTGCATGGAGGAAACGGCCTTGTCTGTGCGGCACTGCCTTGCTGTTCTGCTGGAGCTCTGCAGAGAGATGATCTGCAAGACTCTGTCTGCTGGGGCCATTTGAGCCAGCAGGGATTTTCTTTTTGTTCTTCAAGATTTTTCTGTTTGTATTTTCGTTTTTGTTGAGTATAGAATATCTTAGAGTATAATAGAATAGAATAGAATATCTTACAATACACAGAGTCCCAGGATCTTTCTTTTCCTGCACAGGGTCTGTAGGGCATAGGAGAAGAGGAGGAAAAGGGTGCTTGTGCTGAGCCAGCTGCCCAGGCGTGCAGTGTTGCAGGGAAAATGGCCAGAAGCCTTTTGGCCTTTGGTGGTTCTGCTGAAGCCTTTGTGCTGCCCACAGAGCGGCTGGGCAGGGGCCGGAGCTGCGGGGATCCCTGCCAGAGCGGTGCCTGGAGATGGCCACAAGCCCTGTGCCAGGCAGGAAGCGCCATTCGTGTCCTCCTGCCCGTGTGCTGCTGGCTGCCTTGCTGAGGGCTCCCAGGTGCCTCTGGATGGGGCTGCTCTGGAGCTGCTGTGGGGCTGCAGCGCTGCTGCTGGGAAGCTTGGCTGGGCTGGGGGAGACTCTGAGGGGATGGGGCCATGAAGGGATGAGGGGCTGGGAAGCCCTGACAGGACATGGCAGTGGGAAGGCACGAGGGGGATGTGTGAGGGAGTGGGTGGCTGTAACGTTTGTTGGGGGTAGTGGGTTGGAGACAGAGAGAGTACTCACCCCTATGTTCATGTGGCAAACAGAGAGCGTTCATTCTCAAGCCCTTTCTTCTTAATGGCCTTTGAAAAACCCAGGCTGGATAATTTCATTGCTCTGATCTCTATGCCTTGTCAGATTCTGGCCAGTGAAATGCTGCAGCCATGGGAGAGATGTGACTGGGCGAGGCCCCTGGCAGTCAAACCAGGGCTGGTGCATTCACACAGTACGAGCCAGTCTGCACTGTAACACACAGCAAGAGAGTGCAAGGCACAGCTCCGGGTGCTCCCCAGGAACCTCAGCTCTGGGAGCACTGTCTGGCCCAAGCTCCAGGGGCTGCAGTGGGAGTCCGGCTGGGCTCTGCCCTGGGGCCATCCTGCAGGGACAGCTGGGAACAGGGAGCATTCCCTTGCCACAAACAGCCAAGCCAGGGATGCAGGGCAGCTGCTCCAGCCCGGACTGCACTGTTGTGTGCTGTGCTCTGGGGCTGGGGCTCCCCGCACAGGGCACTGGACTGGTGTGCCACAGGAGACAGAGAAGCTTCAGCTTCGGCCTAACTGAGGGGGGTTTGTGGGCTGGGAAGAGTGGAGAGGCTCAAGGGGATTCGCAGAGCTCATCCTGCTGCAAGGACAAGGAAAAGGGAGTGGGAGCTCAGCAGTGAGGAGAGTTGAGGGCTGGAGAGCAGCTCTGAATGACACTAAAATCGCACCGGACCTCTGAGACATTGCTGCTCCTCAGCCAGTGACAGGATGAGTCCCTAAGCCTGGGGCTCTGCCTTCCTTGTGGTGAGGGGCACCAAGGAAGGCAACAGTGTGATGGAGACTGCAATGGGCTGGGAACTCACTGAGGGAAAAGAGGGAGCAGTTGGGAAGTAAAAGGAGGGTGGGAGAGAGAACTGTTCGGAGAAGGGCTGAGCTACAGCTTGAGCAAACTGAGAAATGTCATTTGGGGTCATCCCAGATTGATTTCATTTCAGAAGTTATTGAACAATTTTTTTTTGGGGGGTGTTGTCATGTTTTCCCTTGGAGGTGTACACTCTGCAAACTTGAGCTGTGCTGCCAAAATGCTCAAGCAAGTGCTGGAGGTCACACCATTTCTTCTTTGGCTGATTGCGGCCCGGTGCTGAGCTCCAGCAGAGCCCTGGCAGAGCCCAGAGCAGCCTCAGCACCCAGAGAGCCTGGCTGCAAGGAGAGAAAGCAGAAACCGCCCGCTGAAAACCCTTCAGCTGAAGGCTCCTTTGCCCTTGTCCCAGCTGCCCGTGGTGCCCAGGCCGTGCAGGCCGTGTTCAGAGCTGTGCCCAGAGCTACCCATCCCTGCTGCCTTTGGCACAGAGCAGGAGGGCAGGACATGTGCCCAGCCTGCAGCCAGCCAGGGCACATGTGACGGTGGTCAAAGGGGTCTTTGCATGCGAGAAGAGACGAGGATTTGACTCCATATATCAGAAGGCTTGATTTATTATTTTATTATATATATGTCATGGTTTGACATTGGCACAAAGCCAGTGCCCCCATGAAAATACACTCTCCCTGGTTTCTGCTGTATGCTGAGACCAGGAATAAGCAAAGCAGGCCCCCACTTAGAAATAAAGAAAAGAAAACTTTATTAACAACACTACAAGTAAAAAGAAACACACAGGGAAAATGAAAACCTTCCAAAAACATTTCCTCCTCCCCCCACCAAATTTCCAATACATCCATCTCTCAGATCACCAACTCTCGGTCCATCACGACCCTTTAGACAATCAATTCTCTGTTCATCAAGAGGAGAGGAGTGCTTCTTGTGCCATAGGTTTCCCCAGGAAACACCGTCAAAATCTCGTGTTTGGTATGCTGGCAGTTTGTATACAGACGCAAACAGGATGGGGCTGCTTTGATCAACATCTAGAGCTTTTTATATTTTCAGCATCAGTCTCATTACATGGTTATGACAATGGAAAGATGCGTACAGCTCGCTGACCAGGGGCAGCAGGCCCAAGAAACTTAATGTTACAACATAAGATAAATGCATCTCAGCCAATTACATAGAGCAAAAGCATACCGACAGTAGTTCTATCCAATCATCTTAAACACACGTAGCTTTGGTTAAAACAACAGCGGCCGATTCTCCAACACAATGGCTTGTTTATAAGAGACGAATAAAGCTATATTCATAAGCATAACCTTCTAGATATATACTAAATAAACTTGTTGCAACTTAGAAGGCCCATTACACAGCCCTATTGTCTTCGCTACAGCTTATATATCTTTTTCTGCTGCTTTAGCACTTCACAATTCTTGCTGTTTCTGCAACCTGTCCTTTTTACAACCTTCCTAAAACTCTCTGATTTTTATGGATTCCCACACATGTGTTTCCATGTCACTCGTGGCACCGCCTGGAGAACATCTGTCATTGTCACCTCTTCCTTCCATGTCCAGTGCTCTCACCACTGCACATAGACCAGAGCTGCTTCTAGGGTTTTCCTTTTAAGGATGCTTTGTCCCGTTCCAAAAAGAGCACAATCTCTCACTTTCGGGACACCTGTCCCCCCCAAATTTCACCCCCTGGGGCTGAGGTGTCTCAACACTGAACCCTCTTGGCTTTGAGCCATTGCCTCCCCCTGGATGCAGTCTCTGTGTCACAGGAAACATGGTTCTGTCCAGGGCTATACAAGAAAAGTCCAGCTAAGGCCACTCCATCATCTCTTCTCACCTAAGATTCTTCCCCACTCTTCTGACATCTTTCACTTGCAGGAACTTTCATCACACTTGCCCATTTCTTCCTCTGTTTCATCTCTATCTCTCTTCTAGGAAGGTTACTGTTCTGCAAAGTTTTCATTGTCCAAAATAAGGGTTAAAATCTCAGGCTCTGCCCACCCAGAACTCCCACAGTGGCCGGACACCTTCTTGCTGCACCCCTCCTCCCTCCCTTCTCCTTCTCATCTGTGCTGTGGGCCCATGTTATCAAATTTCAAGGTAGCACAGTCACAGACAGAGGCTGGCGCTCTCTCTCTCTCTCTCTCTCTCTCTCCCCTGGGGGTGGGTGGCTGCCTGATGCCTCTCGGTGCTCTTCCACTCTTCCATCCTCCGGGCCAGACCTTCCTTACCCGGCTGCATGGCTTCCCCTCCCCTGCCCAGATGGCAGGGGAGGTCTGACCTTTTTTCCCTGCCAGAACCCAAGAGAGCTTCCCCTGGGAGTTCTCTGCTTTTAACCCCTGTATTCGCAGAGGGGTATCCATGTCCCCAGTGGCCACACCAGGTGCCAATATTCAAACTGAACACCCATTGGTGTGACCACACCATCCCAAAAACCTCACTTCCTCTCAAACCACAACAACAATATATCACTTAAAATTTGTAAAAACTATATTTTAGCATTGATATATGATCCTTCTAATAAGGTGTGTTCACACCCTTGGCTTAAGAAGTAAAAGTTTAGTGGGACCAGAACTTACATTTCACCTTCTACTCTCTTTATCTGTTTACTTTTAGGCCACCCAAGCCTCCAGATACTAAATTAGCTCAAGTTAGGGAATGCTGCCGTTTGTTGTCACTGCAGCAGGAATCTGGATGCTCCTCACTGAGCTGCATGCCTTCAGCTGGGTGCTTCCACAGACAAGCCACAAGTTCTTGTCCATGGCCATGGCTATCAGGCATTTGAAGGCATGTGTTTTTTCAACCTGCTGTCACATAGGGAGTCAGTATACCAGAGCATCCAGCTGCTAAAGCATCAAGGAAACAAGATCCATACAGAAGGCAACAGCGACTGGTTCAGTGGACTTTTCAAACACGGGGATGAAAGGCTGGCTTTCATCGCTAGTTAAGACTGTTTTGTGGACTTTGTTTATTGTATTCATTGTGTTGGTTATTGTATCCTTTTTCTGCTAAATTCCTGCAAATCTCTATGGCAGAAGCCTTCTTTATAGAAAACAAAAAGGGTGGAGTTGTGAGGGCCCAGAAGCCTACCATTGGAACTGTAATACCTCAGGGCAAAGTGACCAAGGTAAAAGAGAGACATCCCTCTGAATGCAATGGTGTCACCTATGGGCATTTGCAGGTTCATGGTGATGCACCAGCTTTTGTTGGCATCACCCAGCTCAACTGCTGTTTTTTCCTTATATATACTCCCTCTAGAATGTTCTCCCCTCTCTAGTCCCCTATTGGTCCTGGCTTACTGCAGTGTTACCCTTCTTTCCCACCCCATATAAAACCCTGTGTCCCCATCCCCATTTTGTCTACCTCCCTGGACTCTCTTCAGCGCAATCCACAGTGTTTAGAATTCCACACAAAGATCCCTCTATAGCCTCGTTCACCAGTAGTTTAAGCAAGTGTGCTCCCAGCTCTGGGTGTGCCATTTGCTCACAGAGGCTGGCTGTAGGGAGGCTGCAACACAGGAACTGAGTGCACCAGGGAACCTGGCCTCTAATAAAAGACATGAATCCCACAGCCCACCCAAACCAATGCCTTGCATGTCTCTACTTTTTCCTTCTTATCTCACCTCTCATGCCACTTTCCCCATTTTTTCTGTCTGGGAACTTGGCTTCTCTCTCTCCTGTCTGCAGGTTCAGCCACACATGTGACCCTGCAGGAACAGCCTGACCCACAGGAACGTGGGAGAGGACTCTTTGTCAGGAACTGTAGTGACAGGACAAGGGGGAATGGGATCAAACTGCAAGAGGTGGAAGAGATTTGATGATGGGAAGAAGTTCTTTACTCTCAGGGTGCTTGTCCCTGACATAGGGACCAGTGCAGAGAGGCTGTGGATGCCCCATCCCCAGCAACATCCAAGGCCAGGTGGGACAGAGGCTGCAGCAACCTGCTGGGATGGGATGTTGCTCAGCTTGGAACCAGATAAGCTTTAGGGTCCCTTCCAAGCCAAACCATTCAAGGATTTGATCATTCTGCCATCCCCATCTCCCACTGCGCAGCAGCCCTGAAACTTCCATGACATCACAGCTCCCAGAGGATTCCAAGTGGAACGTCCAGGACCTGGAAACAAGCACAGCAGACACTTCACCGGCTGCCAAGGGTCAGTTGCCGCTCACTCTGCGCTCTGCCCCTCACTGCTGAGCTGTTGCTGCTGCCTGGGCTTTTCCTGCCGCCTGCTCTGAGGCGTGAATCCAAGCACAATGTGCACTGCTGTGCCAGTGGAGGTAGAGTGCCATGCCAGGCAGGGGGGCACCCGGCTTGAGCAGGCTGCAGCCATGTGGGAATGGATGGTGTGGGATAGGAAGCCCAATGGGAGATTGTGCTGCCCCTTGCAGACTGACAGAGACACCGTGGAGGAGATGGAAGTGGACGTGGAGCTGGAGAGGGAAGAGATGATGGAGGTGGATGAGGAAGATCCTGTTGAGGACATGGAAGCAGAGGAGGAAGACAACATCGAAGACATGGAGGTTGATGAGGAGGATAACACTGAGGACATGGAAGTCGATGAGGATGACGAGGAGGAGCCCATGGTCCTTGGATGAAGATGGAGCCCCACAGGTAAGACAGGCAGCTGCTTCCCACACCTTGCCCACACACACACTGGGTACCATGAAACAAGGCTGGGGCTGGGCTTGATGGCCCCGCTCAGGGACACTGTGCCTGCAGGGGGCCTGGATTGTGGCGCCACAAGCACCAGTCCCGGCCTGCCCTGCGCTTGCCTGGGGCCACACCAGCCCTGCCAGTCCCATCCCAGCCCCTGGGGCCCAGCTCCCAACCCTGCTGGGCCCAGTGCTGGCAGCTGAGTCCAGCTCTGCTGCTCCCTTTCTTCCAGGACTGATGCAGACGATGGCACAGATCCGACGCCTTTGTAAATATGTTTGAAAGCTTCAAGTTACTTGTAAATATGTTCACTACATTAGAAGATTTCTGTAAATATGTTTTGAAGATTGTTAGTCCTTCGGATCCCATGTAAATATGTTCTGTACATTGTTGTTTTTGTTATAAGGATTGTTATAATGAAACATGTTCCGTAAATCCGAGCTTTTGCCGATCTTCGGCAAATAAATACTGTTTCTTTTTAAAACATCTCTACTATTTGCCATTCTTTTGGGCACAGGCAGCATTTGCACACTTGTGGGTTCCACTTGATCCAAGTTCCCTGGGCTGGAGGTCCCTGGGGGTGTTGGCACGGCCACCCCGGGGCTGGGGGTCCCTGTGCACAGGGACTCCCACTGACACCACTCCTGGCACTGGGTACTGCTGCTGTTCCTGGCCTGGGGCACAGCGCTGTTCCCAAGAACTCAGCTCTCACCAGCTCTCACACGGGGAGCTCTCACAGCACTGGGCCCTGCAGCCATGCCACCAAAGCAGGCAGCAAACCTTCAGCCACCCTTCCTGCTGCAGCCACAGGGACTCCTGGGCCCAGAGCCGGCAGCAGGCCACAGGCACATAAAATCCACCTGCACACTCTGAAGGCCACCACAGCCTTGGCAACTGGGGCACCTGCATCTGGGCTGCTGCAGGGACTGATCTTTAAGGCTTGCAGCCTCCAAAGGCTCCAGCCTCTGCTTCCCAGTCTGCTCTGCACTGCCCTGAGCCTTCCTTGTTCAAGAGACAAAAGCCAAGCCAGGGCATCCTCACCTTGCCCACATTCCTGCTGCTGGCAGTGGCCACTGGCCCCCATGCCCCTAGCTCAGGTGACAGCTGCAGGGACAGGGCAGCCTGTGCTGGGCAGGGGCCACGGGGCTTTGGGCCCTGGGGCTGCTGCTGCTGCTGCTGCTGCTGCTGCTGCTGCTGCTGGGGGCCATGGGCCCAACAGGGCCCCGAGCTCAGCCCCTGCCTGGGCAGCTGCCCCCAAAGCCCCACACTCCCTGAACATCCCCATCACAGCTGCCAGGGGGAAATCCCACGGGCTTCAGGAAAGAAATTCCCCATAGTGACTAAACCAAGGGGTTCACGGAGAAAGTCAGCACCAGCTGATGTTTACAACACCTTTATAAAGGTGGGTGCAGGGCAGGTGAGATCTCCAGGGCCTCTAGCAGTGCCTGCTCTGCAGGTGAGGCTGTGGGGCTGCTCCCAGTGGGACACAGCACCAGGCTCAGGCCAGCACTCAGCCCCTCACAGCTGATCCCAAGGAGCAGGTTCAGAAAGCAGTTTCAGACCACTTGCTGCAGATATTTCAAAGGACTAAATTTCATTCAAAGAAGCCACCTTGCACATTTAGTTGTTGTGTATTTGCATGAGAAGCCATAAAAGTTCCTCTGAATGTGCACTCAGGGCACTTCCACTGCCATCCCAAAGGGAACACAAAGGACAGGCCTCTGCTTTCAGCACTACTGAGCTCCTCACCAAGCAATGATATCTCAGGAAGTAGTAGCTTTGTGGAGGTCCAGGGGCCTACCACTGGAACTGCAATACCTAAGGGCAAAGATAATGAATTAAGTGAGACAATCCTCTGAATGTAATGGTCTTGCCCAATGGTTTTTGCAGGCTTATGGGTATTTAAAAGGGTTTCTGGGTATCATGAACATCTTTTTTTCCTTATATGTACTCCACCTAGGATGTTCTCCCCTCTCTTAACCCCTATTGGTCCTGGGTTGCTGCATATAAGACCCTTTTATCCCCCATATAAACCCTATGTTCCCAGCCCCATTTTGTCTTGGGCCCCGGACCCTCTTCAGCACAATCCACAGTGTTTGGAGTTCCACACAAAGACCCCTGTCTTGCCTCATACATCAGCAGTTTAAGCGAGCCTGCTCCCAGCTCTGGGAGTGCAGGTCTCTCACAGAGGCTGGCTGTGGACATGCCACAACAAGGGGTGCCCAAACAGGGACCTTCTTTGAGAATTCTGGAGAGCGACTCCAGTGACGATCCGGCTGTGCCACCGTCACCGGACAGAAGACGCTTCGGGTCAGCCTCTGCCCTGGAGTGGGACCTGAGTTTTATCAGGGCTTGCTGAAGGCAGCATTGGCACTCTCAAGGGGCAGGAGGGCTGGTTCAGCTGGTGAAGGCAATGGGACATTTAGAAACACCTGCATGCAGAGCCGCCAGAGCAGTGAGTTAGTGGACAGCCACCTGGACTGCAGGATCCTTGGGTGATTTTTTAGTCCTGTGGGTGGGCTACCCTTTACATCAGGGGCAGCTATGGGTAACCAATATCCAAAGCTGAGAGGGACATATATGTTCAAGTTAGGGAGGTTCTCCTTTCAGAGGGGAAGACTTTTACTAAGGGAAGATGAAAGCCTTTTGTTCATTGGCTCTTTATGGAGTTTCCAGACATTTGTGTTGATTCTGTTCTTCATGTAGCATTGTTAGGGAAAGACTCTATTTTTTGAAAACTCATGGAGTGATATGAGTTGCAAAATTTTACCCAATTTTGGTTTTTTTTGGACATTTTCTCAACGGTTCAAAGTTCCAATATTCAACCCAGAATTTGTGCTCTGCCCCCAGCATTCCTGAACCCACTGATACCAAGATACAGATAAGAGACGGAAACCGCTCTAAAGCACAGACGAGCCACCTGCTGTCGGACATCTCCACTCCTTCTCTACCCCCTGCTCAGGTCTGTACTGATCACACAGGCCTGGATTCTACCCTAACCCATTCTCCAGTACCTCTCCTCCATAGATCCCCCTCAGATAGCTCACAAAATGGAGTCCCTCGTCTGGGGCGGGACATCAATGTCAAACTTCCTCCCACCCCCGGCTGTCTCATCAGGTCCTCCCCCTGTGTTGGGTCCCACCTCTGTGTCAGGTACCACCCCTGCATTGGGATCCAGCGCTTCCTTGCCTACTTGTGCTGGCCCTGTCCCCTCCAATTCAGCCCCTTGCAGATCCCACACTGTCAGAGCCGGAAGTGTGCGGAGCAGTTACCGGAAGGCCGCCATCTTGGCTACCAAAGGCCCATAGCACCTGGCCTGGCCAGTCACCCCAAGGCCCCGCTCCTCTGCCAGAGACCAGGTTCCCTCTTCTTTAGAGGAGAGGGAAGGTTCATCCCACCTTGAGTTTGAGGCTGAGGATTCTTGGCAGAGGATGCGGAAGCTGGCAGCTCAAGAGGGGGACTGGGAATTGGTAGCTAAAATACAAGCAGCACCGGTGCAGTACCAGAGGGGGGCTAACCCCCGATGGGAAACTGTCACACATAGGGAGATGAAAGACCTTTGTAAAGCAGCGAAAGACCATGGGAGGGTCTCGCCATATTTTATTAATTTGTTAAATGCCATCTTTGCTGAACATGTTATGGTGCCTCACGATCTGTGCCATTTTATGCACATCCTACTTTCTCCCATTGAACTTATTCTGTGGGAAGGAATGGGGAAAAAATTAATGCAACAACTATTGAAAGACTATGCTAGAGAAGACAGGAGGGCACACCTAAAACCAGACCATCTAGCCAGGGAGGAAGATTTCACTAAAGCTAAGAATCAAGTAAGAGACCTTCCCGAGCTGTGTTAGCAGAGATAAAAGGTGATGCAAAGACAGCTCTCATGCAGACACCCAAAGGAAATACACCTACTCTAGATTTCACACACATTCTGCAGGGACCTGGGGAGTCTTTAAACAATTTATTGACTGCCTTACACAAGCAATAGAGAAGCAAGTTGAATATCTAAAAGTCAGGAAGGTACTACTTCCGAAACTCTCTGAAACAAATGCTAAAAACACCTGAAAAGACATTTTACACTCTCTAACCCCATCCCAAAACCTACCATTGCATAAATGACAGAGGCATGCACACTTAGGGCATCCTTACACCGTGATGCCAGCCTAGCTAAGGCTACCAGTCAGGGTGTAGTAGAGGGTCTAGTGGCCTCCCAAGTTATTCCCTGACATACATATGAAAAAGAACCTTGCTTTAATTGTGGGAAGATGAGGCATTTTCAACAGAATTGTAAAAATACAGGCTATTCCCAGGGACCTTCTAGGTGTCACAGCCACTGTCCTCACTGCCACCTTGTCCACATGCTTTCCAACACCAGCAAAACCGGCGGCCTGCGGGAAACCCCACACAGACGCGGAAAGGCCTTGCATGATGACACCAAATGTGAGGCCGTCCCACCCTACTCTCCTGAACATCGTGGAGAACCAGCACAGTGACCTTCTCAGATCCATCGGAACAGCTCGATCGCTACAGAAAACTCGACAGAAGACAGCTCTGCCCTGGAACCCAAAGGCAGCTGGTAAGAGCCTTTTCAATTCCAATCCACGATATTTATGTTCACCATATTCCAACAGGCAAATACGGGCCTGAAGAATGGCGCAGAGCCATTTTGATTTTAACCAATACCAGGGAAGGGATGGAGACATTCACTATACTACCTGAGGTAGTCACCTTGACATCTTTGCAGAAGATAGCTGTCCAGGCTCTATGCTTAGATCCTCCCCTTTTCATTCCAAAAGGAACAGTTACAGTCAGAGCCTACCTCCTACTGGCCATGATCACCACACCAGCTGATCCAATGGTGATGTGGGCACAGATTACAGGCCCAAATAGCCCCGTTCTGAAGTGTGCTTTGTCATGTAAAGGGAGAAAGAGATGTCTTTCAGGACTATTAGACACAGGAGCTGACGTCACGATAATTTCCCACTCTGATTGGCTAAAGGATGGACCCTGGTTCCAGCTGCTGGGTAATTTTAGCCATCAGGAGAGCCACTACCAGCTTCTGGAGTCAAGACACCATCTGCAGGGAAGGCTCTAAGGGCACAGTTGCTACAGTAAGAACATTCATCACCCGGGCGCCAATAACGCTTTGGGGAAGAGACCTCTTGTCCCAGTGGGGGACAAGGCTAGAGATCCCATCAACACCTCACGATTTCTAGATGGGGCTACTGAGCAGCGTGCCACCCTTCAGTCAACCTGGAAGACCAACGACCCCATATGGGTGGATCAGTGGCCCCTCCCAGGCAGAAAGTTAAAGGCCCTGCAGTCCCTCGTGCAGGAGCAGCTGTCTGTGGGCCACATTGTACCATCTTCTAGCCCCTGGAATGCGCCTGTCCTTGTCATACAAAAGCCTGGCAAAGACAAGAAGTGGCCCCTGCAGGACCTTAGGAAAGTCAACGAGGTCATCGAGGACATGACTCCCTGCAGCCTGGCCTGCCCTCAGCTTGCTTGTTACCTTGAGATTGGCAGATAGTTGTTATAGAACTAAATGACTACTTTTTTGAAGCCCCCTTGCATCCCAATGACAAATCCGGTTTGCCTTTTCAATCCCGCAGTTGACAAGCACCCTTACAGAGGTACCAGTGACCGTATGGACTCAAAACATGAAGCAGAGCCCTGCTATTTGTCAATGGCTTGGAGCCCAAATTCCCTTACCCATCCGGAAAAGACATCCTAATGCTATCATTTTTCATTATATGGACAATACACTCATTTGTGCAGAATCTCAAATAATTTTGGACGTTGCAGTAGAAGACGTCATCACTGCAGTACAGGAGAAAGGTTTTGAGATTGCAGCAGATAAATTCAAAAAGACAGACCCCTGGAAGTACCTCGGCCTAAAAACCACAGAGAGAACCATCACACCCCAAACACTGCAAATCAAGGGCAACCCAAAGACTCTGAGAGGACTCCACAGGCTCTGTGGAAGCATCAGTTGGGCACGTTCACTGCTGGGAATCACTACAGAAGATCTCGCGCCACTGTTCCTGCTGCTCCTTAAACACAGTGAAGGACTCGATTCCCCGTGATCACTGACACCGGCAGCCGAAGCAGCTGTACAAAAGGTACCCTGGGTGATTCAAACTAAACAGGCACACAGATACCACCCTGATTTTCCTTTCTCCCTGGCAATCCTTGGTATAAGTCCAAAATTCTATGCATTTTTGTTTCAGTGGGACTCAACTACCTCAGATCCCCTGATAATATTTCAATGTGTTTTCAGAGCACACCAACCTACTAAAACTATTACAACCCCACAGAAAGTTACAGCAGAACTGATCAGGCAAGCTAGAGAGCGTCAGTGCTCCCTTGCAGGAACCAGCCTTGTGAATATATACTTACTTCTCACTCAAGAGCACCTCAACTGGCTACTTCAAACATCTGAACCACTGCAATACACCTTAGATAGTTTCTACATAGGCTAGGATCAGCCATATATTCAATCATCAAAACATTCCTGCGCTGTTCAGGATGTTGAAAATTACCTGAGACCAGGCAAGATCCATTGTACCCACCTGCTTGAATTGTCAGGAACATGGCCTTGCTTCTGTCAGAGCTGGAGTCAATCCAAGAGGACGAGAGAGTCTCCACATCTGGCCATCAGACATCACACACTAAGTCCCTTTTGGCAGACTAAAATACATCCACTTCTCAATCGATGCCTTTTCCAGTGCGGTTTTTGCCTCTGCCCATGCTGGTGAAATAATCAAAAGACGCTATAAAATATCACTTTTTAATTTTTTTCACCTTAGCAGTTCCACAGGAAATTAAAACTGATAATGCTCCTGCTTATACCTCCCACTGATTCCAACAAGTTTCTGACCACTGGGGTATAAAATATGGCACAGGAATACCACATTCCACCACAGAACAGTCCATAGCTGAGAGGGCAACTGATCCATCAAAAGGATCCTTGATCAACTGCGTGGGGAGTCCAGATATTATCTCCCTTTGAGAGACTGGCCAAGGCCCTTTTATGTTCAACATTTTGAAAAACTCATTTATGGAGAACTATCCCCCAATCATCAGGCATTTTACTAATTCAACTGCAGCCCAATTAAAAAAAAAGCCACCTTTGTTGATCAAAGACTGAATCTAAACAAAGTATGGGCCCTTTCCCATTAATTACTTGGGGAAGAGAAGATGCCCTTGTCTCTATAGCAACAGGCCCAAGATGGATCCCAGCAAAAACATAAAGCTTTTCATGGGGAATGGTGAGGCAAACACCAGAGCCACCATCAGAAGAACAGAATGAAAGCCTAAGAGAGACAGCAGCAGCCTGGAAAAGAAGAAGGAGATGGGCAGAAGAAGATTTCCTAAGCAGTGTTGACCACACACACCAAGACCAAGAGAGCTCAGACACCACTAACCACGAGTGTCAGGGCTTGACGCTGGGGCAATGCCAGTGCCCCCATGAAAAAAGTCTCCGTGGTGTCTGCTGTGAGATGTGACCAGAAATAAGCAAAGCAGGGCCCCACTTAGAAATAAAAGAAAAGAAAACTTTATTAACTACACTACAACTATATGTAAAAAGAAACACACAGGAAAAATGAAAACCTTCCAAAAACATTTCCTCCTCCCCCCACCAAATTTCCAATACATCCATCCCTCAGATCACCAACTCTCAGTCCATCACCACCCTTTAGATAATCAATTCTCAGTTCATCAAGAGGAGAGGAGTGCTTCTTGTGCCATAGGCTTCCCCAGGAAACACCGTCAAAACCTCATGTGTTTCCATGTCACTCAGCACCACCCAGAGAACATCTGCCATCGTGACCTCTTCCTTCCATGTCCAGTGCTCTCACCACTGAACATGGACCAGAGCTGCTTCTAGGGTTTTCCTTTTAAGGATGCTTTGTCCCGTTCCAAAAATAGCACAGTCTCTCACCTTTGGGACACCTGTCCCCCCCGATTTCACCCCCTGGGGCCGAAGGGTCTCAACATTGAACCCTCTTGGCTCTGAGCCATTGCCTCCCCCTGGATGTAGTCTCTGTGTGACCCGTGGGCTCACCTGCAAAGTGAGTGCAGGCTATCTCTTGCAGGCAGGTCCACAGCCAAAGTCAATCAGTTTGGCCTGCCCGGTGTCCAGGTCAAGCAGGATGTTCTCTGGTTTGATGTTCCTGTGCAGGACCCCGCAGCTGGTGCAGTGCCGCCCGACCTCCAGCACCTGGCAGAACAGGTCCCGTGCCGCCTCCTCGGGCAGGAACCCCCATGCCCCAGTGAAATGCTGCAGGTCCTGAGAGCGGTCCGGGCGCTCCAGCACCATCACGATGTCGTTGGGGAGCTCAAGCCACTCCAGCAGCTGGACCACACCAGGGAAGCCAGTGGACACCTTGGCCAGCAGCACGATCTCCAGGGGTGCGCTGGTGCCGTCGGGTTGCTGGAGGAGCACGATGCCGTCAGTGGGGCTGATGCTGTGCTGGGGCTCAGGAAGCCCTCAGCCAGCCCAGGATGCTCTGCGCCCTGCGCTGGCCCGCTCTCCCTCAAGGCGTCCTGGCGGCTTCCACCCTGCCGGGCCTCGGCTCATCCCCGCCTGGCACGGCCCGGCTTCTGTCGCTGGCCCCGCTCACTCACCAGCTCGCCCCAGTGCCGGATGCGCTTCCGATGCGCTTTTGATGGCCACCTGCAAGCCAAGGGCAGTAGTGGGCTCAGCTCGCCGCCCGCCCTGCCCAGACCCATCCTCCGCCCTGCCCAGACCCATCCTCCACTCTTCTCCTCCTCCTCGTCCTCCTCCTCCTGCGCCCGTCGCCGGCCCCGCCACTCACCGGGGCGCCGTCCGAGAGCTGCGTGGCCGCGAAGACGCTGCCGAAGCCGCCGCGCCCCAGCAGCGATCCCAGCCTGTACCGCTCCTTCAGGACCTGCTGCGCCTTCCCTGCCGGCGGGACGCGGCTGTCAGCGCTCGGCCCGGGGCCAGCAATGGCCCCCGAGCGCCCCTCACCCGCCCCGGGCCAGCCATGCCCAGACGTTCGCTCCCAGGAACAGGACAGCGGCGGCTCGGGGCCGGCAGCCGCGCTGCGGAGCAGCAGAGCTCGGGCCGGGCAAGCCGCAGCGGAGGCGGCGGGAGCGGCCGCGCCGCCTGTGTCCGCCGCGGGCCCCGGGAGGAGCCGGGGCCGGGGCGTGGGCCGGGGCCGGAGCCGGGGCCGGGCTCGGGCCAGGCGGAACCAAAGAGAGGTGATGCCGCCCCAGCCCCAGGCACTGATGCCTGCCCAGCAGCACCACCGCCAGTATGGCCAGGGCCAGCCAGAGGCGAGACCGCGGTGAGACGCCCGGGGCCGGGCACGGGGCAGCCCCGCCCGGGGCTGCGGGTGAGCCAGGGGCATGGCCCGGCCGGGCATGGGGAGAGAAAGAGACTGGGAGAGGAGGGGACACCAGGAAAGGGAGAGCGGGAGAGGATGCAGGACTGCGGGAGAGGGAGAGGAGAAGCAAGAGGGAATTTACAAAGTCGCTTCTTTCGCTGTTTTCGCTGCTGCTGCCGCTGCAATTGAATCTCTGTGGCCGTTTGTCCCCGTGTCCATTTGTCCGTTGCCCGCTTGCCCCCACACCGAGCCCCGCGCTCCCCGGGGGCAGCCCCTGAGCCTGTCCAAACACGGGAACTTTGCCATGTTCAGCCAAGACCCAGAGGCTGGACTCTGGGCAGTGGCACAGGAATCCCCCCGGTCGAATTGTGTATAGCTCATGGTATTTGACAGTGTCTAAAACATGCCAAGTCATGGATCTTAGAGGTGAGATCCATTTGGAATTAATGGGATGGAGAAGCAGTGCAACAGGGAGCATAAAAACAAAGAGAATAAAACATCTCAGATTGTTTCTTTCTGTTTTCCTTTCATTTCCTAAAAACTGTTTCAATTCTTCCAGAATCTTGTCCACAGTCCTGTTTGCTCTTTCCAAGAACCTTTCCTGGAGGACGAGGTGGAGCTCCTGTCACAAGATGTGCCACCAACTGCAGATGCTTTTGGCTTTCCACACAGTGTGTGCAGCACGACTCTTGCAGCAAAACAGGAGAAATGTTTGAGGAACTTTACAGCTTGTTCTTTCTTTTCCTTGTGGGCTGGGCAGTTGTGCCATTGGTGAGGTTTTCATTGTTACTATTCTACCCTAAGAAAACATGACAGGCTACCAGGAATTCTTAGGGAATGCAAGCCTGACTGAATGCAGAGAATCTCTAGAGCCTGCAGCCAGAAATGGAGAGCTGTGGGATAATCATTCCAACACCCCCATGGACATCTTGAAAGTGATGTAGAAGATGAAAATGGGCTGACAGAGAGAATTTGTTTCAGTGTTCAGTTCAGATGTTGCTACATCTCATGCATTGATATAAATCAGGCGTACAGTCAGTTCATGAAGGGCACCAGAACAAGGTGGACCTCTCAGGAGATGACTAAAAGAATCTGCAAAGGAGAAATGCAGGGAATGACTTAGTGAGCTTTGCCTGTACAAAGGATCGTTTTTCCTAATAATTTCCAGTCTGTTCCCTCTGCTTTTGTCCTTCCTAACAAGGCCATTTTCATCCCAGATTCTTCATGAAATGGCAACCCTGAGCTTGTGGACGTGCCTGAAAGATGCCCTGTTCCTACGGGGACTCTGAGGCTGAAGCAGGAGCCTGAGCCCTGTCTGGGGAAGCCTCCACGGAGCTGGAATTTGTGCCGTGCTGGGAGAGGTGGAGGAGGGGGAGAGCACTGGCGCTGTGTGGCAGGAGCAGGAGGTTTGGGCCACAGGACATTCCATCTGCGCCGCTGCCTGCAATGGGCGGCCGTGCCCGGGGCTCTGGGCCTGGCCCTGCGTGCACTGAGCTCCCTGGGCTGGGCTCAGCTTCCTGCTGGGCCTGGGCAGCAGGCTGGGCTCCATCTGGGATCAGCAGCAGCTGGAAATACCTCTGCACATCTCCATTTGCTGCTGCTGCTTGGAAGAAACAATGGAGGGAGTCAAGAAGTTCTGGTTTCTCTTTCTCCTGGTGGATTTTTTCATTTGAATTGACATTCCAGAGGCAATTTCTGTGATGGCCTCTGTCAGTTGATTCTATTTCAGCAGTGGCAACAGGGCTGTGTTTGAGCCCTGCAAATGTGGCCTGTATGGCTGCTTTAATTCTCCTTGACTTCGTGCTCAGGGATTTGTGAGCATTTCAAGATCTGCTAATCCTGATGCCTGGGACCAAAAGCCTGAGTTCACCTATTGCCATCCGGGGGCTATGTACAAATCACCAACAGGACGGGACTGCTGAGGAACGTGTCTCGAGCTGTTTATTTTCCAGCATCAGTCTCATTACATGGTTATGATAATGGGAAGTTGCCAGCATCTTGTGTCCTCAGCAGCAGATGAAGAACTCAATGTCACAACTGACTTTAAAAGTATTTTTACCAATCACACAAAACAAAAGCATATTGACAGTAGTTCTATCCAACCACTATAAGCACAGGTACCTTTGCTTATTTTGAATACAATACTTGCTTGTAAGCCTTGAAACACAATGCACAGAGCTCAAGCTTAGAATTTCCTAATATCTCGCTAGATATACTATTCTGTTGCTTCAGGAGTTATTCTACCAAGCATTAATACAAAAACCATTGTTCTATTTGTTCTTACTTTCTACTTCTAATATAACTTTTCTGCTGACAAATCTTAAGGCTTCCACTTAGCTCTAATCACAGTTCTGCCGTCTCTGAGGCCTGCTTTTTGCAGCTTTCCTGAAACCCTCTGATTATAAGGATTCCCACATTCACCATCATGAAAGCACTCTGGGTAGCGCTGATCAAAAAAGGCAATTGCAGTTTTACAGATAAATTTCAAGTGGCAAGCCGAAGAGGGGCAAGAGCAGCCAGGATCTCTAATTCCCAAGGCAAAGGCACCAGCAGCCTCCTGCTGTCAGCTCAGGGTGAGTAAAACAGTGAAGAAAACAGCGCTGCAACCCGATCCTTTCTTCCTCTGAGGGCTGGCTCAGAGCAGCACAGGCGGGCCCTCAGGAGTCAGGGCTGTGTGTGGGTGATTGCTGCTCCAGCCCAGAATTGAGCTGGAAGAAGCCATTGGGAGCCGAGGCAGGAGCAGGCGGGAAGGGGCCAGCGCTGCTGCTGCTCCTGGCTAGGAGCCCCGGCTGGGCCGGGCTGGCGCCCCCTGCGCTGCGGCTGCTGCTGCTGCCAGAGCCGGGCGGGACTCGGGGACAGGGAACGGACACGGGGGACAGCAAAGGCCTGGCGGCTGCAGGGATGGTGGCGCTCGGGCCAGTGCCAGCACAGAGCTTCAGCCCGCAATTAACCCCGAGGGAAACGCTGGGGAAAGGCTCCATTTCAGCCTTTCTGCACTCGTGGCTGTGAAGGGACTGAAATAAAAGGAGAACAAGCAGGGCCCGACCCCTCCTCTTTTGGGAGGAGCTCCAGGCCTGGAGCTGTGAGGGGCCGTGAGGGGCTGTGAGGGGCTATGAGGTTCTCTGAGGGGCCATGAAGGGCTGTTGGGGACCATGAGGGGAACAAGGCTCTCTAAGAGGCTGTGGGAGGCCAGGCACCTCATGGAACAAAGGGCCACTTATGACACTGTGGAACCAAGGAAGCTGTTGTTTGCAGTACAGAATGTCATAGAACCAAAAGTCCATCGTGACATTTTGGGGCCTCATGGAACCATGGAGACCATTATGACACTTCAGGACCCACTGGAACCAAGGGGCCATTGTGTCACTGCAGAGCCTCATTTAACTAAGGGCTCATTGTAGCACAGCAGGGCCTCATGGAATCAAGGGGGTTGTAGTGGGGCTCTATGAGACCACGGAGACCTTCTGACTCTGGGGAACCAAGGAGACCATTGTGACACTACAGAGCTTGGTGGAACTAAGAACTAATGTAACAGTGAAGAGCCCAATGGAATCAAGAGGCCATTCCATACTTCAGGGCTTCATGGAGCCAAGGTGCCCTTGTGACACTGCAGGGCCTCATGGAATCCTGGAGACCATTATGGCACTTTGAGGCCTTGTTGAATCAAGGGGCTCTGCGGGGCCCTGTGGAACCAAGGAGTTCTTTGTGACACTACAGGGCCTCATGGAAGCAAGTGACCAGTGTGCCACTGCAGAGCCAAGGAGACCATTTTGGTACTGCTGGGCCTTTTGGAAACAAAGATCTGTGGCAATACTACAACACATGGCCTCATGGAACCAAGGGGCAATTGTCATATTGCAGGGCCCCATGGATCCAAGAACATGGAACAGGTCTGCTTGGCTTGGCTTGACTTGTCCAGCTGATCTTGGCATGTTGAGGTCTGCTTCTCATCTACCCCTAAAACTCTGGAGTTCTTGCTTTCCTTCCTGTGCAAAAGAACTCTCCTTCTCCAGGGGTTCATGGCTGAAACTGGGATTCTATCTCCATATTTGATTCAATGCAAAGATTGTTTCCATATGAAACCTGCAGAACAGAAAGCTTTGGATGGCCTTGGCATCTTGGGGGTCACCTCTCTTCTGCCTTCAAAACAATGGGGGAGCCAAGCTTTTCTTTCCATGGAAAAAATGTCTTTCAAGGCCAGGTGTCCATAGCCAAAATCAGGAATCCACCTCCAAAATTCCTTATATCCCAGGATAGCTTCCAGACAAAAGCATCCAGGACTGTCTAGGTTCACTTGACTTCCTGAGGGCCAGCTCTCATCTGCGTGTGAAACACTGGGGCTCTGTACTTTCCTTCCTATGGAAAAGAGCTGGCCTTTATGTCCAGGTACTCATAGACCAATGTTGGGTTAGGCCTCCCAAGTTCTGTCTATCCAAGGATTGCTCCCAGACAAAAGCTGCCAAGACAGACAGGTCTGACTGGCCTTGGCCTCGGGTGGCTGCCTCTGATCTGTCTTCAAAACCCTGGGGTTCTGTGGTTTCCTTCCTGTGGAAAAGAACCATCCTTCTTGTCCAGGCACCCATGGTCTCAAGCACATGAGCACTGTATAGGGATAAAGGAGCTCTGTGCTCAGTGGGGTGGGGACTGAGGACAGCAGAGGAGAGCCCTGGGAGGGACTGAAGGGTAGTTTCAGTGATGGTGGATCCTTTTGACATAATAGACAACAGCCTGAAAAAGGAAAACATCAATGACAAGGGCAGCTGGAGAAGCCCAGATTGGGAACAAAGAGTAAGGAATTTTGCTCCCTGGGAAGGGCTGTGGTGCAACATGTTTCCCAGAAGGAGCCTGGAGCAGCCCAAGGCTTTTTGTGGGCAGGCAGAGGCAGGCAGGAGGCAGAGCTGTCAGCAAAGGAAGGGGCCAGCCAGGTGGGGCAGCCGGGGGATGAGTTTTACAACATGGCTTATGTGGTCCGAGACCTGTTCCACATTACCAAGAGATGGCTGCAACCTTGGAAGATATTTAGTTGGCCAACACCCCTGTCAATCACTGTTACATAAGGTGAACAGGAGAGATTCACATCAGACTCTGTCAGTAATTTGGTTCCACTGAAGGACAGAAGTTTATTCAGTATTGTCTTCATTTTGAAAGTAAGAGCAGTGATACTTGAGTCTTCTGTAGCAGGACACATGGTATACCATATGGAACATGTGGACCATGGTAAAAGATGTTAAATAAAAAAAAAATATATATTAAATTTAAAAATACAATCATAAATAAATAAATAAAAACATTCCCAGATGTTCCAGGACAGCCTCAGCCTCATGGTCTGTGAAGAAAACTTATCACCATGAGTCAGCAGAGTGGCTCTCCAGATGGCTTTGCAGAATGGCTGGCATTACTGCCTAGTGTTACAGGGTTAATATTGGGGTGCCAGGAAGTAGCATTTTTGAATTTTGCTAGACTTAATATGGAATGTTAGGGGAAGAACTAAAGAAAGAAAAGGGAGGGATCAAGGTGGTTTGGAGAGAAATAGACATAGGAAAATAGAGGAAGAATACAATAAGTGGGGTCAGACATGCTGAGAGATGCTGACAAATGCTGATCAGTGTGCTTATAAGGCCCTGCCTTGCACCTGCTCTCTGCACTGTTCCACAGTACCCTGTTTCCTCATTAGACTCAAGGTGTATTTTCTGACTGCTCTGCAGAGCCAGTGGGATCTGGTGGAGTCAGATGAGAAGCCTTTTTGCACACTTGTCTGTGTGTATGAACATGTCTGTATGAGGTAGCTGAAAAGTTGAGTGTCCAAAGGCCAGATAAGCGGTGGTCCTTATGGTGTTGATAAAGTTGATACCTTTATCATGGTATACCAATATAACTTATACTTTGGGGCTCAATAATCTAAAGATTTTTAGAATGTCTTATGGATAGGCCTTAGTTACCCTTAATCACCCCATTTTTCCTCTAAAAATACAAGTGACATCAGATTAGTTATAATTTTACACATGAATTTCTTAAAAAAGAAGCACCATAAGGCTGCAGGACAAAGTCATTTCCCAGTTGTCCTCTTCAGTTATGTTTCAAGCTTCCAGAACAATAGTTGTATTGAAAAATGCATGGATTCTAACTTGCCCCTTCCTGTACTGCTATGGTCATGAATGCCAATGCCTAAAATTATTCCTAATTATTTTTACCTTTGTATTAGATATTACACACAAAGAAGGACAATCTTCTATTTAGAAAGGTCAGCTTCCTTATAATGAATACCACCATAGGATAGTATAGGGACTTATGATCCTAAATATTCAGAAAAAAAGGGGATGAGAATTTATGTTTTGGTGTTCTGTAGCCATCCATGTGTACAACATTCCAATATGCCAAGATATGTGTCCAAAAGTAGAGGGGAACCTGTTCCTAAAGCCTGCAGGAACAGAGGCACAGGGCAGGGACACCGTGGGACAGACTGGGCTGCACAGGGCACAGGGATGGGCAGCACCTGCAAGACAGCCCTGCCAGAGCCAGCTTGGGCAGCACTTTGGCCATGGCTGCTGGGCCTGGGCCTGAGGCAGGAGCAGGAGACAAGTGACCCTTGCAGGCCTGGGGCCTCATTGCCTCCTTGTTCCTGCTCAGCAGCCTGGCAGGGGCCGCCCCATGCTCCTGCCCTTGCCATTGCACATCCCCACGTGGCAGTGCCCATCCTGGGAAGAGCCCCTGAGCAAGGAGGGAAGGACAGCATCTGCCTGGCCAGGGGCTGGGGCTCAGGCCTTGGCCCTTTGCATTCCTCAAACACATCCAGCTTTGCTCAGCACCAGAGACACCTTTGCCTTGTTTGTCCCCAGCTGTCATCACTGTCTCCAGTGTTCTGCTCTAACTGGAACCTGGGGACACTTTCTCAGTCATGTCACTCAGTGGGATCTATTAAAACTCCAAGAAACTTTTGAGTTTAAATTTAACTTTGAGTTCTTGAGAAGTTTTTTGAAGACGCTCTCAGGGACTGAGTCTGATGTAAATAACAGCAAAGCCCTGAGAGGGTCATTTCCTAGTCCAGTTATGGAGAAAGATTTCAAGGACCTTGTCAGAAATACACTTTCCTATTTTAAAGGAAGTATTTCATTTTAAATGTCTTTAGAGCAAAGGTGATTGCAGCATTCTGTGATTGATATTGACCCAGGGTCTCTCCTCAGCAGCTCTGGCCTGCTCACAGGAGCTGTGCCTTGAGCTCTGACCCAGTGTGGACAACCTTGCTCCACATTGCCCAGTCCCATCCTGTCTGTCCTCACTCCCCTGGGACCTGCTGTGCTTGGAGAGCTGGCTGCACTCAGCCTAAGAGGGGTTTTCACTTTTTGGGGTTTTTGAAGCAATCTGAAACTCCTGAGTTACCCCACTGCAAACAGACACACTGCTCAGGTGTGTGCCAGCCCCAGGTGCCACCAAAGGCACTGCAGAGCTGCCCTGGGCCAGCTGTGAGGGTGGATCATCAGCCCAAGCTGCACTGGGCCCCTGCAAGGGGCTGTGGCCATGGGCACTGCACTGACCCCACTGCTGGGTTTGCCTGCCACGGCCACAGAGAGAAATGAAACTGTCCTTGGAAACACTGGGGAGGACTGGGACATACTGGGGAACACTGGGAACGCTGTGGGAGACACTGGGACATACTGGGAGTGATACTGGGTGCTACTGGGACAAACTGGGGACACTGGGGTAATTGCAGAGAATACTGGGGACACTGAGGCATCCTGTGGATGACACTGGGAGGAACTGGGAACGACTGGGATTTAATTCAGGTGTATTGGGAGGGACTGGGCTGTACTGGGAGGAAGTGGAGGGGCACTGGGGTTGTACTGGGTTCTACTTGGGATGAACTGGGCTTTATTGAGGTTATAGTGCTCTGTACTGGGAATGAGCTGGGTTGTAGTGGGAGGGACTGGAGGAGGGTGATTTAGCTGTTCCCACCTCCACCGCATCCCATTTGCAGAGACTCCTGCCCATTACCCGTTGCAGCCAATCACCACCAGGAATTCGAGTCTGGGGGCGGTGCCCAGGTGGGCGCCATAGTTTATTTTTGCCTACATCTCCCGGCATGCCCCTCGGCCGGATACAGCATCCTTGGATCCGGGACTACAACGCCCGTCATGCCCCGCGCTCCACGGAACACCCCCCCCCCCCCCCCCCCGGCATCCACCACATCCACCACAATCTGTCCGTAAGTGTCCCCCAGACACTCCAGGATCTCTCAGTAGCCCCTCAGTGCCCATTCGGGACCCTCAAAAGCGTCCCCAGACCCCCTGAGTGCTCCCAACCCCACAGATGCCCGGTACAGCCACTTCTGGGAATTCATCTCCTCTCATCCCCCGCAGCCCCAGAGCCCCTCAGAACACAGTCCCGCACCTAAAACTCCTGCCGTGCCCCGCACACTAGAGACCGGTTAGAGCTCTCCGAGCTCCCCCAACGGCTCCCGAACCGTTTAAGTTCCCCCAAGAACCTGAAGTCGTGGCTCGGACGCAAAAGTGTCCCCCAAGAGCCTTCCTGCACCCCCAAATATCGTGTTCGAGCCACTTCCGGGACTGCAGCTCCCAGCATGCTCCGCGGCGCACCTCCAGCGCGGTTCCAGCCGGGACTTCATCTCCCATCATGCCCCGCGCCCCACCGATAGCCACTGCAGCTGTGCCCAGAACTCCCGTGATGCTCCGCGGCGCCGTTAAACTGTATTATACCCGCGCCTTCAACTCCCATCATCCCCCCGCCCCTCAGAGAGCCCCGTTGGATCCCTCCAAGTGCCCGCCCGGATCCCCAAGTGTCCTCCAGACCCTCAAAGTCTCTCTGAATTCCCTCCCCCAACCCAAAACTGCCCCAAATGTGCCCCAGAAATGTCTCCAGGGACCCCAAAGTGCCGCCCATGACCCTGTGTGAGAAAAATATGATGAAAAAGAGGACAAAAGGCCAGGAAATATTGCTAATTTCCTTAGGGAGAAAGAAAAACAAATAACCAATAGCCGTTAAATAATTATCGAAGGGAATTGTCTTATTTAGAAACAAGATTCATTTTCTTTGCTACTAAAAATGTATAGATTTTTTATAAATATAAAATCTTGGTAAGAAAAACCAATATAATTCTTACATGTAGCAATACATATAAAAATACTTTAACTAAATAAATAACACAAATAATGTGTTACAGAATAACAATAAAATAATAAATTGCATGAACATTGTTATGTTTGCCCAATTATCCCATCATAAAAAGGCCAAACAATATCAAAAGTAGTAACAATTTTAATTAAATAGTTTGGAAAATATATAAACAAGGGATAATTTGGTTGAAATAATAGCGCATAAGCAAAAACAACCGCGAGGTCTGGAGGGCAGGGTTCAATGACCCTTGCCACTTCACGTACAAGCTTGCCAAGTGGAAATCACCCATTCTATGCCATATGTGAATGCCATCTCCTCCTATTTTCGGTTCGTCACTTTACTGTCTCCGCCTTTATTACCACCTCTACCACGCATGTGCCACCACTCGGTTTGGTGGTCACACAAGTCTTTGGGGGTCGTCACTGATGAAGGCTCTGTAGTCTTCTTCGTTGTCCTTTAATTCACCTTTGGGTTACACATGCGCACCAAGCCAGTACAATGTAAGCCAAGACTAACGTATCACTGCATCTACATATCAAAGCAATAAGTCCCTTATAATTAGCATTTTCTTGGACCCAACCAGGTTCTTGGTCATTTTTAGTAGCAACTGTATCTCCAGCTTCTTTCCTGTGGTCCTTGAAAACATCTGGTAGGGAATGGGGGGGGGGGGTGGGTGGAGCCTCTCCTTTCCCTCTCTTCTTTGGCATTACAACTTTTAACTATTAACTGTTTTATTATTCTCAAATATTAATTTCTCTATCAATATTGATTACTGTTTCAATTTTTATCAGCACGAATCATACCTATTTACCACAAATCCCCCATTTCTCTTTTTGATTCGTGCTGTATTTAAAAAGCTGTGCCCTGATAACCTTTATATTCTTCAAAATTTTGATTCTCGCATTGTCTCCTTTCAGCTTCAAACTTTTCCAGCATTTCTGCTGCTGCCTCTAATTTTTCACACTCTTTTTCAAATTTGGTCAACATTTCTTGGGCTATTTCAATCTTTTTAGGTCCTTGTTCTTTTACCTGGATCGATTTAGCTTTTAGGACCATTATAGATTTTGGTTTTCCTTTTTCTGCTGATTCTGAATTTAGAGACATTGTTGTAATCTGCATCCCCTGAATCACTGAGTGAATTAGCCTAATAAAACACAAAATCATACAAGGCAGAAACAAAAGTCCCAGAATTGAGCATAACAACATGAACTCTAACTTTTTCCCCCAAACATTTCCAAAAAGGTTACTCCACCAATCTGCTTTCAAGATTGAATTCCACTTCTGTACCGGCACATGAGACACCCTTTTAATTTCCTCTGCAAGTTCTGTGATAGCTTCCCCATAATCATCAATTTCTATACAGCGTTCAAATTCATTAAATCTCCCACAAACTCCTCCTTCTTCTGCCAACAGATAATCTAGGATTATCCTGTTTCGGTACACAAACGCCCGCATTTGTGTATATTGCCTGGCCAACATTTTTAAGGCACCGGAGGTATGATTTGACACCACCTCCACTACTGCTTGGAGCCTTATTAATCTATTCAACAGTTGAATTGGGGTCCTATATCCCCATGACCCATCCTGAGCCCATATTGCTGGGTCATAATATGCTATAATTTGTTTTGCAAGCCATTCGTCCTCCTCCCATTTTTGATTCCCTCCTGCTGTTGGAAAATTTAAATTCAAATCTCCTTTATTCCACTGCAGGGTTTCATACAGTGGAGTTCCTAGCACATTGTTCCTAGACCTCAGTAAAACAAAGAAGGAGGGTTGTCTTACTCCCAAAGTACAGGTTCTTCTCCATTTTTGAGGTAACTCACTGTATGCTCGTTGCCCACAAATCCAATATATCCCATCTGAGGCTTTCCATTTCTTGTCAGTTTTCTCCAGTTGTTCCCAATAAGACCTCAGGCTGTCAATGGATTGGTAGGGGTTAGCTCCAGGACTTTTGTACCAGCATAAATTAATCCGTTCATTTTATTCACAATTTATTTCTTTTATTGGTCCCCAATATCCAGCGGGGTTTTCTGGTCGCCAGATTTTTAAACGATTATCCATTTTAACCACCAGTGTGGATATACAAGGAGTTTGCCCTACTATTTTATTAAATTTCTTTCCTTTTCGAGTTGTACAAATAATTCCAATTACTTGATGGCTTAAAATCCATCCTTCAGGTCTCTTCAATGTTCCAGAAATTTGCGTGTGGTTCCACTTTAAAAATTGCTCTGGAGCTAAGCTCTCACCTTTCCATGGCCATCTTTCAGCCATTTTTAGACCTCCACAAATTCAACATTTGGATAATTCCAATTCTGTAGCAATCTCTTGCATCAATCCCACAAACAGATTCTTATTCGAGGCTGCCAAATTCCAATCTTTGTAATACTGTTTTAGCTGTTTATCCAATTCAGCCAATTCTGTTGACTCTTTTCTCCTGTTCTTTCCTCTATTTTCCTTTGTTTCTTTTTTCCTTTTATTTTCTCTTTCCATTTTTCTCTTAGTGCCCGGTTTCCCATGCCTATATTTGGATCTTTTCCATTATAATTTCCTTTAAAATAAACGAATCTTTCATATTGAGGACAAATTTGATCACCATGGAGATACGGAGCTCGTCCATTATATTCCAAATTTTTCCCTACCCAATACATCTTTTCTTCCTTAATACAAACATCTATAACACTGCTGCAATTGTAGCAGGCAGAACTAACATATGGGTGTGTTACAAACACAGATTCCATCTTGTCCTTAATCCACACAGGGTGATTGCAATAGCCACAAATGTTGAAATTGCTGGGACTTGGTTTTTGCTCTGATTGCTTTTTCATTGCCAAAACTCTGTCCAGTGTGGCTTTCTGGCTTTGGCCAACTGCCCAGGGTACCAGAATGATCACAGTGAAAATAATCCTCAGGAAATTTGCCTTTCTACCTTTCTCAAGGCCCCTTGGGTTGCAACCAAGGGCCGAGATGCCAGTCTTCTCAGTAGCAAAGGTAATATCCCGGGATCTAGTCACCGGTGCTTTTAGTTTCCTTGGTACCCATAGCCCTACAGAGTTTGCTTGTCTCTTTTTAAATGCCATTTCCCAGTTTTAGCGGGTTAAAAGAAATAATAAAAATGAAAAATAATAAAAAGAAAAGAACAGGGAAAAAGATTAAGCCGGAATATCATAAACTTGTATTTTCCAAAATTTCAGGGATGTGCCAACCACAATAAGATTTTTCTAATTATTTTCTGCTTCAAGGGCAGGGAGTTTATTAAATCGCTGTCTCCAATAGGCAAACTTGCATGTCGGAGGAAGGAGACCCAGACACCAGTTGGTTCATCCAAGTCCAATTTATTGATCGAATATGGCGGGTTTAATATAGTTCTTAATAAGCTTCATACATATTGCAAAAGTTGAGCTCAGGATTGGTTAGTTACATATCAGCAACTACACCTACTTCTACATTCTTGTGCTTATTCTTCTGTTACATTCTGCAGATATTCAGGACTAATCTCACCTCCCTTTCCTCATGTTGCAGCAAGGCCATCCGGCATTCTTGCTTGTCAGCAGTCACTGAATCAGAGACTGCTGATCTCCCTCTCAAGCTTAACCAGCGGCATTAAGTCAGTATGGCCTTTCTCAGCTAACCAACTCTTAATAAAATCCTCCACATTTCCCCCGTTTTCTTCTTGAGCAAGGAGATTAGTTTGCCAGGTTTTTGCTATCATACGGCTAACCATGTTTTGAATACAAGTAAAAATACAAGGCAAAATAAGCAAAAACATTAAGATCACACCCAGTAAGCCGATAGCATATGTCACAATGTTCCTTAGCCATGGTCCAAGCCCTAAGCCTTTAAGCCATTCGTCAATTCCTAAACCTTCTTCTTCTTTGAGATTGTGAAGTCCCTGTTGTAGTTCTTTTATCTTAGTATGAATGGACACCGAATGATCAGACAAATTCATACAACACATTCCCTCAAATTCTTCACATCCATGTCCTTGTGCTAAGAGCAAAAAATCTACAGCAGCTCTATTTTGCAAAACAGCATGGTTAACACTCTGCACATCTGCAGTTAACATGTCTAGAATTTGGGATGTCTTGTTTAGCTCATTTTTTGCCCAGCACCCTAATTGCTTTGCTAAACTCATAGCCTTATTGGCAGTTCCTCCTGGTAAAATAGTTGAAACTACTACTTGTCTGAATGTACCCCAAAACTTTGGATCTCCTATCTGGCTGCAGTCCAAGTCATGTATACTACGCTTTTTCCTGTTTGATGTTCGACTGAGCTGCATTAGCAAGCATACATTAGGGTGAAACAAGGACAATTTTCCCAAATAACAGGGTCCACCCTGTGGCTTAGCTGGTACACCATTCCACACCCTGTCTCCATAAATTAAAAATATTCCTGTAGGTAATTTCATTGGTGCCGTGATTTTTGTACTGTTACATTGACTGTAATACTGTGGAGAGAATTCACTCAAATTCAAGGATGAATCTAAGGTGGCCCATGTGTCTTTAGGTTGATTTAAATTTTGAACATCCAAGGGTTTGAAACTAAACTATCCTCCAGCTGTAGTGTTAGGCATACTGGCATTTGCACTTCCAAAAAGATCCAATTCCTCAGGAGGAGAATGCAAAGAGGTGTTAAGTGATTAGATTAGTAAGCATTGGCGATAGCCATCACTCTGACCTGCAGTATATCCTTGCTGTGCTGGCAATGTGATGTTTGACATGTTATGCATGCATAAGGTTCGATTACTTATTAAACTGCAAAATTCTCCAGGAGACCACACTGGAAGTCCTACCAAGCATGTTCGAAATGGATTAGTAACCCCTCCAAGACTAAGACAAAGTGATGATTGATTAATTTGATTAGCAAGTGTTACCCATAAATTTTCTCTTGCCTGACTGAAATGTGTTATTCCTACTGCTTTAATCGCTACAGCGTTAAGCAGTATAATAAAAACAAACTTCATTTTTCTTTCCTTTTTGCCTGTTTTTTCTTCCTCCACTGTCTTTTACCTGATTTGTTAGGCTGATTAAAATGGACCTGAGTCAGTCTTTGAATACACTGATCTAACTCCAAATCAGCATCCTTGCTCACAGGTATAGCATATGGCAAGTTTAAAGGCAAATCAGCTTTACAGCGAGCTGCTATAATGCGTGAGGCACTAGTAACTTCAAGCTCTCTAAGTGCTTGTTGCAACTTCCATCTAATATATGCTATAACCACTTGTTCTGCACTCTCAAAAAGCTCCAATCCTGCCCTTCCTGGCAGGCCAGTACTTTGCTCAAGAGCTCTAACCCAGACAAAATCTTGAATCCACTTCCCGAAACAAGGTCCACACCATAAATTTGCTATTGTCTTTTGTGAGTACCAATAAATCTTATTACAACCTGCACAAAGCAAAGCTATCCATGCATAGCACTTATCATTATCCCTTTTGCAAACATAACAAGGAAGTGAATGTAAGTAAGGACCAGTATAAAAATCTGTCTCTTCGACCCAATGCAACCAATTTAATGGTGGTGATTGCAAAGCCTCTTCACCTTTCTTACTATATAAGGCTAATAGTTCAAGCTCTTTCTTTAGCGCAAGGCGTATTTTATTTCGTAATCGTTGTTCCTGCTCGTTATCTTCTTCAATAACTATATCCTCCCGAGGGTCCCACAACTGTAAAATTGTCCTAATCATAGAAAACTAATTAGCCTTATTTAGAAGAGGTTGTTCCCTTTCTAGCCTTCTTTTTCTTATCAGTTTTCAGTTTTGCTGCTCCTAATTTCACTGGTCCCGTCACTTTCAAGCTTAATTTTTGTAATTTTTCAATGCAATGATCTAATGCTCTTTCAAGATTCCCCCTGAAGGGCCCTACAATAGAATGTTGTGTTAAAGGTACTAATTTTCTACACCTTACAGAAATTATACGTGATTTACTTTGAACCTTAATTCTACTTACAACACATTGTACTTCCCAACGATAATAAGCAAGAATTTTTTGTTCAGGGGACTCATAAAGATTTAAAGCTACATATGCATTTAGCCCCGTTTGTCTCCTAAGTTCATCTTGCCAGTTTTTACCCCACGTGTGCTCGTGCTCACAAGTATGACACCATAAATCCCGTAATAATGATTGTTCTATCCAAAAAGTATTATCACAACCCCCACAACGTAAAGCTATCCAGGCAGCACAATGTGGATCATAACAGTCAAGGCAATGTTCCTTTGCTGGATTTGTTAAATGAAAAGTTGATAATGAATCAATAAAACCAATCAGCTCCTGGGCCGTCCAATAGTGACGTGTCAGTGCTTTGTCCAACACTTTCGAGTGTCCCTTCAACTGTAACAGTAGTGGTCGTAGGACTAGAAACAGTTTCTTCCCCAGTCGCTCCTTGTCCTCCTCCGTGAGGTTGTTCACCAGAGGCTACATCAAAAACAGGTTTAGGCCACTTAGCAGGCACCCACATAGGTCCTGTAGGTGAAGAAACACAAAGATATCCCCGACCCCAGTATAATACTTTTGCAGGTTTTTCCCATAATCCTGTAGTCGGGTTTTAGTTTCCTGACCTGACCTCGGATGATGTTTAATTGCAGGAGGGGTATCATCTTCTCCAAAAATACATAAATGATTGATCACATACAGAACCTTAGCTAAACATGATTGTGGGTCTGTTAAATCTTGATGCTTCTCAACATACTGCTTAAGGGTACCATTTGCTCTTTCCACTATTGCCTATCCAGTAGGAGAGTGTGGAATACCTGTCACATGCTTAACAGACCACTGATTCAACAATTTCTGGACCCTAGCACTCACATAAGCTCGACCATTATCCGTTTTGATACTCTTTGGGACTCCCATAACAACAAAGCAACTTAACAGGTGCCTAATAACATGTGTAGCTTTCTCCCCTGCCTGAGCCGTAGCCCATATGTAGTGACTATATGTATCTACAGTTACATGCACACACTTAACTTTACCAAATCTAGGTACCTGTGTAACATCCATTTGCCATTTTTCATTTATTTCCAAACCTCGAGGATTAACTCCCATGCCTAAACCTATTCCCTCTTTATGATAACTACATATTGGACATGCTCTAACAATGGCTTTAGCTTCTGATAAACTCAGCTCAAAATGTTTTGCAAGCCCTCTTGCATTTTGATGATATCTGCTATGTGCTTCTCTGGCCAATGTATGCTTGTCAATAGGACAAGAGTTATCAATGGGTAAAGTAACCAATTTGTCTGCACGTTCATTCCCTTCTCCTAAACCTTCAGACCATTTATGGCTCCTAATATGAATCACAGAATACGCTGCACTTCTTTCTCGTAAAGCTTTCCTTAATTGTATCAATAACTCATACAATCGTTTATTATTCACTTCCTTAATTGCTGCTTCCTCTATTCGTCTGACTACTCCTGCGACATACATAGAGTCTGTGACCACATTTAAAGGCTCCTGTAAGTTAGGCACTACCCATACTACTGCTAACAATTCCAAAGTTTGTAAACTATCTGCAGGATCTGCTGTAAGAAGTTGATGCTTCCATTGTCCTTTTTCTTGCCAGGTGACAACAGCACGCCTTGATTTCTTTCCTGCATCTGTAAAAGCTGTAATAGCTCCTGTATCCAATAATCCATAAAGGGTTATGCTTTGATGCCCATGGGTAATTTCCACTTTTTGTTTTGGTCTATTTTGTAAATCCACAGTTAA
This sequence comes from Melozone crissalis, assembly GCF_028551555.1. NCBI lineage: Eukaryota > Metazoa > Chordata > Aves > Passeriformes > Passerellidae > Melozone > Melozone crissalis. Next base: position 414,748 of record NW_026536033.1, on the reverse strand, counting down.
AAGTGTAACACCAGTAGAGCCAAAACCCTTTTCATCCCGCGTTTGTCCAGTAAATGATGGTATACCAGATGTCATTTGTGATAGTGGTATTAATTGTGCAATGCGTTGTCCTTTTGTTATTTTAATAGAAGGATAAAGGGTGTAAACCATGATTTGTATTTCCCCTGTATAATCCGCATCGATAACACCAGGCAATACAAATAATCCCAGCATAGTTATTGAAGAACGTCCTAATAACAATGCTCCACATCTTTATCCATTTAATATAAGAGGACCCTTTACTCCAGTTTGTATCCTCTCAGGCCGGTTCGTCATTACTGTGACGTCTACTGCTGCTGATAAGTCCAAGCCGAGGCTCCCTGCTGTTGCTGGTTGCAGACAGGAGGTGACAGCGATGTTGCGTCGGCAGCTGGTGTCTCCGATGTCACGGCGGCTACTTGTGTCTGGGCGCGTATGTCCCTCATTGCCGCATCAGTAACACTTGATGAATGGTCTCGAGCTCTGCGTGTCCGCCAGTGAGCCGCTTCGGAGAGGAGCAAGAGCAGCTAACACCTGATTCTGAGCAGCTAACACCTGATTTTGAGTAGACTCTGCTTGCTTTTGTAACCCTAATCCTAACTCCTTTAAAGCTTCTGCTATAAATGCCTGTGAAGCTGTTGGCATTAATGCCATTTGCTCTAAAGCTTCCTCAATAGTCCAATTTGCCCCTAAAGTAGCTAACACTCTTGCATTTGCCTAACAGGTTCACTTTTTACTCCAAACTAACCATAGAACGTAATTGAGCTAACATCTTCCAATCTAAGGGATTATATTCCGCTATATTATGTGTAAGGTTCCCCTGTGCATCATACTGTGGTGTGTATGTAACCGGACATGCAAGATTAGAAGCTACTTCCACTGCCTCGCCATCCCCCATTTGCATTACTTCTTTTGCCACAGCAGCCCAAGCTTCCCTCCTCTGTTTAGCCATCTCCCCCCATAGATCACGGTGTGCCCCTGGGATGGGATCTGGCTCTTTAAGGGTGCTATGCTGCTGGCACTTCGGTACAGAGACCGACTTCTCGCACGGGGAAGGCGGTGGAGCAGGGGCCGGCTCGCGTGGGGGAAGCGGCCCCCCCGCTGAGGCCGGCTCGCGCGGGGAAGGCGGCCCCCCCGCTGAGGCCGGCTCGCGCGGGGGAAGCGGCCCCCCCCGCTGCTGGAGCTGACAGTGAAACCGGAGACGACTCGCGCGGGGGAAGCGGCCCCCCCCACCGGAGCCGGCCCGCTCGGGGGAAGCGGCGGAGGCAAAGGTGGCGGTGGAGGCGAAGCTGGCTTGCTCCCACCCCCACCATCCGACCCGCCTGAAGCTGGCGGCGGAGGTAAGGCTGGCTTGCTCTTACCTCCACCATCCAACTCGCCTGAAGCTGGCGGCGGAGGCAAAGCTGGCTTGCTCTTACCTCCACCATCCAACTCGCCCTCCCCCTCTGACAGGAAGGGTGCAGATGGTTCCACTGTATCTAAGGGAAAATTTTCCACACCATTTTGCTGGGGACCCTTAGGCATAAGTATCTGAGTTACAGAAGGTGCTAAGGGATCATCCTCACGACCATACCCTATATTCCTCTTATGAGCTTCTGTTGCCCTTTCTGCTGCCTTTCTCTCAGAGACCTGCTGAAGTAACGTATTATACACCACCCGCCATAACTTGCCAAATTTCTTTGCTGACTTATCATCATCTAACACTGCATCCCACAGGATATCCCCAAACTTTTTCCACTCTACTATCTCATGAACTGTATGTGGGTTAGCAAAAATTCTTTTAGAATAACCATAAGCTAATAACCCTGGTAATTCCTTTTTTAAATCTGTCCCTTTTACTCCTCGCCTTTCTAAATATGAGGAGAAGGGACCGTATGTCGCTTGCCTATCCATACCTATATATCAGCGCGCGCTGTTGCAGCCCTTCCAGGCTCCTGCGACACGTAGAGACTTGAGATACCTTTTGTAATCCTCAAGGGTGCTTTTAAAATCCGGCACCGTCCCGGCTGCAAGGACTCTCACCCAACTTCCTCCACCGTGGCGAATTTATAATCCAAGAGAGCGAACGTTCAGAGTGCTGCCCACATTCTCCACCATTTGTCGGAGGAAGGAGACCCAGACACCAGTTGGTTCATCCAAGTCCAATTTATTGATCGAATATGGCGGGTTAAATATAGTTCTTAATAAGCTTCATACATATTGCAAAAGTTGAGCTCAGGATTGGTTAGTTACATATCAGCAACTACACCTACTTCTACATTCTTGTGCTTATTCTTCTGTTACATTCTGCAGATATTCAGGACTAATCTCACCTCCCTTTCCTCATGTTGCAGCAAGGCCATCCGGCATTCTTGCTTGTCAGCAGTCACTGAATCAGAGACTGCTGATCTCCCTCTCAAGCTTAACCAGCGGCATTAAGTCAGTATGGCCTTTCTCAGCTAACCAACTCTTAATAAAATCCTCCACACTTGCAGCACCAATATGCCCCTGCAATGTGCCTATTATGTGGTATATAAACTTCTTCTCCACAACAACTATCAGTTTTGAGACACTGGTCTATAATTTTATGAGTTGCTCCTTCTCTTATTTGTGCTATAGCCAATATAGCAAGAACCAATTGATCTAAGTTCCCTATTAATCCAATTGCTGCTGGAAGGGTCCTGTCTCCCAGTCTCAAAGGTATCAAAAAAAAATCACTAGCAATATGTTCTATAATTAGCTGACTAAATACATAACCATAGCAACACAAGTAAATCAATTGCCTCTTTTTGCTTCTTCATCAGCCAAATTATTTCTCTGACTCTAATATCCCTCCCTCTCTGGTCTTCCTTTACATGAACTACTGCTATTTTCTTTGAGCCTTTTAAAGCTTCAAGTATCTAAATTATCAATCCCCCATGTATTAACCCTTTCCTTTGAGTGTTTATAAGTCCACTTTCCTTCCAAATTTTTCCAAAAACATGTACTACAGTAAAAGCATATTTGGAGTCTTTATAAATAGTCCCTTCTTGCCTTTTTAGTATTAATAATGCACAGAGTAATGCATAAAATTCACAGGCTTATGCTGACCAGGAGGGATGAAGGGGACCAGACTCCTTTATCCTAAACTTTTCCCACTTCACCTGAATGCCAACCCGTGTCATTAATTTCTAGATTATCTTCTTCAGTTAAAGAATAAATTTTAAGTTTTCCTTCACAGGGTTTTATCTGTAAATTTAAGGGTATTATTAGATCTTTGCTTAACAAATTATTCTCGGCCTCTGATATCAACAATAAATCATTTACTCCAAATTTGTCATCTGTTTCAATTTGCACTCTTTTTATTACAGGAACAGGGAAAGCCTCTCCCGTAATTCCGATTACTGAAACTTGCTCATGACTTGTCTCACATCCCTGGGGTAATTTTGTCACTGTCGACCGAGAAACTCCTGTATTGACTGAAAATATAACTTACAAAGGGCTCTTCTGATGGTGTTTCGGTCCCCTTCATTAAACAGAGCCCCTGACCTCCCTAAAAAGTTTTCTCAACTTGCTGTTTCTTCCCACAACTTTTTGTAGGTGCCCCTTTTTATAATAGTAAAAACAGGTGGGTCCTGCACCTTTCAAGATAGAGCAAGAAATTTATAAGTGCCCTTTCTTGTGGCGGGAAAAATGCACAGGTCTTGTGTTCCTAAAAATAGATCCTGACATCCACTGTTTGTTTTTCCCTGCAGATTTTTCTGTATTCAAAGCTGCCTGCATTTCTTGAACTGCTGCCACCAAAATTCTGGCATCTGCTTTCTGGTTTTCCTCGTCTCCATTCACATACGCCCTTTGTGCTCCTCTCAGTAACTCCTGAAGTCCCCTGTCCTGCTAGTCTTCTAATTTTTCCAGCTTTTTTTTTTTCTGATGTCACTGCAAGATCCGGTCACAAACTGAATTTTTAACAAAACCTGCCGTACTGCAGTATCAGTATCTAGACCTGAATATAATTGCAAGTCTCTTTTTAATCTTTTTAACCATTCTGCCAGCGACTCATATTTTTTCTGATGCTCACTCAAAACTTTTTCTATATTATATCCTTTAGGCACTGCCCTATGAATTTTTTGATTTTCTTCTCTTCGGGATTCCCATTCATCCCAAAACCATATTATCATCCCCAGTGGGCTGTCCTGAGGAATGCTCCCCCCCTGAGAACCCCCCTCACGGTTCCCAGATACCTCAAACCACTGCGAATTTTTCCTACAATCTGCAGCCCCTGGGTCAAGGAACTTACTCTTTCCCTGACCCATTTCTGGCGGCAACAAACTAAGAAATCCCCGGTACCAGGAGAGTCTTAGTTTCCCACACTCACCCCATGGCTCAACTCCTCACTTACTACTCTGTCACACTGCCTTTTCAATCTACCTGTTCCACTCCTATGTCTCCTTCTGCAACCTACTTGTTCCACTCCTCTCTGCCTCTTAATCTATTAGCCCTGTCCTCTCACCATCTAATCACATACTAAATTGCCTGCTACCAACCCCTCCAAGGAAATTGAACCTATTCATTCACTCTCTCAGTCTCCCTACTGAGTCAATCCTTCCTGCCCAAGGACCTTCCCACAGGTGCCTGGACCAGGGATCCCCTCCTTCCCCCTGGGTCAAACCCTCCCAGGGTCCCCACTCATTCACTTTTCACTCACTTCCCTCCTTTTCCGGCCGGTCTCCTCGCGGAGAACGCAAAAACGCGGTACTGGGAGGTCCCACTCACTTCGGGGGTCCGGGACTGCCCAGCCCCCGTCTCAGACACTCCACACACACTCACACACACACACATACAGCCGCCCCCTGACCCAAAACCCTGTGATACTCACAGCCTCCTTTTCTCACGAGGGTCTTTGTGCACAAAGCAGTTTTCTATGGGTACTCTCTCTCCTACAAGCCGGCACTCTGATGGGAGCCTCTCCTGCGCGCTTCCAATAACTAATTTGCTTATGCGTTATTGTAAAAAGAACTCTCTTTTCCCAAGGGAGAGTGGTCTAGCCTTGGGACCACTTAAAAGTCTGGTGGGGAGCTCCTTCCCAGAAGCTATCCACCTCCCCAGAGTTAAAAGAGTTCCCGGGTATCGGCACCAAAATTGTTATGTTTGCCCAATTATCCCATCATAAAAAGGCCAAACAATATCAAAAGTAGTAACAATTTTAATTAAATAGTTTAGAAAATATATAAACAAGGGATAATTTGGTTGAAATAATAGCGCATAAGCAAAAACAACCACGGGGCATGGAGGGCAGAGTTCAATGACCCTTGCCATTTCACATACAAGCTTGTCAAGTGGAAATCACCCATTCTATGCCATATGTGAATGCCATCTCCTCCTATTTTCAGTTCGTCACTTTTCTGTCTCCGCCCTCCTCACCACCTCTACCACGCATGCGCCACCACTCGGTTTGGTGGTCGCACAAGTCTTTGGGGATCGTCACTGATGAAGGCTCTGTAGTCTTCTTCGTTGTCCTTTAATTCACCTTTGGGTTACACATGCGCACCAAGCCAGTACAATGTAAGCCAAGACTAACATATCACTGCATCTACATATCAAAGCAATAAGTCCCTTATAATTAGCATTTTCTTGGATCCAACCAGGTTCTTGGTCATTTTTAGCAACTGTATCTCCAGCTTCTTTCCTGTGGTCCTTGAAAACATCTGGTGGGGAATGGGGGTGGGGGTGGGTGGAGCCTCTCCTTTCCCTCTCTTCTTTGGCATTACAACTTTTAACTATTAACTGTTTTATTATTCTCAAATATTAATTTCTGTATCAATATTGATTACTGTTTCAATTTTTATCAGCACGAATCATACCTATTTACCACAAACATCTTTGGATATTTTGGGATGTCAGTCCCAGGTGGGCGATGTCAGACATGGTGAGGCTGAGGGTGATGTGCAGCTTGTCCAAACAGGCTCAACCTGCAAGGGGCTCATTCTTCTCCATGCCCAGACCTCCTCAGGAGACATTCAGCATGAAGATCATCTGGGGAGTGGTTCTGTCACCTCTTCAATGAACTGAAAAATAAAAAAATGCACCCTTGATTAAAACAAATCATGATGTGCACTTTGGAATCTCCCTCCTGAAGAGAGCTCCAAACTGACTCCAATCACTGCACAAGCCCTGGAGACCGGAAGACAATGGAAGGGAGACAAAGAGCTCCTGAGGCCTTTCTGTATTTTAATCAGCCCCACGCTGGATTTGGGGCTGGGTCCAGGAGCCTCAGGCACGCAGAGAAGGATGGAGAAGCTGCTCAAGGAGTCACAAGCAAAACTCCAAGTGCCTTGGAGCATGGCTGGGCCCCAGTGAGGGCAGGGAGTGCCTAAGGCTGCCCAGGGCCTGGTGAGAGCAGATCCTTGAGGCCAGGATTGAAGGGAGCCCAAGGCTCTGAGCAGGGAACTGCAATGCTGAGCAAGGCCTGGCTTGGCTGCAGGAAGCAGAAAGGCCAAGCCCTGAGCCCAGCCTGGGCCAGCAGGGCCTGTCCCTCACGGCTGCCTCGGGGCTCTTGGTGGGCCAGGGGGATGTGAGGGGCAGCAAGGACAAATGGCATCAACCTGCAGCCCCTGCCAGCCTCTCCAGGGAGGCCGAGGGAGAAGCAAAGTGCAGCCCCTGCCAGGAAGGTTCCTCCTGTGGGGCCTCCAGAGGCGCTGCCTGAGCCCAGGGCACAAAGGCCTGGGTGCCTGTGGCCCTGCCAGCCCTGCCCAGCCCTTGGCCATCTGTCCTGCAGGCTGTGCCCCCTTGGCGTGCTGCTCCTCTGCCCTGGCCGGCTGCACTCACCCATCTCGCTGTGCCCCAGCATTTCTCACCCAGCGTTTCTGTGCCCTCCCTGGGCTCCCTGCACCCAGCGCTGCCGGCTCCTGGCACACAGAGCCCGGCCATGGCACAGCCTCACACTGCCACACCTCCAGCACCAACATTCTGCCCTGCAAGAGACTTTGCTTTCTCCTCAGCTCCAGGCTGAACCTTCCAAGCTGCACTTGGGGGAGGTTTCCTGCAATTCCCACTGCCAAGGAAAGCTCAGTCTCCTGCTGGTCACAAGCAGAGAAGGGCTGGTGGGAGATGTGGTGGTCAGAGGCTGTTTGGGGCACAGTGACCATGAAATTCTTGAGTTTTTAAACATTCTGTGAAAGGAGAGGCATCAAAAAATCTTCTCCGCTGGAGTTACAGAGAGCAGACTTCAGCCTATTAAGGATTGACTTGGGGACAACCAAACCAGGTACTAATTTTTTAAAGGGAAACAGCCCTTAAAAACAAAGGATTCCAGGAAGGATGGACACATTTCAAGAAAGAAATTTAGAAGGAGCAGCAACAGCCCAAAATTGAGCTAGCAAGGAAAATGACTGGCCTGGCTGGGCAGAGAGCAAATTACATGATACAAATTATATGATAAAATCATCGTGTAGCCAACACAGGACAAGCAGGCAAATCAGGAACTATTTAAGGATGTTGCTAGATCACAGAGAAAGACAATTAGAGAGGAGAAAGCTCAATTAGGACTTAATCGGGCTATTTCTGTGAAGGATAATAAAAATTATTTACAAAAGGAGGCGAAAAGAGAAATTTCATTCCTTATGCGGGGGGAAATGGTTATCAAAGATGAAGAAAAGGCTGAGGTACTCAATGCCTTCTTTGCCTCAAATCCCAACAGTAAGAAAGGTTGTCCTCAGGACAAGCATTCTCCTGAGCTGGTGGATGGACACAGGAAGCAGAACAGCCCCCTGTAATCCAGGAGGAAGCAGTTGGAGACCTGCTGAGCCACTCAGATGCTCACAGGTGTCTCTGGGAGCAGATGGGATCCATCCCAGGAGGATGAGGGAGCTGGTGGATGAGCTCCCCAAGCTGCTCTCCATCATTCACAATCAGTCCTGGCTCAGCAGGGAGGTCCCAGAGCACTGGAGGTGCCAATGTGAGCCCATCCCCAAGAAGGGTTGGAAGGAGGCGCTGGGCAACTCCAGGCCTGTCAGCCTGACCTGGGTGCCCGGCCAGGTTATGGAACAGATCACCTTGAGTGCCATCACAGGGCACCCACAGAATGGCTGAGGGATCAGAGCCAGCCAGCGTGGATTTCAATATCTGCATTGATGATCTGCATGAGGGGATTGAGTCCAGCATCAGCAAATCTGCAGATGACACCAAGCTGGGTGTGAGTGTGGATCTGCTGGAGGGTAGGAGGGCTCTGCAGAGGGCCCTGGACAGGCTGGATCCAGGGCCCAAATCCAACAAGGTGAGGTTGAACAAGACCAAGTGCCGGGTCCTGCACTTTGGCCACACCAACCCCAGCAGCACTACAGGCTGGGGACAGAGTGGCTGGACAGCGGCCGGGCAGAAAGGGACCTGGGGACACTGATGGACAGCAGGTTGGACATGAGCCAGCAGTGTGCCCAGGTGGCCAAGAAGGCCAATGGCTCCTGGCCTGGATCAGGAATGGTGTGGCCAGCAGGAGCAGGGCAGGGAATCTTCCCCTGTGCTGGGCACTGGTTGGACAGCACCTCGAGTGTTGTGTCCAGTTCCGGGCCCCTAATTTAGGAAGGACGTGGAGGGGCTAGAGCGTGTCCGGAAAAGGGCAACAAGGCCAATGAAGGGGTCTGGAACACAAGTCCTGTGAGGAGTGGCTGGGGTTGTTTATCCTGGCGAAGAGGGGGCTCAGGGGAGACAAGCAGTGTCAGGACACAGGTTGGACTTGATGATCTCAAAGGTCTTTTCCAACCTTGCTGATTCTGTGATTCTCTGGAACCACCTTTGGAGCAGTTGCAGGATGAGCCGTGGGCCTCCAGAAGCTCCAGCAGCCCAGGTCCCTCAGCTTCTCCTGCCAGCCCCAAAGCCCATCCTGTCAGTCCTGCAGAGCCTCTGCAGCTACTCCTCACTGCCCAGAGCAGGGAGCCCCAGAGCCAGACACAGCAGCCCAGATATGCTCCTTTGGCCTGGGGTGCCTCTGGCAAGGGAGCAGCACCAGGTACTGCAGGAGCCTGCAGACAATTCCTGCAGCACTTGTAGGATGATCCTGCTGCCCAAGGAACATTCCCATGGTGCCAAGTCAGGAACTGCAATGGTGAAGGGAGCCAGCAAGGAAAGGGCAACCAGGGATGGGCTGTTTGCAGGGGAGGCGACAGGGATGGGCAATAGGAAGAAATCTCAATCAGGAAAGAGTAAAGAAAGCAAAGGTGAAACCAAGGAAATGCTCAGGGCATTTTGGGGATGGCTGCCAGGCAGCCCTGGCTCTGAGCAACAGTGTCTGCAGTGGGACAGGAAACTCCCAGCTGATGGGAACAAACTTTCTGGCTGACTGCAGAGGCCAGGACAAAGCTGAGTGGTTTCCCTGGTGTCCCCCAGCCCTTGCTGGCCCCAGGGGCTGATGGCATTTTTGCTCCCTCAGGTTGATGTCCCCACAGCAACAGCATGAGGGTGCTCCCCCTGCTCTTTCCAATGCAAACAGCGGTTCCTGAGCCAGTGCTGCCGTGTCTGTGCCTGCAAGGATGGGGCACCTGTGTGAGCTGGGGGAGAGACCAAGGCTGCAGAGGGGGGATATTGTTGGCAGCTCCATGAGGACGCTCTGGGACGCTGCCCTGGGCTGTGCAGCGCACTGAAGATGGATCAGCCCCTGCTCTGCTGCTCCTTCCTTTCTGCCCCAAGGCCCTTGCAGAGCCCCAGCCATGCTGTTTGTGCCCAGCCTGCCCATGGCCAGCCTGGGGCTGCTCTCAGGGCTTTTCTGTGCTGAGCATTTGCCTGGCCGTGTTCTTGAGAGAGTCTGGGCAAGGAGCCTGGAGCCCCCATGCCCTGGCCTGAGGCGTCAGCACTGCCCCAGCAGTGCCCATGGCCTGTCCCCGCTGCAGCCCTGGCACTACCACCCCCAGGGCTGTGCCCGGCCCCGAGTGCACTCAGGCCCTATAGCAACACCAGGGCCACCAGGGCAGCGGGGCAGAGCCATGGCAGCAGCACTGGCAACACCAAGTGCTGCTGCTGCTACTGGGCACAGCTGCTGTGCCAGCACTGATCTGCCCCCAGCTCTGCACACAGACATCGCTGCTGCAGCTCCAGAGAAGGCAACAAAAGGGCATCTCTGCAGAAAACTTTGCCGGGAGATCCTTTATTTCCTTTAAAGCCACCAAGCATGCAGTCCCTCATTGACACAGTCTGTGGGCACAGGGAATGTGGAGAGAAACAAAATGAGAAATGGCACAAACATTGACATTTATTTGTGGACTATATGAATACCTAAAACAAAGGAGAAAATCCCACCACAACCAAACCAACAAGAAGTATAAAGATGACTTTAATTACAAGTGATTTGCAGAAACCGGCCAGCAGTTTAATGTTTCTGAAACCATCGAGTCATCAGTGTCCACACTGCAACCTTGAGCTCCTGGTTCCTCAGGCTGTAGATGAGGGGGTTCAGGGCTGGAGGCATCACTGAGTACAGAACTGATAGGGCCAGATCCAGGGATGGGGAGGAGACGGAGGGGGGCTTCAGGTGAGCAAATGTGGCAGTGCTGAGGAACAGGGAGAGCACAGCCAGGTGAGGGAGGCAGGTGGAAAAGGCTTTGTGCCGTCCCTGCTCAGAGGGGATCCTCAGCACAGCCCTGAAAATCTGCACATAGGAGAAAACTACAAACACAAAACAACCAAAAACCAGAAAAGCACTACCTATGAGTAGACCAAGTTCCCTGAGGTAGGAATTTGCGCAGGAGAGCTTGAGGATCGGGGGGATTTCACAGAAGAATTGGCCCAGGGCATTGCCATGGCACAGGGGCAGGGAAAATGTATTGGCTGTGTGCAGCAGTGAATACAGAAAGCCATCGGCCCAGGCAGCTGCTGCCATTTGGGCACAAGCTCCGCTGTCCAGAAGGGTCCTGTAGTGCAGGGGTTTGCAGATGGACACGTAGCGATCATAGCACATGATGGTCAGGAGGTAGTACTCAGCTGACATGAAGAGCATAAAGAAAAAGAGCTGAGCAGCGCATCCTGTGTAGGAGATGTCCCTGGTGTCCCAGAGGGAATTGTGCATGGCTTTGGGGACAGTGGTGCAGATGCAGGCCAGGTCAGCGAGGGCCAGGTTGAGCAGGAAGAAGAACATGGGCGTGTGCAGGTGGTGGCTGCAGGCTACGGCGCTGATGATGAGGCTGTTCCCCAGGAGGGCAGCCAGGGAGATGCCCAGCAAGAGGCAGAAGTGCAGGAGCTGCAGCTGCCGCGTGTCTGCCAATGCCAGCAGGAGGAAGTGCCTGATGGAGCTGCTGTTGGACATTTACTGGGGCTGCATATGGGGATCTGTTCATGGAGAAAAGGACAGTGAAGAGTTAGAGGAAATACCTGTTTTCAAAATCAAAGCCAATTCCCATACACCCTCCTCTGTAATACAGAGACATGGTCTTCAGTGTTATTTAGTTAGGAGGTTTTCTCTATAAGCTGCCCCATATGTCTGCTGGTGCTCCTGCATATCAGAAACCCTCAGCATTTCTGGTGCACTCAGGGAGAAAGATCTGTGATGCAAAGTGGAGATTGAGGGGAGATGGTCTGTCACTTCATTCTGTTTGGAGTTTGTCTGGACTTCCACTGTTCTCAAATGGAGGATGTTCACACTCCCACGTTTTCCTTAAAATTCCTCAGGTACTGCTGAGAGCAGATGGGTGCACCATAGCCCAGCTCCACATTTGTAGCCAAGGACTCACATTGCTCATTTCACCAACCCAGCATCATTTTCAGTGTCAGAACACCTCTGCCTTTCCCCATTAATCTTATAACCCCGAGATGTTCTTGGACAGGTTTGCACCCTGCATTGAAGCTCCGAGCTTGGACTGAAATCTCAGAGAGACTTCCAAGTGTCCATATAATGGCATTGGATTGAGGGAGATGCAGCTCCTTCCCTGGCTGCACTGACAGTATTGCCCAGAGCCTGGCACTGGGGACAGCGTCACCCTGAGCCAGCTGTGCCCCCTGCCAGAGCCCCCAGGGCTGGGCAGCTGCTCTCAGCCCTGTGCTCTGCAGAGGGAACTGGGCCCGGGGCTGCAGAGCTGCCCCAGGGCTCTGCTGCAGCTCTGCCTGCACAGGAGAGGCTGCACGCCTTGGAGCCCCGTCCCTGAGGGCAGAGGCTTGGCTGGGGGCACAGGAGGGAGGGGGCTTGTTCAGAGGGAGGGTCTGCACTGAAGGGGATCCTGTGGGCATCTTTAAACTCTCCCTGCTACAGCATTGCTGGGTTTTGTTTTCTCTCATTGCTTGATTTTTCCTCCTGCAGATTTTCCTCCTGCAGGTGTTTCCCTGTGCCTGATCTCTCCCTGCCAGCACTCACAGACCCCAAATCTCTGTGCACTCTCCTTGACCTGACAGAACCCTGCCTGTTTGCAGGGCACTGGCTGGGAGCAAGTTGTGTTTGCAGCTTGGTGAAAGGACAGCCCAGACTGACTCTGATGGCTCCAGCAAAGGTGGTGCTGGTACTGCCCGCTGGCAGAATGGCCGCAAGCACATCAGGGATCTCCTGTGAACCTAGTGATCACTAAAAGTAACATTTCAGACGTCTCTGGCACTTGTCGAAACTAATAATGGTATTTCATAAGCAACATGTAATATTTTTCCCCACTCTCTCCCATTCTCCAATTGTAGGAAACTGAATACCTACCTAGTCTTTGGAAATTTCCTCATTTTTGTAAAATTCGTTGTTTTGGAAATATTCTATGACTGACGAGAAGCCCTGAGCATGTCAGAGTTTCATGAGCATTTCACCTCCCCTGCACCAGAAATACTCAAAGTTGTACTCACAGAGTCTGTAGGCATTAGGATATTCCAGCTGTAGGAGATGGCTCCAGGAGCTGCAGCTGCATTGTCCTGCAGCCAGAGGTTCCTGTGCCAAGGGCTGGCAGTGATTCTACCCCAGACACTTCTCAGCACCTTCCCAGCCCTGACTGATTAAAGCCCTCTGGGCCTCTGTGCTGTGCCCGGGGTGGCTGCAGGCAGGGCCCCAGCTCTGCTAGGCTGGCAGAAGAGCTGCTCATCAAGAGAAATGGGCTTTTGAAGCTTTTCTTGGTTACCAGGAGCTGCCTCTGTGCCAGGGGCCCAGCCCAGCTCAGCAGCACAGACACAGCACAAGGACTTTAATGAGCCTCTGAGGCTTTGTGCTCAGGCCCTGACCATCAGTCCCTGAGAGGGAGCTGAAGAAACCTCTCCAGAACTCCAAGTCAGAATCCAACTCCAAAGTTTCTTGGACTTTTAATGGGTCCCACTGAGGGACACGACTGAGAAAGTGTCCCCAGGCCTCAGGCAGAGCAGAGATCTGGAGGCAGTGATGACAGGTGTGGACAAACAGAAGCCAAGTCTTGGTGCCCTGGGCCACAGAAGGGTCTGTGCCAGCAAGGGCTGGGAGGAGACACCTTGTCCTGAGGCCCTGGGGCCTCCTGGCACAGCCCCAGCCAGGCTGGGCACTGTCAGCCCCTTGTCCTGCCCTCAGCATCCCCCCCTAGCCCACATCCCAGTGGCTTTAAGGATCTGCTGGAAGGAGTCCCTGGGGAGCCTTGCTCAGCAATGGCCCTGGGGGCTCCTGAATACTCCCAGGGACTGCAGGTTTTTCAAAGGACTTTGGGTTTGGCTTTTGCCTTGGAGTCTCTGAGAGGTTTGTGCAATCATGGCCTCCAATTATCTGCTTTTATTAATCCCTGGAGAGGCTTTGTCACTAACAACACTCAGTGGGGCTCATTAATGCTTCAAGGTACTTCAGTTATTTTAAGGTACTTGGTGTTTCCCTTTTGATCCAGACTCTGTGAGAGGTTTGTGCATTCATGGCCCCAATTATTTGCTTTAATGAGTCCCTTGAGAACTTTGTACTGACACTCAGTGGGGCTCATTAATGTTTTGAGATACTCAAGGTTTTTAAGATATTTATGGATTTAAGAATACTTTTAGGTACTTTTAAGGATTTTCCTTCCCACACTGAGTCTCTGAGAATTTTTTGTGCCATCCTGGCCTCCAGTTCCCTCCTCCATGGAGTCCATGATGAGCCTGTGTTGGGTATCTTTCTCTGTTCTGCTTTACAACAAAGATGGAACTGAAAGAATTTTGTAAGACTTTCTAAAAGCATTCCAACAAACATGGGACAATTAACAATACAACAATCACTAAGAGAACGAATAGTCCTGTTTTAGCTCGACATCATCCAACCCTTTAGTCCCTTGAATTGGAAGAGTTATTCACCCAGTCTTTGTTTTCCACTTGAAGCTTCTTGAACCCTTCCTTCAGTACCTGACTTCTCTTGTGGATTGACGCGCTTTGGCTGGAAAGGTTCTTACAACACAGCTCTCAGAGTCTACACTGCCATGCCTATGTGCCCAGAGTAAAAACTCTATCACTGTTCTGCAAGGTGGCATGTCTGATGGTCTCTATGTCTGAGAGCAGGCCACTCAATGTAGCATTGGTTTGCTTACTTAACAGGCACCCAAGATGGTCTAATTATCCTAAAGCTTTAGCTGCAGCCACCCAAGGTAGTCCAAATTGGGGGTGCTACCATCCGATATCTGGATTAAAGCTTGCAAAGCCATCTCTTTGATATCATCCAATACTTCTCTGCGGATACCTACTGCTTGGTCATCTGGTAGGCTGTGTTGTCCTTCTCCAGCTAGATGGTTGATTGTCACTTCTGCCCTTGCCTCATTATTAGCATAGTCATTGCTATGAATTGATTTAGTAAACACTTCCATCCCCCTTCCCACAGAGTGTGTTCTGTAGGTGATAGAAACATGGTCATATTACATTTTAAATCATAGGAGGTTAAGACATGTGCTGTAAACATGGCACTCATTAGGCCATTAAAACAAAGTAAGTCCTTCCTATGGTCTTTAGCTGCCCTACATAGATCCTTGATTTCCCCATAAACCAGTGGCTGATACCTGGGATTCTGCCCCCTTCTTTCGTAACATCCTGGGGCAACGAGGAGTTTCGTGACTATTTGCCAGTCTCCTTCCTTAACTGCTTCTTTCCAGATCTTTTCCTAGGGATCTTCTGGGGTTGAGGTGTGAGGTGGCTCTGGGGAATCCAAACTGTCTTCTGAGGAGGAAGAATAACTTTGAACAGGAACATTTGGATTAGAAATAGTGTGACAGTTGGGCTTAGTATCTTTGGTCATGGGGTTATATTGTTGCCGGCGGGTGAGGCAAAGGGCACTGCCATTTTGTCAGGTGTTGGGGAGGAAGGGTCTTGATTTGGGATGGTGGATTTCCGGGATGCAGTTCTGTAGGCATGGACCAGGGTGAAGGGGGAATGATTGACAATTGGGCCTTACCCGCAGTCATGGGGGTGGAGTCTGGAGGTTCATTCAGGGCAGAAGAGAAACTTGTGGTTGCAGGAAGTGGAGGAGCCAAGATGGAGGTAGGATGGTGGGGCTCCTGAGCCACATTTGGGCTCCTTCCATCTTGAGTCTCCAGCGCATGATGCTCCATTGCCATCTTGGACCATCATGGAAGGTCTGAGAAAGGCAGGTTTCAGGGGAGGTCCTGAGTTAGGAGTGACCAATGGATTGAGTTTTCAACACACTGCTTGCTGGTGAAGGGTCTCAAGGATGGTGTGGAAGATGGGGAATATGCAGATTCAGAGTGGCTCTGGGTGCAATGGGTTCCCTTTTGATTGAAAGGTTGCAAAATTTAACTCGCACTGAGTCCCAAAATTCAGTGGTATGGATTTCGTCAGCAGAGGCATCTGGAAAATTTTTAATGATCCACCTCATGATTGATTCTAATTCATTATTTGAAACTATTTGGTCATGATCAGTTAGAATGAAAGCATCCATATATGCTCCTTTCTACTTTGGACATCTGGCGGCCCATTTTTCTCTTTCTCTGCCTTATGGGGAGGAGGCATCGGCACACCCCAACTCAATTATGGGACTTGGGTGCATATTGTAAAAATACAGTGGCAAAATGGGCAATAAATGTCTTGCATTTCCCCAAACCCACCTGCATTCCTATGCAGGTGAAACCGTCGTTGTTCCTGCCAATCCTGGGCAAGGACCCTTTAAGCAACAATGAATCCGCCGGGCCAGGCACAATCCAAAATCCTGGGGAGCACTGGCCTATCCATCAGTTAACCCCATCTGACGTGACTGACACAGGCATCCCTGAATGCCATGGTCCCTGTTCGGGCGCCAGATATCACAATGAACGTGGCTGTGAGAAACCTCTCTGGTTCCCTGACTTCAGGGCGAGGGAGGCAAAAATGAAAAGAAGCAGGATCATTGGAGTTGTTAAAAAGGAACATTATTAACAGGATGAGAAACAATAAACATGGAAAAGTCGAGTATGAGGGGCAGGATCCAAAGACCCGAGACAAAGGGGAAGAACCAACATAGACATTTAGGGGTAGAATACTCTAGAACAATAACCCTATAGGGGAAACAAGTAACCAATAGGGGAGTAGAACTTGGACAAATTAGCAGAGCAACACTAAAGGCTTATGGGGGAACTATCAGGTGCACCCTAAGTTAAACAAATGATTCCCAGGGTTTGAAACTCATGTCCAATTCTTTTGGGATAAAATCTGGCTGACTCTGAGTTACAGCTGGGCTAACTCCCACACCGCTGCTTTGCTCTGGCCCCTTGGGACCATGCGGCCAAATAGAGCCACGATTATGTCCTTGGATCCACGAGGCTCCAAAGGGTCACATTGGTCCCTTGGATCCATGTTGGATTTCGGGGTGCTGTTTAGATGGTCTGGGAAAAAGCCCAAAGATGGCCTTGGGCCCCCGGGTTCGAAAGGACGAGAGGAAGCTTCAGATTTGTTCTCGGTCTCGGTGTTTATTAATTGCTTATCTAAAAGATTTTCTCTTGGCCTGACAGAGTTCTGCTCAGCAGTCAGCCATGGGCACACACTGAAAGCCCCTGGGGCGGTCACCTATCTTTATACCCGGAGTTACGTATACAATATTTATCATTTTTCTCCAATACCCTCTACTCTTATTAACCAGTGTTCCCCTAGTAAGGTCCAATCCTGGAGTGCCAACATCACCACAGAAGATGGAGGCCTAGAGGAAGAAGAAGAAGGAGAAGGGCACGCCCCAGTACCTCCATCTTGCCTCTCTAGACCCCCCTGTACAGGGATCTTAAACCCTGTATCTCACACTCCAATTAACTTGTCCCTTCACCATTCACCCCAGTGAAATCCTCCCATCCTCATACTGATGTCATCTCCCATGTGGGATCAAAGTCCAGCCACCAGACATTTCTGGCAACATTCCAGGACTCCCAAGCCCCCCAGGGGTAGTCTGGTTCACCCTGCACCCCAGTTCTGAGAGACTGAGATCCCACAGATCCATGGTGCTCTGCAGTGTCACAATGGCCCCTCCATTTCACAAGGCTCCCAATGTCACATTGGTCTCCATAGGAAGGAAACCACGGAGCCCCCATGTTTCAGGAACTGATTAATGGCTGCCACCAGAGGCCAAGGCAAGCCCGATATGTCTGTCCTGGCAGGTTTTCTTGGAGCAACCCTTAGATATTTGAAATTATGAATGTGGAGTCCTAATTTCACACATTTGTGCCTCGAGAAGAGGAATGTTTTTCTTCCATAAAAAGAAAAACAGAGAGCCCTTTCCAGTGTTTGGAAAATAGGTGAGTGCTAGCACTGAGAAGTCAAAGACCAGCCAGACCTGTCTGTCCTGGCAGCTTTTGTCTGGCAGCAATCCTTGGATACACAGAAATTTGGAGGTGGAATCCTATTTTCGGCCATGGATACCTGGAAAAGATGGACATTTGTTTTCCATACAAAGGAAAGCCCAGAGCCCCAAGATTTCCAGGGCAGATGGGAGTGGCTTCCACATTCCAAAGTCAGCCAGACCTGTCAGGTGACCCCTGGGAGGCCAAGGCAGCCACACCTGTTTCATGTTCCCTTACTTCCACAGGGCCCTGCAGTGCCACAATGGTTCTCTTACTTCCATGATGTCCTCAGGTGTCATAATGACCCCTTGGTTACACAAGTCCTTAAGGATCTTAATGGTCTCCATGGTTCCACAAGGCCCCACAGTGTCCTAATGGTCTATAGGTTCCATGAACCCCCTCTGTGTCACCATGGCCCCTTGGTTCCATTGGGGCCCAGTAGTGCAGCAATGATCCCCTTGTTTCCACAACTTCCCACAGTGTCACAATGGCCTTTTCCTTCCATGAGACCCTGCATGGTCACAACGGCCCTTTGGTTCATGGAGCCCCACTGTCACAATACTCTCTGTGATTCCATGGGGCCTTGTAATGTCATAATGGTCTCCATGGATCCATGATGCCCTGCAGGATCACAATGGCCCTTTGGCTCCACAAGGCCCTGAAATGCAACAATGGCCTCTTGGCTCCACAAAGCCCTGCAGCTTCACACTGGCCCCTTGGGACCATGTGGCCCAATAGAGCCACAGTGATGTCCTTGGTTCCACGAGGCCCCACAGTGTCACAGTGGCCCCTGGGATCCATGGTACCCTGCAGGGTCACAATGTTCCCCTTGGTTCCACAAGTTCCTACAGTGTAATAGGTTCCACAGGGGTCTGCAGTGTCACCATGGCCTATTGGTTCCGCAATGCTCCGCAGTGTCACAATGGTCTCGCTAGGAAGGAAACAAGTGAGTACCAGTGGTGCAGGGGCAGTCTCCAGAGGCCATGTCTAGCTAGACTTGACTGTATTAGCAGATTTTATGTGGGAGCAACCCTTGGATATAGGGATATTTAGAGGTGGAATCCTAATTTCAGCCATGTGAGCCTAGACAAGACAGATAGTTCTTTCCCATAGGAATAAAAGCACAGAGTCCCAGTGCTTCATGGTCAGATGGGAAGTGGTCGTTTACATATCAAATTCAGTGGGACCTGTCAGACAGCCCCCAGGAGTCCAAACCAGGCAGACCTGTTCCATGTTCCATTGACTTCATGGGTCCTAACACTGTCACAATGGTCTCCTTGATTCCATGAGGTCTGGCAATGTCACAATTTCTTCTTGGTTTCATCAGCCCCATCAGAGTCACAAGGGTCCCTTGTGCAGCCCCGCTGTGTCACAATGGCTCCTTGTTTCTATGGGCCCACAGTTCAATCATTGACCCTTGCATTCATAGTGCATTGAGCTGCACAAGGGTCTCCTTGTTTCATGATGTTCCGTAGTGTCACCGTGGTCGCTGTCAGAGGCTGGATGAGATCGATGTCCTGAGACACCTTGGGATGCTCGGAATGCCTGTGTGGGGCCAGGGCTGGGTCAGGCCTTGGTTTGTGGTGGGTCAGAGCCCCACCCCCAGCCCTGGCCTGGCATCGCTGTCAATCACATAGCTCTGAGGCCAGAGGCCCCACTGTGTCACACTGGGCCTTGGTTCCATGAGGATCTGGAGGGTGACACAGGTTTATGACATTTGTTGTTGCTGCCCCTCACATCCCAGTGCCCCACAAACAGCCCTGAGCCACTCGTGAGGGACAGGCCCTGCTGCCCCAGGCTGGACTCAGGGCTTGGCCTTTCTGCCTTTGTTGTAGTGCGTTTTTATACTTTGAAGTAGTTTTGTTTTGTATCCCTATATTTTTCCCAAATGGTTTATCCCAGACTATGCCCCCCTCCCCTCACCTGTGTTATTCCTCTCCCTGGATGAGATCATCCCCAAACCCCCACCCTGGCCCTCTGTCAATCACTCAGCATCCCATCCCCTCTATCTAGAAGCTTCAGTCCAAGTTGTCAAGTGATTAGCCAGAGGCCAGGGGTCAGCCCCCCAAGCCTTGCCCCATATGCTGTCCTAAATGTCTATCCCCCAGCATCCATCCCTTAGGGTCACTCATTGGTTAGTAAAATGTTATCTACTTTCGGTTTCCACCTCCCTTTAAATGTAACCTTGGCACATCTCCCGGGGCTCTCAGCAGGAGGCCCCTGAGGTGCAGGGGCTCCTTTGGGACTCCTCAAATAAAATCTTGGATTAACCCCTGCTAAGAGTCAGCCCTTTATCTCCTACCGATGTCTCTGGTGTCCCTTCTGCTGCAAAGGCGACCAGCCCATGTGCCCTCAGTACCCTCGGGGCACAGAGAGCATCTCCCCGCTGTCAGCCGTGTTGGGGCTACCCCCCGGTGTCTGCCAACTTGGGACTGGCCAAGGGTTCCTGAGAGGCTCACAGAGGGACCGAGACATTCCTTTCCCCAGGCAGCCCAGGCCTTACTCAGCATTGCGGTTCCCTGCTCAGAGCCTTTGGCTCCCTGCAATCCTGGCCTCAAGGATCTGCTCTCAGCAGTCCCTGGGGAACCTTTGGCACTCCCTGCCCTCAGTGGGGCCCAGTGATGCTCCAAGGGACTTGGAGTTTTGCTTCTGATTCCTTGAGCAGCTTCTTCAGCCTTCTCTCAGTGCCTGAGGGTCCTGGACTCAGCCCCAAATCCACCATCAGGATCATTAAAATACAGAAAGACCTCGGGGGTTCTTCCTCTTCCTGCAATTGTCTACAGGATTTCAGGGCCTGTACAGGTGTACAGGCCCTGAAATCAGTTTGGAGTCAGTTTGGAGTTCTTTTAAAAATGGAGAATTAAGAGTGCACCTTAGGACCCTTTTTTTAATCAAGTGATATTCTTATTTTTTTTTATTTTCCAGTTCAGAGAAGAGCTGATAGAAGCATCCCCCAGGTGATCTTGATGCTGAATGTCTCCTTAGGAGCTCTGGGCACAGAGAAGAATGAGCCCCTTGAGGGCTGACCCTATTTGAATGAGCTGCTCCTCACCCCCAGCCTCACCATGTCTGACATTGCCCATCTGGGACTGACATCCCTGTGCCCTGCAGCAGAACCTCATCCCCTGAGCTCTGCAGCTCCATGTCCAGCCCATTGCACCATGTACCACTTGCTCTCCTCAGGGCTCTGCCTGCACACAGGCCCAGGAAAAGTTTTCCTGTTGGTAAGGAAAGCATGGAAAAGCCAGAGCAGGTTTCCTAAACTAAAAACCCCACTCAGGAACCACCTGCTCAGTACAGGCTGCCTTGAATGGTGTCACCATTCTCCAAGGGACAGTGTGAGCAGAAATGATCTCTGGAAGCAGAATTCTCTGAGTCTTGCAGCTGAATTCTCTGTTCTTGTCATTTCCCTGGATCTCTGTTGCAGATGGAAGCTGCCGGTGCCATCCTCACTTTTAACCTCTCTCTTGAATGCAAACAGATGTTCCCAGGTGTGTTAAGCAGGATTTGCTCAATGTTTCTACAAAACTTTTGTTGTTCCTCATGGAATGAAGAGGCCATTTTAGCACTGAGGGGGTGGTGTGGAAGCAAGGAGCCAATTGTGACCCTGGATCCAAGGGGCCATGGTGACACAGCAGGGCCACGTGGATCCAGTGGTCGATTGTGACACTGTGGATCCAAGGAGACCATGGAGGCACCCCCAGAACCTCATGAACCGAGTCCATGGTGACCCAGCGGGGCTGCATGGAGCCAATGGTCCATGGTGACACTGCCCTTCCAAGGAGGCCATTCTGGTACTGTGGAAGCTCATGGAGCAAGGGAGGCCATTGCGACACTGAAGTACTTCATGGCACCAAATATCCATGGTGACACAGCAGGGCATCATCGCAACCAAGGAACCACTGTTGGCAGTAGGGAAACTCATGGACCCAGAAGTCCTTGTGGCACTGCAGAACCAGCAGAGCTGCTGGACCTTGTCCCCTGGCCCTGCACAGGTCCTTGGGAGGCATAGCAGGAGCAGCACCCTGGGAGCCTCAGGAATGCCCCTCAGGGATCCACGGCACACACTGCCAGGGGCTGGAATTCCATTTCTCAGTCAGGAAAAGATGTTCCAGCCCTGGAAGGCAAAGCTCTCAAGAAGGAGCCAAAAGCCAAGTGGAGCAAGATGCTACAGTGACATTTCACTGCCAGCCTTCATAACTTCACACATGTTACATGTTGTAGCTCATGGATTGGGAATTAAATCAGGGCAAGGTGTTTGGTGGGAGCGGCCTAGGTCAAGAGCAGAGAGGGACAGAGAAGGCAAAGAAAGGAAGTAGAGAAAGGAGGGCACAAACACAATCAGCTGAGAAGGTGTCACTCTGAAAACAGAACTGCAACTGACTGAAAATGAATGGGACAGAAAGAAATAATTTTGCACCTTTTATTTCCTATCAAAATACAATTTCTTCCCTTTCTCACAAACCTCTTCCCAGTGTCATTGAGCAGGGCTGTCAGAAAGTCCTTCATTCTGAGTGGATGTTCCAGGCTGCAGCCACAATGAAACAGGGAATGGGGATTTTGCTGCTCCTGGGGAGTTTGACATCCTCAGCTGAGGAGAGGAGGAGGCACCAGAAGAAAACGGCAGCTGGGCTTCACTGTTCCTCAGGAATTAGGGTGGGGGGGACTCTCCCATCCTGTCTGTAGCCGCTCCCACAGGGATGTGAGGGCTGATCCCAGAGCTCCAGGGGTCACAGTCAGGGCTGCCCTCAGGGAATGCTTGCCTGGTATGAAGGGGCAGTGTGCGAGCACCTGGATATTGGGGCACCCAGCTGCCCCCCATGTTTGGAGGTGCCTGAGGAGGGCTGGGACGATGCCAGGGACATCCTGCAGCGACATCCCCCCTGTCCTGGTCTGGGTGAGCTCAGTCCCAAACCTGACCTTGATCCTGGTCTCAATCTCACTCCATGTTTAGGCACACTCACAGTTCTGTATTTTATCTCATCTCAGTGCCAGATTCATCTAGCCCCAGACCCAATCCCAACTCCAGCCCTAAAGCCAATCCCATGTCTACCCTTAACCCAATCCCAGCTCTAATCCAAATCTCAGCCCCAGCTCCAACCCCAGCCCCAATTCCAGCCCCTTCATAAATCCTCAGCCCCAAGCCAAATCCCAGGTTCAGCCCCTCTGGGGCTTTGGAGGTGTCTCTGTCCCTCTGACCCCAATGATGTTTGGGTGGGGTCACAGCAGGGCTGAGAGGGACAGAGACCCCCCCCGGCCTCCGCAGGCGTGAGAAGGTTGGAGAGACCCCCAGCCCCGAGCACCCTCAGAGGTGAGAGGGAAACAGACCCCCTGGTCCCCAGCCCTGCACAGGCATTCCCTGAGGCCAGAGGGATGGAGACCCCCCCCGAGCATCCCCAGGGAAAGGGGACAGAGACCCCTGAGCATCCCCTGGGCTGAGAGGGACAGAGACTGCCCCGAGCACCCCCTGGCACAGGGGTGAGAGGGAGGGAGATCCCCCAGGCATTCCCTGGGGTGAGAATGATGGACACTCCCTGGGGAATGGCCTGGGGTGACAGGGACAGCCCCTGGGGAATGGCCTGGTGTGACAGGGACACCCCCTGGGGAATGGTCTATGATGACAGGGACAGGGACACCCCCTGCAGCCACTCCGAAGCATTCCCAGGGCATGAGGCACAGAGACCCCTCGAGCATCCACTGAGCACTGTGTTATAAATAAGAATCTTGACTAGGCCAATATTCAAGCAGCAATCAATTTATTAATTAATATGGTAAAGCATGAGCAATACAGCACTGGGTACAGTGGGGGAAGTTTTCCCTCCAACTGCACACCAATAGTTGAGGCTTACAGGTATTTATGCGTGTACTCATAAGCTTTCTCAGCAGTTTCTATTCCCAATTTTTACTCATCAGCACTTTCTGTTCCCAATTTTTACATCACAATTCTATACCTATTGTGATTTAGTTTTTCTGAGGATGTATCCCAGAAAGGAGTATTGTGGAGAGTCTGGTTCAAGCATGGTTAAAAGAAAGAGGCCATGAAGGCATACAGCTGAGGGAAAAGTAAAAAGGGTAGCTGCAAAGCAGCATTTCTCAGGCTTCATTCTATAAACAATTAGGCTCTCATGCACCACTTTATAAACAATAAGACTCTCAGACAGTCTTCCTATAAAAGGCAAACATTCTGTTCTTGGGCTCTCTGAGAGTGCTGGTCCTGTTTTCAATAAACAAACCACAGGTATTGTAAAACAAAAGGAGGGGTTAGAGTTTTCTCTGTAACCTATCATGAGCTCGAATTTTGCAATATGCATGAAGTTCATTAACACTATTATAAAAAGTGGCTGGTTTGATCAATAAATCGGAGTCGATGCTGATCAAAGAACAACAAGATGGGTCTTGTCCCTTCGCTTTCAACATAATGGTGACACCCGGATGTGATACGGCAATGCACCACGAAAGAAGTGAAGAAAACAGGTCAGGTCCTAAGCAGCGGGATGGCAGAAACGCAAAAAGAAGCTGAAGACGCATCATGCCTCAGGTGTTTGTAAAGGCGAGCCTGACTGATACGTGCTGCACGGACCTTGAAGAGGCTGCATTCAGCGCTGATTAATTGGGTATGGAAAGGCAAGCAGCATATGAATTATTGACTGTCTTTTTACAAAAAAGGCAAATTAAGGGGGTGGATTGGCAAAAGGATTTAACAGGACTTTGGACTTACGGCTATGGTAAAGGGGTTTTCCTTAAACCCCGTATGGTTTACGAGTTAACGGAATGGCGTGAATTCGGTGATTTATTATGGGAGGCTACTTTAGAGAGTGATAAAACTGCCAAGAAGCTAAGCAAGCCATGGTGGGTGATGTACGGTACACTGTTTCACTATGTCTCTGAGTGCAAGACAGCGGCCGCAGCTCATGGCACCTGCGGGGCTGTGCTACTCTGAACTCGGCATGGGCGCTCCACCATGGGGAGCAGCCGCGGCGAGCGACTGCCTGAAATGCTGCGCTGTAGCGGCGGGAGCGGAGGCAGCGGCGGGGAGAGCAGAGCTGCCATGCGGAAGCCGAGCCGCGCCGCCCCGGGAGGGGAGCGGAGCCGCCGCCGCTGGAGCTGCACCGCCGTGGGGGGAGCGACCCGACCAGCGGTGTCTGCAGCGCACGCTGTGATTCAGCCCGCCGGTGAATCTTGCGAAACAAAAAGCCCAGCGTGGGGGGGGTTGTTTCGCCCGCTCCGACACAAGCGCCGCGGGACCAGAGCGCTTTTACAGCGGGAGCGCTTCTCCCTCCCCCCACAGCCGGCAAAAGCTTCAGTTTTAGAAAATAAACAAACGACACCAAAGGCTATCAGGACGTTTTCCACCTAAGTCAGAGGGACTTTTGTTCTTCCCAGCAGAGACTGTGAAACAGAAATCAGCGTAAATGAATGCAGGAGTCAAATCTCGGTCGATTTTGGCTCAACATTGGTTGTGCTGTATTGAGATCACCTGTATTAACAGAGACTTTAAACATCAGAAGCATAGACTTTAATCGGTGGAACATCAGACTCTAGATTTATATTTTGAAAAATTTAAAAATGTTAAGATGTGTTGGATTGCTTGTATGAGTGAGATTGTATGAGTGTGCTTTTTGGTTTAAATGCTGCAGCAAAAACGTGAGAAAGGTTGTTTTGGTTTAGTGTTTTGGAGTCAGGCCTGTGGGTGAGTTATAGTGAATGCTATATTTTATTTTTGTAAGTTTTATTTGTTGTTAGGTAATTGAGGTTGAATTGTCTATTGAGTGCCGTTAAATGTTGAATACTATTAAGGTTAAGTTTGTTAAGTTTATTTTCTGTTAAGTTCGAGGTCTGTTAAGTTTAAACTATATTTAGGTTTAAGTTATGTAGGATTTGAAGCCAGTTAAGTTCTGTTGATTTGAAAATAAGTCTGCTAAGTTAAATATTTTAAGTGTTTTAAGTGCATACTACTTTCCCACCACTCCAAATCAACAAAGGACTGTGAATCGCCCAGCTGATGCCATTTGAGCCAAATGACTAAAGGATTACAGACTGAAAACTGATTTTGAACTTTTCTGAGAAACCCAAGAAAAGGGTGGATGTGAAAAATCTCAAGGACAGAAAGGATCATTTTCAGGCTTGCCGTTCACCTCCTCTCCAGGTTCGCATGAATGAAAACAGCTAACAGCCTTGTTTTCTTAGTCCAATTACCACCTACCGTGCAATGCCTGATAAGGCCGGACATCATGGCCCAGCTGGGGATGGTTTTAACCCTTTGGGGTAAAAGCCATTGCTCGGACCATGGCTGGGGAACCTTATAGAGATACGGAGTGTGCTTTTAAATGCTTTTACTTATTTTACCTTGTTTTTGTAGTTGTATCCAAAATATGGTTGGTAGGATGATAGAGAAAACTTGGCAAACTAACCTCCTCTCTCAAAAAGAAAAAAACAAAAACAAAAACGGGAGTGTGGAGAGCCTGGTTCAGTTCCCAGGCTTGATTTTGTAAATAACTAGGTTCTCAGACACCTTTTATATAAACAATAAGATTCTCAGACAGTCTTCCCATAACAGGCAAAACATTCTGTCCTTGGGCTTTTTGGGAACAGATATCAAGGTTTTGAGAACTTTTCATATCACAGTGAGAATGCTGGTCCTGTT
Source organism: Melozone crissalis (assembly GCF_028551555.1). Lineage (NCBI taxonomy): Eukaryota > Metazoa > Chordata > Aves > Passeriformes > Passerellidae > Melozone > Melozone crissalis. The sequence goes on along the minus strand of NW_026536033.1, from coordinate 388,459 downwards.
TTCAATAAACAAACCACAGGTATTGTAAAACAAAAGGAGGGGTTAGAGTTTTCTCTGTAACCTATCGTGAGCTCGAATTTTGCAATATGCATGAAGTTCATTAACACTGTTATATAAAGTGGCTGATTTGGTCAATAAATCGGAGTCGATGCTGATCAAAGAACAACAAGATGGGTCTTCTCCCTTCGCTTTCAACAACACACCAACCCCTCCTTTGTTGTCAATACCTGTGGTTCCTTGTTGAGGTTAACACTTGTTTTTCTCATCCTGCTGTTGACTTGTTTTTGAACATTCTCAAGGCCTCCATGTTTTCCACCATGTTTTTCTCATCACTTTGCCAAGGACACAGTGTTTATTGTTGTTAAGGAAAAAGCCTGAGAACTTTCTGCTTACAGCTGCCTTTTACTTTTTAATCAGCTGTATGTGCTCATGGCCTTTCTATAAGCCATGTCTGAACAAAATTCTCCAACATATTCCCCATTTTTCTTTTTGCGCAAGGAGGTTAGTCTGCAAGGTTTTTTCTATCATTCTACTGATCATATCTTGAATACAATTAAAAATACAAGGCAAAATAAACAAAAGCATTAAAAGCACACCTAGTATCCCTATAGCAAATGTCACAAGGTTCCCCAGCCACGGTCCAAGCAATGGCTTTTACCTCAAAGGGTTAAAACCACCCCGAACTGAGCCATAATGTCCTGCCCTATAAGGCATTGCACGGTACGTGGTAATTGGACTACTGAAAAAGAAAGCTGTTAGCTGTTTTTCATTCATGCGAACCCGAAGAGGAGGGCTAGGGCTAATAATGCTGGAATCTGCTCCAGTGTCGAGCAAGCTTGAAAATGATCCTTTCTGTCCTTGAAATTCCACTTCCACCCTTTTCTTGGGTCTCTCAGAAAGGTTCAAAGTTAGTAAGGTAAGTCCTCCAGTGGATTCAAAAGCATTTTCCCCCCTCTCTTGTCCTTTTATAGTCTGTAATCCCTTAGTCATTTGGCTCAAGTGGCACCAGCTGAGCAATTCTCAGTCCTTTGTTAATTTGGAGTGGTGGGAAAGGGGTATGCACCATAACCATATAGTCCACATCAATGACGCCAGGCAAAACAAATAATCCCAGCGCGGATGATCTTCCGAACAGCAGAGCACCCAGCTTGACCCTGTATAACAATAGGTCCATGAATCCCTGTCGGGATTTTCCGTGGGTGCGGAGTCGTCAGTGTAGCTCCTATGGCGGCTGCTGGTTCCAAGCCAAGGCTCCCTGTGCTGGCGGGTTGGAGACAGGAGAGGGCGCTGATGCTGCAGTGACGACTTGTGTTGGTTCTGGCACCAACTAGCCATTGGAGGCAGTGCTGCTGACGCTTGAAGTGGTGCAAGAGCAGCTAACACCTGATTTTGAGAGGACTTTGCCTGTTCTTGTAAACCTAGCCCTAATTGTTTGATTGCATCTACTACAAAGGCTCGTGGTCCTGTTGGCATCAAAGCCATTCTCTCTAATGCCTCCTCTATAGTCCAATTGGCACCCAGAGTATTAAGCACGCTTCTAGTAGTGGAATCACAATTTTGAAGAGCGCAGTCCTTGAGTAATGCCCCCCCTAAGATATTCTGGTACTCCAGCCCTTTCGATTGCGGCAGCAGCCTTATCAATAAATGACCCAAATGACTCTTCTGGCCCTTGCTTAATTCCCATATACATGGCTATCCCTCCTGGCTCTTTTACCCTCTCTATAGCAAGCCTGACCAATCTCATCGCTTCCCGGCACTTCTCTTGCCCCAACAAAGCCTGTGCTTCAGTACGAAGAAAAGGTCCCAGGCCCATAAGCTCGTTCACAGTTATACCATGGAGAGGGTCTCCCGGCTGCCTCTGTACCGCCACACACTCATTTACAAGCTCTTGCCAATTAGCATTAAATAACAATTGCTGATGTGGGGTAAAGATCAATTTAGCTATACCACGACAATCATTCACTAAAAGAAGACTGGTATCAAAAATATAGTCTAACATCTGTTTAGCTGGCTCACTTTTCGCTCCAATTTGACTAACAGTAGACCTCAGCTGAGACAGCAATTTCCAATAAAGGGCTGTAATGGTAGCCTGCATGCCCCCTCCCTCCTGCGGATGGAATACAACAGGACAAGCCAGCTGGGTAGCAGCACTGATAACCTCCCCATCCCCCTTTTCCATAGCTTCTCTGGCAAGCGCAGCCCACGCCAATCTCCGCTCCCTTGCAATAGCCCCCGCTAGGTCGTTTTCCGCCCCAGGGATCGGCTCATTGATTTTCGGGAGATTATCGGGTGGTCTCGGCCACGGCTCCTGTTGTTCAGGGGATGTGGAAGCCTCAGAAGCGCTCTGTATAGCCTGGAGCAGAAGAGGGCGGCGAAGCAGGTAAGAAAACCGTCCTCATTGCAGGAGCTAATGGTGTTCCCCTCTCCTGATTGTAATCTTTATTATGCCCATGAGCAGCTGTTGCCTGCTCGGCAGCTTTTTTCTCGGCCTGATGTTGTAAGAGCTCATTGTGAACCACCCTTCATAATTTACCTAACTTCTTGGCAGTTTTACCGTCCTCTAAAGTAGCCTCCCACAATAAATTACCGAATTTACGCCACTCCGTTAACTCATGAACCGTATGTGGGTTAATAGAAACTCCCCTATCGTAGCCATAGTCAAAAGCCCTGGTAAATCCTTTTGCAGATCTATCCCCTTAACCTGCCGTTTTTGAAAAAAAGGCAGTAAATAAATCATGTGCTGCTTGCCTTTCCATACCTAAATCGTCAGCGCTGTTGCAGCTCTTCAAGGTCGTGCCAGCAGTATCGGCCGGGGTGACGTTATGACACTTGTATCCCCATTCATCTTTTCTGTGACTTTAATACCGAATCTGAAGAGTGGAAGTTTTGTTTGCGTTTCTCTTATCAGGGAAACAGAGACGAGCAGTACATAGGGCTGTTTTTAACTTCTTGCTTTCAGCTTGCTGCTTTGCTTGCTCTCTTTTCTACTCTCGCTTCTGCTCTGCTTTGGCCTCTGCTTATTAGCTAGTTCTAGCTAAACAGTCCACATCCCTTCCTGGACTGTTTCTCCTCTCCTGTTCCTGTGACCATCTCGAACCTGCTCCAGACTGGGACCCGGGAACACCGAAGGTTTGGCTGCAGCAGCTGCCCCAGCGGCGGAGGGACTGAGAACAGAGCAACCACCCCCGAAAGAGACTTTCTGATTTTGTCATCTTTCTCAGAGCGGTGTCATCGGGTATTGTTCATTTTGTGTGCTGGGGGCTGCTGTGCCTGAAACAAACAGGTTCTTTCCAGCTCTCTCCAAGGAATTTTTTCCTGAACCGGTTGGGGGGAGGGGCCATGTGGGTTTTGCTTTCTGGAGGGGCCCCCTTTGGAGATTTCTTTAACAAATTTGCCCTAAACCAGGACAAAATATTGGCGCCCAACGTGGGGAGAGAGAGAGAGAGTGGAAAAACCCTGTTTTGACTGCATTTTGGTTGCTATTACTCTGTGTTCATTTAAATCAGCTAATAGTCATGGTTTTTGAATTCATAATGTCTATTGGGGTGAAGGTTTGCATGCATTTGTGGTCCCTAGGGTTTTTTGAGATTTTAATACCTCTCTGGTCCCTAGGTTTATTTTCTTATCCAGAAATAGCTTTAGTATTGCCCCTAATACGTAGTTTTTACATCAGAGGGGCAGTGACCAGAGTCGCTATCCTGCTGGGTTTGGTGGCAATAATGTGCAAGAAGTTCATAAACATGCTAGGGTCTGCTCTAGGTATGAATGGTTCATGGCTATGGTTATGCATCCAGTTTGTTGCAGGAGGAGCAGGAGGGAATGAGGTTTTTCAGCCTCTGCTTTCCTTCTTCTCCTATGAATCAGTTGCATCACTAGTGAAGGATGTTCAGTTTCCCCTCAATGTTAAAGAAACCATCTTCCTGGTATTCAATCTGGTAACCTTCCTCTATACAGCCTTCTGCTTCTCTAGAAGGAGGGCTGAGATTTCTAGACGGGCTGATGAGACCCCTGACTCAGGAGTAAACCCCGGTGTGGAAAATCCTAAGTGGTGTGGGAAATGGGAGGATATGGGCCAAATCCTGAAGGAATTCTCTGACCTTATAGTCTGGGATTTTCCCCATGAACAAATTCAGAACCCAGCTGAGGTGGGGAAATATCTGAAAGAGAAGTACCAGGATGAGCCTAAGGAGAGGGAGGTCACTGCAGTGAGCTGGGCCCTGGTGTATGCTTATCGCACACTGCTAGATACTGTCAGGCAGCAGACAGAGGCAGGGGGGCAGGGAGATAAATCAGCAACTATCCCAGTGACTCAGGCTGCAGCTAACACTCCAGGCTCGAAGCCAGCATCTAAACCCATGGCTGTTGCTACCAGCACTAGAAGTGGGAAATGCACGGACAAGACCAATCGACCAGTGGATGATGATGATGATGATGATGAAGGAGAAGGAACCTCAATGCCTTCTGACATAAAATCAGGAGTCAAAGCAGCAGGTGCAAGATCAGATGCAAATATTGAGTCCTTTTCCCTGAAGGACCTTCGTGGCCTACGGAAGGATTACACTCGAAGGTCTGATGAATCCATAATTAGTTGGCTTGTCCATCTCTGGGATGCTGCAGCAGAGGCTACAGTTCTGGACGGCACTGAAGCCAGGCATTTGGGATCCCTGTCACAGGATCCTGTCATTGACCAAGGAATGATGAGGGGGGCTAACTCTCATAGCCTCTGGGAATGGGTCCTAAGAAGTGTAGCAGAAAGATACCTGTGTGCAGACGATCTCTATATGCAGCAAACAGTGGAAGACAATAGAGCAAGGGATCCAATGCCTGAGAGAAATGGCAGTGGCAGAGATTATCTTCTCAGATGATGTAACAACTAGGAACCCAGACTTGGTACCATGCACGTCTGTGATGTGGCGAAAACTCGTACGACTTGGGCCACATGAATATGCTTCTGCATTAGCCATCATGAAGAGGGATGAGAGGGATGAGACTGTGCTTGACATGGCAAGGAAGCTCCGAGCATATGCAGATGCTGTACATGGCCCGACACATGCCAGAATTGCAGCGGTAGAAACACGTCTGCAGAACTTAGAGGATAAGATAGAGGAGAACCATAAGAAGCTTAGAGAGGAGATTAAAGAAGACCTTCTCCAAATTTCAGCAGTACAGATTCGAGGTTCTGGTCTTCAAGGCAGACGTTTCCCAGATGGTGAGAGAAGGTACACCCCACGTGCTGAGCTGTGGTTTTACCTGCGTGATTGTGGGGAAAACATGAGAAGGTGGGATAGGAAACCTACTGCTGTTCTGGCACGACGGGTGCGTGAACTGAAGGAAGCCACCAGGAGGAAAGCAGCTCCAGTTGCCCGTAGCCAAACAGCCAGGTATGATGATGATGACATGTCTGATCCCCTTGAAGGAACATCCAAAACATACGCCCAGGGAAAGAAGGATAACCAGGCTTAGAGGGGCCCTGCCTCTAGCCAGGTAGAGGCCAGGGAAAATCGTGTTTTCTGGTCTGTGTGGATTCGTTGGCCTGGCACATCGGAACCACAAGAGTACAAAGCTTTGGTCGATACTGGTGCGCAATGCACATTAATCCCATCAAGACATGTGGGGACAGAGTCTGTTTCTATTGCTGGTGTGACAGGGGGATCACAGGATTTCACTTTGGTGGAAGCTGATATGAGCCTAACGGAAATGAGTGGAAGAAGCATCCTATTGTGACTGGCCCAGAGGCCCCATGTATTTTGGGCATAGACTACCTTCGAAGTGGGTACTTCAAAGACCCAAAAGGACTCAGATGGGCATTTGGAATAGGTGCTGTAGAGACAGAGGGCATCCAGCAATTGAACACCTTGCCTGGGTTGTCTGAGAATCCATCTGCAGTAGGATGCCTGATGGGAGAAGAGCAACGAGTTCCAATTGCCACTTCCATAGTGCATCGACTGCAGTATAGGACCACTCGAGATGCTGTGATCCCCATCCATAAGAAGATCCGAGAGCTGGAGAGCCAAGGGGTGGTCAGCAAGACCCACTCACCCTTCAACAACCCCATTTGGCCTGTGTGAAAATCTGAAGGAGAATGGAGATTGACTGTGGACTACCGTGCATTGAATGAAGTGACTCCACCACTGAGTGCTGCTGTGCCAGACATATTAGAGCTCCAGTATGAGCTTGAGTCCAAGGCAGCAAAGTGGTATGCCGCTATAGACATTGCCAATGCATGTTTCTCCATTCCTCTGGCAGCAGAATGCAGGCCTCAGTTTGCCTTCACATGGAGGGGAGTGCAGTACACCTGGAACCGACTGCCCCAGGGGTGGAAGCACAGCCCCACCATCTTCCATGGACTGATCCAGACTGCACTAGAAAGGGGAGAGGCTCCAGAACATCTGCAGTATATTGATGACATCATTGTGTGGGGGAACACAGCTGCGGAAGTGTTCGAGAAAGGGAAGGAAATCATCCAGATCCTCCTGGGAGCTGGTTTCGCCATTAAAAAGAGCAAAGTAAAAGGACCAGTTCGTGAGTTTCAATCCCTGGGAGTGAAGTGGCAAGATGGACGGCGTCAGATTCCTACAGATGTCATCAACAAGATCAGAGCAATGTCTCCACCCACCAATAAGAAAGAGACACAAGCTTTCTTGGGTGCAATAGGGTTTTGGAGGATGCATATTCCTGAGTACAGTCAGATTGTGAGCCCTCTTTACCTGGTCACCCGCAAGAAGAACAATTTCCAGTGGGGCCCTGAGCAGCAACAAGCCTTTGTCCAGATCAAGCAGGAGATTGCTCATGCAGTAGTCCTTGGCCCAGTCAGGACAGGACCAGAGGTAAAGAACATGCTCTACTCTGCAGCCGGGAACCATGGCTTGTCCTGGAGCCTTTGGCAGAAGGTGCCTGAGGAGACTCGGGGTCGACCACTGGGATTTTGGAGTCGAAGCTACAGAGGGTCTGAAGCCAACTATACTCCCACAGAGAAAGAAATCCTGGCTGCCTATGAAGGAGTCCAGGCTGTTTCGGAGGTAATAGGCACTGAAGCACAACTCCTCCTGGCACCCCGACTACCAGTGCTGGGGTGGATGTTCAAAGGCAAGGTTCCTTCCACTCACCATGCCACCAGTGCTACATGGAGCAAGTGGATTGCTCTCATCACTCAGCGCGCCCGTATAGGTAAACTGAATCGCCTTGGGATTTTGGAGGTCATTACAAATTGGCCCAAAGGTGAGAATTTTGGTGTCACAGATGAAGAGGAACAAGAACGAGTGACGCGTGCTGAAGAGGTTCCTCCCTATAACCAACTGCCCCCAGAGGAAACACGCTACGCTCTTTTCACTGATGGTTCCTGTCGCATTGTAGGGATGAACCGGAAGTGGAAAGCAGCCGCATGGAGCCCCACACGACAGGTTGCACAAGCTACCAAAGGAGAAGGTGGATCAAGCCAACTTGCTGAACTCAAAGCTGTTCAACTGGCCCTAGACATTGCTGAGAGAGAGAAGTGGCCAAAGCTCTACCTCTACACTGATTCATGGATGGTAGCCAATGCTCTGTGGGGATGGCTGGAGAGGTGGAAAAAGGCTAACTGGCAACGTAGAGGGAAACCAATTTGGGCTGCTGCTGAGTGGAAAGACATTGCTACCAGGGTAGGAAGGCTACCTGTGAAAGCTTGCCATGTAGATGCCCATGTACCCAAGAGTAGCGCCAATGAGGAGCACCAGAACAATGAGCAGGTAGACTAAGCTGCAAAGATAGGGGTGTCCAAAATAGACCTAGATTGGGAACATAAGGGAGAGTTATTCCAAGCTCGATGGGCCCATGATGCCTCAGGCCACCAGGGCAGAGATGCCACCTATAAGTGGGCACGAGACTGAGGGGTGGATTTAACCATGGACAGTATTGCTCAGGTTATCCATGACTGTGAGACGTGTGCTGCCATCAAGCAGGCCAAGTGAGTGAACCCTCTGTGGTACGGTGGGCGGTGGTCCAAGTACAAGTATGGGGAGGCCTGGCAGATTGACTACATCACACTGCCCCAGATACGCCAGGGCAAGCGCTATGTGCTGACCATGGTGGTAGCCACCACTGGATGGTTGGAAACCTACCCTGTGTCTCATGCTAAAGCCCGGAACACCATCCTGGGCCTTGAAAAGCAAGTTCTGTGGAGACATGGCACTCCTGAGAGGATCGAGTCAGACAACGGGACTCATTTCAAGAACAGCCTTATCAACACCTGGGCTAGGGAGCATGGCATTGAGTGGGTGTACCATATCCCCTACCATGCACCAGCTGCAGGCAAAGTGGAGAGGTACAATGGACTACTAAAACCCCAGTTGAAAGCTTTGGGTGGGGGATCTTTCAAGAATTGGGAGCAGCATTTAGCAAAGGCCACCTGGTGAGTTAACACCCAAGGTTCCACCAACCGAGCAGGTCCTGCCCAGTCTGAGTCCCTGAATGTAATAGAAGGAGACAAAGTCCCCGTGGTACATATCAGAGGTTTGTTAGGGAAGACTGTGTGGATCAATTCTGCCTCGAGTACAGACAAACCTATTTGTGGGGTTGTCTTTGCTCAGGGACCAGGTTGCACGTGGTGGATAATGCAAAGAGATGGAACAACACGATGTGTACCTTAGGGAGATCTGATTGTGGGGTAAGAATGATATGCAATATCACTGTTCATTGGATGTTACTGCCATTGTCTGTACATTAAACCATACAGACATGAGATAGAAGGAAATGTGTAAGAGTTGAAGGTCTGGGTAAGTGGAAGATGGAGAAGGAAATGTGTAAGTGTCGAAGGTCTGAGCAAGTGATAGATGGAGATTTAAGTGACTAAAGGGAAAAGGGGCTCTGCAGCTCTGTAATATAGGGCCTGGATTCAGTGGACCAGTGTGGGGATGTGATGAAGGCATGATGGGTATTGCTTGTAATTTTGGGGAAACAGTGGAAATTTTTTATGAATAATGCATGATGTGTTGTAGTATGTTGGTGATACGGGGATAAGGGGTGGAATGTCCTGGGGTGACGTTATAATGCTTGTATCCGCATTCATCTGTTCTGTGCCTTTAATACCGAATCTGAAGAGTGGAAGTTTTTCTTGGGTTTCTCTTATCAGGGACACAGAGACGAACAGTACATAGGGCTGTTTTTCACTTCTTGCTTTCAGCTTGCTGCTTTGCTTGCTCTCTTTTCTACTCTCGCTTCTGCTCTGCTTTGGCCTCTGCTTATTAGCTAGTTCTAGCTAAACAGTCCACATCCCTTCCTGGACTGTTTCTCCTCTCCTGTTCCTGTGACCATCTCGAACCTGCTCCAGACTGGGACCCGGGAACACCGAAGGTTTGGCTGCAGCAGCTGCCCCAGCGGCGGAGGGACTGAGAACAGAGCAACCACCCCCGAAAGAGACTTTCTGATTTTGTCATCTTTCTCAGAGCGGTGTCATCGGGGATTGTTCATTTTGTGTGCTGGGGGGTGTTGTGCCTGAGATAAACAGGTTCTTTCCAGCTCTCTCCAAAGAATTTTTTCCTGAACCGGTTGGGGGGAGGGGCCGTGTGGGTTTTGCTTTCTAGAGGGGCCATCCTTTGCAGATTTCTTTAACAAATTTACCCTAAACCAGGACACTTGCATGCGAGAAATTCATTTCAGGAAGGAGCAACATCATCTGACAGAGACCAAGTGTGTCAGCAGTTGCTCTAGGTGCTTCTTCCATCAGCCCCTACAGGAAGGAGCACAGCCCCCAATGCACGTGGGCTTTAGTTCCTTCTGGCACAGAAGCCCCCCGGGGGCACAGGTCTCTGGGGCAGGAGTCAGGCACCAGCGCTGCCAGGGCTCGGGAGTGGCAGGTCTACTTGGCCGGGGACGCTGCCAAACCTGCTGATGTCAGCGCTGCCCGGGCCCCAGGGCTCAGAGCAGCATTGGTGCCCGGGCCCACACGTTCCTTGTGCCTTTAACACTGCCGGGTTTAGGATGGCCACGGGCCGGGACGTGTCCCAAGGAGGCCGTGCCAGCTTCCCTGGAAGGCCCCGTGCCCTTCCCAGCGCGGCTGCGTCGGCAGCCCTGGGGGCTCCTACTGCTGCCCTGGGCCCGCAGAGCAGGGCAGCGTTCGCTGATGCTCTGAGCCCTTCCTAAAGATCCTGTCCGCCTGCCTTACACACCTGGGGCCGGTCATTCCTTCCAACCTGGGCCTCTTTGGGTGGGCTGGGGGTGGCCCCATGTAGGCAGCCGTGGGCGCAAGGGCCCTTGGTGACAAAATGCAGCACAGTCATTGTGACATGGAACCAGGTGTCCAAGGGACCTCTGTGACACCTGGTGACATAGGAGCTGGCGGTGACAAGAGCACGCCACAGTGCTCAGAGCACGCGACGGGACAGGACAGGACAGAGCGGTGCCCTGAGGAGCCCCCGCACGGTGCGCTCGTTCGCGTCCCACCCGGAGCTTTTCTGAGGGGTTGTTCCTGCAGCTGAGCTCGAGGCCAGACCACAGGACTTGCTGACCCGTGGTCTCCCTGAGGCTTCTCTTCTGCAGGTGCCCTTGAGGCCAGATCATAGTCCTTGTCAGTAGTCTCCTGTCCTTGTGGCAGGAGCCGTTGTGACCGAGTGCAGGACTTGCTGTCCTGCAGCCTTCCTGAGGCTTCTTTCTTGAAGGTGCCTTCCAGGCACCACTGCAGGACGTGCTGATTTGGAGCTTTTCCAAGGCATCTCTCCTGCAAATAGCCACAAATCCAGTAAGAGACATGGAGAAGAGACGCCCGGGAGTGCCCGAGCTGGCCGGGGTGGAGGAGGAGGAAGAAGGCCCTGGAGCTGCCCCGGCACAGCAGACTGAAAAGGTGGTGCCCTTCCAGCCACCGCAGGAGGGTGAATGGCAGAGCTGGGCCACAGGACTGGTGCCTGCTGCCAGCTTGGCCCCATGCCATGCCGTGCCATTGTGTGCAGTGCCATGCTATCCCCTGGGGACATGCCCACGGACAGGACGGAAGAGGGGCTGGGCAGACACCCCGCAGTGGCCGTGCTCCATCCCCTGGCACATCCCGATGCTCTCTCTGCCTGGGCAGCGCAGGGCTGGGCCGTGCTCTCCGGCCTCTCCCACAGCCCCTCAGCTCTGGCTAAGCTCGCTCTTTGCCAGATGCAGCCCTGGAGCGCACAAAAGGGCAGGAGTCCAGCCATGGCCGCTTCCGCAGAACAGCGCAGGTATCTGCAGCCACCCCCACCTGGGCTGGGCCTGCTGTCCCTGCTCAGCCCAGCACCGTGTGTGCAGCACTGCATGCAACATCCCTGGCTTCTTGCCCTTCTCCTACAGTTAGTTTGCAACTTCCTCAAGAGAACTGAGGAGCAAGAGACCACTGCCATGGGCGTAGGCCGCAGACCATACTCGCTCATCTTCCACAGCAAGACCAGTGCTGCCCTGCTGTCTATGCTTGTAGAGGAACTTTTTTACACTCCAAAGCAAGTAAGCAGCCTGTGGCCAGGCTTTGATCCTCCCAGCAATTGCTTGGCCTCCCAAGCCATGCATGCTGGTTGCTGTGAGCCTTTCAGGCCACATGGCAGTGTGGCGGCAAGGGAAGCACTCCTCTGGGGAAGCTGGGAACATTGCTCCCTCTGGCAGCTTTCCAAGTCTCCCCGTGCCTTCTCCAGGTGCCCGCCATGGTGAGCTACATTCACCAGTGGCTCATGGCCAATGATTCTGCTGAGCACAGGCTAGACAAGACCCTGCTGGATCTCACCGAAGCACAGCCAAATGACGCAGTCATGACGCTCCTGCGTGTGGCCCCGTCCTGTGACAGGTACGGGGCCCACCTGCCCAGAGGGCTCAGGCCTCCCCAGCCCATCACCCTGTACAGCCTGGCCCAGGTGTCTGAGCAACAGAGAGTTCCAGGGCCCTCTGGCTGCTCCCTTTCCCAGCCCTGCCATGTCAGCCCCTGAGCCTGCTGCCATGCTCCCTTGCCGCCTCTCAGGGCTCTGTCCCCACAGGCTGCTGCTAGCAGGGGGGCAGTGGGCAGAGGCAGAAATGGCAGCCAGCTCAGCTGCCCCTGGTGCGGTGTCTGACACCCCCCTGGGACACAGCTCTAACCCTGCAGAGCTGCCATGGCCATGTGGAAGACCATCATGGGCTCAGCCAGGACTGTGGAGCTGGCGCAGCTGATCCTCCTGGATGTGCTGGGGAGCTGGACAGAGTACAGCACCTGCACCTCCGATGGGGATGAAACGGCTGTCTTTGCCCTGGCTGTGAGTTTCTGCAACTGGCCTTTGCTGGCCCCAAGACTGCCTCTCCAGCAGCTCTCCATCCTCCTTCCCCCACTGCATCTCCCTTCCTGAGGCGCTGGCCTGAAACCTGGCCCAGGGGCAGCTTCAGGCCCACCAGGCCCCGTGCTCCCCCTGCCTCTCTCCGAGCGTCTCCCTGCCACGCTCGGGCCCTGCCACACGGACACCTCGGCACTGAGCGCTGTCTCGGGGGGCTTTGTCCTTTGCAGGCAACTGTGGTGATGTGGAAGATCCTCCAGGTGCCCTGTCTCCCACGGATATTGAAGGTGTATTTCCCCCGCCTCTTTGTGCATCTGCTATTATAAGTGTTCTTCAGCACTCTGGATATGCCAGAGGAGGTCGACACCTTCTGGAAGGGATGCCAGGAAGAGCACGGCCTTGCTACCAGCCCCAACAGGTGCTCCATCCCACTCCTCCTGTCCCTGCCACGTGGCCTGCCAAGGAGCCAGTGCTGCCAGTGTGACCTGGGCTTTGCTCTGCACACAGGTATGCAGTGCGCACCCTGAAGTCCCTGCCCTGCCTTCTCCGCTGCGAGGATGTGGTGCTGGCAATGGAGCGCAGGTGTGCCTGGGACACGCTGCTCTCTCTTGACACTCACCACTTTGCCGTGGCTCTGCTTGCCAGGTAAGACCCCCTTCTCCCCACTGCCTCTGACATTTCTGCTCTGTGCCCAGGTGCCCCACAAAGTGCCTGTGCTCATGGGCCAGAGGGCCTTGTCACTGAGGGTCGGCCAAGCAGACTGGAAAAGGCTGGCAGAGGAGGGTGCCCATGAGCAACTGACTCCCAGATGGCCCACGTCCCCTTGCTGGAAGGCTGCTGGGGAAAGATGAGAACTGGATGACTCACGCCTGGGAGAGGTTTGCCTCACTGGCTCAGGCTCTTGTTTCCTTTTTCCCCTCTTCAGAGAAATTCACCGCTTAGCCATCCACTTTTGTTCGGCGGTTGCATTCTACCTGCTCGCCCTGCTCGGCAAAGAGATGCCATACTGGGATTTCCCTGCCCTGGCATTCCTTGTGGAGGTGAGCCTCAAGGCCAGCGCTGCCTTGCTGAGCTGCCTCCCAGCTCTCTGGCCTCTCACAGCCACAGCTGCCAGGACAGTGCCCGTGCCCTGTGCTGCTGCCTGGGCCCAGCCCTGTGCGCTGCTAGGCTCCTGCCGGCCGGCTCCCCTGTCATTGCCCTGTGCCTTTCAGGTCCTTGAGTGCCTGGACTTGAGCGAATGCAGTGACAGTGTTCTGGAGATCCTGGCACAGAACCTGCAGAGCGAGCACATGGCCAGGCGTTACTTGGTACTCCGAGGCCTCGTAGTGCTGGGCAAGAATCCCTTGATGGTGAGAAGAGGGCAGTGGCTGAAGCCGTGCAGGCAGTGCGGGGCTGGGCAACGCAGTCGCCTGGCCTTGCCTGGGCTTCGGCCCCTGGGGCAGCTGCTCCCAGCTCTCCTGCCTCCCGCTTCAGATGCCCCAGTGCTTCGGGACAGGTCTTTGGCCTCTGGGCCCTGTGGCAGCAGGGCGGCCTTTCACAAAGTGGTGTTCCGCACAGGCCGAAAAAATGCAGAGCCTGACTGAAAGTCTTGTGGAGCTCCTGGAGGAAAATGACAGCGACATGATCAGGATGACCATTCTTCTACTCAGATATTTGCTCCTGGATAATGGTGCCCCAATAGCCACCTTCATCGCCCTGCAGCTGGCTGAGGTGCTCCTGCCACTCTTTGACCGCGTAAGGCTCTGTGCCCACAGCCACAGCCACTGGCTGCTGCCGGGACACTTGGTGCCCTGTGCAGATGCAGGCCTGTGCCCTGGGGGGCCTGAAGCAGCTGATGCTCAGGTCTTTTGCCCTTTCCTTTCATCCAGGATGATATCCAGCTGCAGCTGAGCTCCATGGCTTTCTTTCAAGAGATGCTGGACCTGTTAACAGAAGAGGGAAGAAAGGCCCTCAAGTCCCACGTGTGCCAGAGCCTGCTCCCTCTCTACTTCCACTGCCATGATGAGAATCAGATTGTTGCTGAGGTGAGCACTTGTGGCCAGCTGCTGTCCCCCTGGCAGGGGCTTGGGCTGCCTCCTGCCCTGGCACCTTGCGGGCTGCAGCCTCCTCCAGCCTATGCCACTGGGATGCTCCTGTGCCCTGGACTGTGGGGCCATCTGTGCATCTCTGCTGCTCTCCAGGCCTCCCGGGAAACGCTGCATTCCTCAGCCAGATTCCTGAAGAGGAGGGATATCGAACAAATGCTACATTTGGATCAGAGCTTTGGCGAGTGCCTGGTAAGAGCAGCCGAGAACCCCCAGCCTCAGCATGGCCAAGGTCCCTGAGGGCAGTGCTCAGCGTTCAGGGCTGGCAGCTGTGCCCGCTGCTGCAGCCAGAGGCTGGGCGGGCTCTTCTCCAGGCTCCCGTGGGCCAGAGCCAGGTGCCCATGGAACCCCGGCCCGGCCTGGCTGCGGGGCGGCACCGCGGCTCCCTGGCCAGCAGCCGGCCCTCTGCCCCCTGCCCCCAGGAGCCCTTGGCCAGCGGCTGCTGGCCGCGCCTCAGGGCTGTGCGGGCAGGGGAGGCCGGGGCTGGGCGCAGGCAGTGCCCGGCCCAGGGGCTGAGCCCGCGCCAACCCTTCCCTCCTGCCGCTCTCTCCAGCTGGCAGAGGACAGGAGCGGAGCGGCCGAGCACCTGCGCCAGGCCCTGCGCTACCTGCAGAGCCCACAGGGGCCCCTGCGAGAGGCGGCCGTCACGTTCATGGGTGAGTCCTGAGCCCGGGCTACCTCCCCGACCTGCCGCAGCTCCGCCCCAGCCCCGCCTGCTGCCCCGGCAGCGCCAGCCGGGCCCGGCGCCGTGGAGCTCTGCCTTGCCCGGGCATTGCTGCTGCCGCCCTCTGGCAGCCGTGCCCTGGGGCGGCAGCGTGCGGCAAGGGCCGGTCTGAGTCCTGCCAGGCCAGCAGTCCGTGTGGCCACAGTGCCGGCAGCACCGCTGGCAGGAAGCTGTGCCGCTGGGGCCGTGACAGGCTCTGTGTTCACAGGCATGGCCGGGCGGCACCTGAGGGGGCAGCAGCAAGAGCTCCAGCTGATCTACACTGGTGAGTGAGGGCAGCGGGCTTCCAGTGGGGCTGCCGGGGGGCAGCTGCAAGCCCTGCCCCGGCTGCGGAGGGCTCTGCTCCCGTGAGATTTCAGGGCCACCTGTGGCATTCGTGGCCAGCACCTTCAATGAAATAAACAGGGCCAGAAGACTTCTTCTCCTTTTTAATGCCTTTATTAAAAGTGATCAGCTCAGGATTGGGCGGCTCGACGGGTCTGCAGCATCCGTCGTCTCTCCCAAGGCGACTCAGAGGAGGAGGATATGCACAGCTCTGTCCACTAGGGGCAGAGCTGGGAGAATCCGGTCCTCGTGGGAGCCTTTTGGGCGTGGTATTCCCCTCCAGGTGTTGCCCCTCCCACTCAGTCGGCCTGGTCTCACCGCTGGGGTCGACACTCATGGTCAGGACAAGAGGCTCCGAAGGTGTTCCGCATCTCTGCAGGCTCAGCACTCGGCTCCTCACGTCCAGACATCATTCCAGTCTTTCAACTTTTAGGTGGCTCGTTGTTTTTGGGGTTTCTCCGTGAGTTTGGAGTCGGAGGTCCCACAAAGCATTATGGTCTTGGGAGTCACTTTGCATAACCCCCCCCTCACCTTCTCAGGTGTCTTCCCTATTCTGAGAAAGGTAAAACTTAGCCTCGGGCAAGGCTCTGCTAATACAAAAGGAGCGATTAGCCACAACGACCCGTGATTACAATAACAAAACATGCAGAACTTGGGCAGGGCCAGTGATCTGGCTGCCTCCCCGTAACTTTTTCTCACAAAAAATATTAACTGAATTTTTGTTCATAACAGTCCCCCCTCTTTTTCTTTGATCGAGCTTAAATTCTAAGCTCGCATCAACTCACAATTATTTTTGTTTTGAATCTACTATAAATCTCTTGTGCACTTTGGTAATCATGGTTACTTAACCTTGTTACTTTCCTTGTTTTCTTCAGGTTGGTCTGCACGGCAAGTACTATTCTACTAAAACAGATAAATAAGCATAGTAAAAAGAGCAATCCTCCAAGTACACACACAGTGAGAAAAACTACCTTTTCCCATACATCCTTTTTGAAAATCTCCAGGTTCTCCCACCCACTGGGATCAAGTGTAGGAGTTTGATCTCGATTATTTACACATGTTAAGCTTTTTATTTCGTTTGAAATGTTCCTAATAATTGAATTCTTTATTTTTAATACTGCCTGGAGTCGGATTACTTTGTTCAACATAGATATTGGGATCCGAATTTGGCTTTTACAATTTTGGATTTTCTCAATTTCTATTTCACTTTCCCGGTTCTGTTTATTTTCTCTCAAATCATTATATATAGGAACTCCCAAACTTGATCCAGTTTCTTTGGGTAATAAGAAAATTGGTTTTATCACTCTAGCAATGCAGCTGCCAGACGAGATCAAACTTAGGTGTTTAGAGTTCTCCTGAAATGTATTCCAAAAGGGGTTCATCTCTTTTCCAGTACACTCATATAAATACTTGTAACAAACAATTTTTCTTACCATTTCCACTATTTCGTTGCTTTTTACTAGTTCTGCTGGGCTTGTTTCAGCAGCATCACATTCAAAGCACAACCAGGCTTCCCCTATAGGGCACTCTCCTAGGAGTGGCTGCCTAAAAGTGGCAGTATTGTATGCTATCCAATACACTCTCTTATTTATCTGATAAAGGACCAATTGGGAGGGGTTAACACAATCAGGGTTAGAACTGATGTGGACTCTCGACAAGGAGCTCGCTTCCTCCTCATAGAAGTATTGGTAGCATTCACTGCACGGCTCAGCTGGGCTCCCCAGAGCACCACCAGCAATCAGAGCCATCAGTACTACCCTTCCCAAGAGTCCAGTATGGGTCATCTTGTGCAGCCTGCCCACCCGGCCTTGCCTCTTGGGGAATTTTACTGAGGAAAAGCTTCCAAGCTCTTTAGAGTCCCTTCTACTCGCTTCTCTGGTTAAACCTCTCTTGGTCTGTTCCCTACCAATTTTGGTTTCCTCTCCCAGGGGAGTGTTCTGTAGAGGATTAACCTGGAGTCTTTGGAATTAAATTAAGGAACTTAACCAGAATTTCTTATTTACAGTCTTAAACTTTTTACCAACATAGTTTACACAAAACAGTTTTGAAACATTTTAAGCAATATTAGAACTCTTGATACCAATTTTTTTTTCCCACACAGTTCAGTCTTTTTGACTCTTCCTTCTGAGAGTCAGCTTTAAATCCTTTGGTCCTTTTACCACAATATACTCAGGTGATTTAGCTTGTGAAGCAGATGAATCTTGTCCAGCTCCAGGGGGCGAGAGTGGTGTGGACTCTGGTCCAATGCCAGAGGAAGCTGATGTTGGATCCGGTCCCATACCTGGGGGTGACACTGGCCCTTTTATTCTTGTAATATGAGTCCAACCTTTTTCTTTGGTCCGCACAGCTGATATAGTGATCAGGAGCACCTGGAAGGGGCCTTCAAATTTAGGCATTAATGTTCCCGTATTCCATGATTTTATCAAAACCCAATCTCCTGGGCTAATGTTGTGAACTTTTGTGTCGAGAGGGGAAGTTTGAGGAAGGTGTCCTTTCTTTCTAAGTCCCTCCAGAGTTCTTCCAATTATTTCTAAATACTTTCTGGTAGCTTCTTCCCCTTCCAGATAGTCTCCTGTGCTATAAGGTGTTAACAAGAATGGCAGCCCAAACATCATTTCATAAGGTGAAATTCTTATGTCAGCCCGAGGTCTTGTTCTGATGCGCAATAGCGCTAGGGGCAAACACTTCAGCCAATTCATTTTTGTTTCTTCAATCAATTTAGTTAACACATTTTTGAAAGTTTTGTTCATTCGCTCCACCCTCCCAGAACTCTGGGGGTGCCACGGAGTATGCAACCTCCATTTTATTCGTAAAGCCCCAATTATATTTTGTAATGTTTGGGACACAAAATGTGGACCTCGGTCTGAATCTGTGGTGTTCACCATACCATATGTGGGGATAATGTTCTCTAGGATTGCTTTTGCCACGACTTGAGCCGTTTCCCTCCTGGTCGGGAAGGCTTCTACCCAGTGTGTGAGATGATCAACTATAACCAGTAAATATCTGTACCCTTGTACTGGGGGCATCTCAGTGAAATCTATCTGTATGCTTTGGAAGGGTCTCAGGGCTAATTCCCTTCCTCCAGGTGCTACTTTTCTCATAACTTTCTGGTTCACTTTTTGACAAATGACACACCCTCTGGTAACAGCTTTAGCCATGCTGTATACACCGATGCATAGGTTATTTCTTAAGAAATGATCACATAGTCCTTGGACTCCCCAGTGAGTTAATTTATGTAGTTCTGTTAGCACTGTCCGAGCCAGTGCTTTATTCAAAAACACCCATCTATCTGACGTTACCCACTCTCCCTGTTGTCCTTGATGTAACTTTAAATCTTTTATTGCTTCTAATTCTTCTTCACTAAATACAGGTTCTTCCCCTTTTTCAGGTGTCATTTTTGTCTTCAAAATTTTTACTGGATCCCCTGGTTCTAAAGCTGCTTCTTTGGCTATCTGATCAGCCAGTCGGTTTCCTCTAACTTCTAAACTGTCTCCTCTTTGGTGCCCCTTTATATGGACCACTGCTATTTCTGTAGGTTTTTGTAGGACTTCTAATACTGATCGGACTAGGTTCTCATGGGCTAAGCTCTTTCCAATTGTTGATCATCTTCAGCTGTCCAAATTAGGGGTTCTGGATCCACTAGTTTATTGTACAGAAATTTCACACTCTGTATGTATTGATCTAACCATAACTTACAATACCCGAACAAGCCCAGGAGTTTTCTCACATCTCTTTTCGTTTTTGGGGCCGGGAGAGCTAAAATACCTGAAATTCTGTCAGGGCTTTATTTCTTATACCCTTCCCCTATTATGTGCCCCAAGTATGTTACTTCTGATTGCACAAATTGTAGTTTCCCTTGGGAAAATTTTAGTCCTTTCTCCCCCAGAAAATTCAAAAGTTTAATACTAGTTTGTCTGACCTGATCTTTTTCCTTTCCTGATACCATCAGGTCATCAACATACTGCAGGATCTGCACTTCTTGTTCAGGGACAAATTGTTCCAACAAACTCTCTAAAGCTTGTCCAAAGAGATTGGGGGATTCAGTGAACCCCTGTGGTAATCGGGTCCACCTTAGCTGTTGTCTCCTTTTCGTACTCGGGTCCTCCTATTCAAAGGCAAACCAATCCCTACCTTCTGTTGCCAGAGGACACGCCCAGAAAGCATCCTTCAAATCTATGACAGTGAACCAAGCATGTTCTCTTGGAATTCTGCTTAAGAGACTACATGGGTTGGGCACAACTGGATGTCTGGAAATGGTTCTTTTGTTGACTTCCCTCAAATCTTGTACCAGCCTATATTTCCCTTCAGCCTTTTTAACTGCCAGTATAGGGGTATTATGTGGTGACATGCAGGGTTCTAAAATTCCCTCTTGCAACAGTTGCTCAATGACTATAGCAAGCCCCTTCTTTCCTTCTAGGGAAATCGGATACTGTTTAACCCGTATGGGTGAGGTATCATCCTGCATTTTTATTGTTATTGGTGAAATGTCTAATAAGCCTCTCTTTCCCCCTTCAGCCCATACCTCAGGATTTATCTCTGCAACATCTCCTTGAGACAGCTTCATCACTTGTACCACCATCCTCCCTTCTCTTGGAACAATCCCAACCCCCAAATGAACTTGCAGATCCCTTCCTAACAAACTTTTTTCTAAGTTAGGCAGATAAAGAAAATTAGCTTCACATCGCCTTGAGTTTCCAATTATTTTCACTTCTTCAATCACCGATGCTCTAAATGGTCTCCCCTCCGCACCCAATACTTCACAAAATTTTCTCCCAATTTCCATACCTTGTGGTATTTTGTTGAGACAGGACTTATCTGCCCCTGTATCAACCAAAAATTCAAATTCCTCATTTAGGGGTCCCACTTCAAAATTTACCAAGGGCTCTTCTAGATGTTTCATCAGGTCCCCTATAGTAAAAAGCCCTTGACACCCCTAGTCCTCCCCCTTAAGAATCCTTCCTAAACTGTCCTGTTCCTTGGCTATTGCCTCATCGAGACTGAGCTTTTTACAAAACCTCCTGATGTGTACTGCCTCCCCACAGTAATAACACTGTCGTCCTCTCAAAGGGACTTGAGGTCTCTCAATCCTTTGTGCACCTGTCAGTACTGGCCTACCTCTGCCTCCTCCTGATGGTGGACCCGCCCACCCTGCACTTTCTCTAGCTACTGCAACCATGATCTTAGCCTTGGCCTTTGCTTTTTCTTCCTCCCTCCTTAAATACACCTTCAATGCCTCTTTTAATAACTCATTTATGTCCTTCTCTTGCCAATCTTCCATCTTTTCCAGTTTTCTCCTTATATCAGGCCAAGATTTGGTAACAAATTGGACTTTTAGCAGCATTTGACCTTCTGGGGTGTCTGGGTCTATTCTAGAGTACAACTGGAAGTTCTGCCTTAGGCGATTAAGCCAGGCAGCAGGAGCTTCATCTTTCTCTTGTGCACCCTCTAATGCCAATTGGGTATTAGTTCCTTTGGGAACTGACTCTTTGATCCCCCGTATTATCAAAGACCTATATTCCCTCATGGCCTTCCTCCCCTCCTCCTGGTTAGTGTTCCAGCTGGGCTCCGTTAGTGGCAATTTCTGTTCACCTGTTGGCACCTGGGGTCCTGGACTGTTATCTTTCTCCCATATTCTGATGCCAGCCGCCCTAATCATCTGGACCTCTTCTGGGGAAAATAATATACTCAGGATGGAATTCATTTCCCCCCAAGTGTAGATATTTGGACCTAGAAATTGATCCACTTGGTTGGCTATGCCCACTGGGTCCTCCACTGAATGCCCCAACTCTTTCTTGAATCCTCTCACCTCAGAAGCAGTTAGGGGAGCATTCACAAAGCCAACACCTCCCGCTATTCCTCCCATAGGAACCTCTCTGAGGGGCAAGAGTCTCTCCGCCTTAGAGGTCTTGGATCTGGTGCTACAGTATGGCCCATCTTCAGATGCCAAACTACTTTGAGGGATCTCTGAGTTACCGTGAACTTCCTGCCCATCAGCAGGTGTATTTGCTGATAGCTGTTTGTCGGGCGAGGAGGCATTTGTGCCCCAACTAGGAGGAGGCAAAGGGACAGCAATAGGAGGGGGAGAAGAGCCTGAGTGTATATTAAGCGGAGCTGGAGAAGGGGTGGAGAATGCAGCAGGTGTAGTAGGTGCTTGTGGTGATGCAGAAGGAACTGGAGGAGCTGAAGGGGGTGGTGAGGGAGTGGTTACTGGAGGAGATACTGGGTTTATCATAGCGGAAGCTGAAGAGGTAGAAGGAGGAATTTGAGCAGGTGGTAGTGGGATGGCAGCCGGGGGAGGAACCGGACCTGCCATTTGAGGTGCTTGAAGAAGAGGATTATAAGGTGGAGGGGCAGAAGAAGGCAAATAATCCAGAGGGTCCCATCTTTTACTAGTTCTATCATCCCCTCCTTCATTCTCTTCTTTCTTCCTCTGTACCTTACAAATTCGCACCCCTTCATCCTCAACAGCGCTCTTTACCCAGCAAGCTACATACAATAATTGCTCAGAATCAGTATCTCCTCGAGCTGTCAGATAGTTATTTAATTGTTGGCACATCCACTTATCCTTTGTCCCACACCAAGGCCATCCTCCTTGCACCTCTAATTCTGGCCACACTTCCATACAATAATGGATCATTTTCACTTTATCTAATCCCTCTGTGGCCTCTATAGAATCCCATTTCACTAACAGTTCTCCTAAGGGACTACTGGGAGGTATATCCCTCAGTCTCTTGCCGGTCTTTTTACTATTACAACCTGCCATTTTTCAGGTCACAATAAAAAAAATCCCAAAGGTGCCTCTACTGACCGGTAATTTCAAAAAAACCTTGTTTGAGGAGCTTCAGCCTCCTCCACTGAACTTCAAATTTCTGCCTGATGCTCAGGACTTTATACTGAAACACCTGCCCAATCTCTTGATTGCCCAACTTCCCAACGTCAGGTCTTACATCTATCGGGACTTGAACACACGAAGCCTCGGCCTAAGAATCCGGGTCGTGCCTGACTCCCTCAGTCAGGAAATAAAACTGCCTGATTTTTAGTTTTTCTAACCCACCAATTTTTAGGCTTCACCGTATCAGGACTTAAAAGCAAACCACAGCCTCCTTCGCTGGGGTTTGTGCCTGACTCCCTTTGTCAGGACTTACTTTGCCTGCAGGGCTTGTGAAACACCCGAATCCTTCTCGGGACTGACAAATCTTACTCGAATCCTTCTCGAGACTTACAAAAGTGCCTGACCTCCCTCTGTCAGGACTTACTTTGGGTGCGTGCCACTCAAACACAAATTCCCTTGGCACGCCCGAAGTGGGGGGGCCCTTTATTCCCCCTTGGGAGACGACTTCACTCACACTAAGTCCACTCGCTTCCCCCTGTTCCTGGCCGGGTTTCTCGCGAAAAACTGGAAACGCAATACTGAGGGGTCCACTCTCAGGTCGAGAGTCCGGCTGCCGGCCCGCGTCTCACTCACACACACATGCGCACATCTCCCACTCCTGCCACCGGGTTTCTCACCAGTCCAGTGCTCCGGTGCTCCTCTGCGTCGCTGTCCTGAGCTGATCTCTCTGGTCCTGGTAGCCAGCTGTCCTCAGAAGATCCAAGATGGCCAGTCCTGAGTCTTCTTGCAGCGTGGCTATTCCGGACGAGGGCCCCCAGCTGAAATAAACAGGGCCAGGAGACTTCTTCTCCTTTTTAATGCCTTTATTAAAAGTGATCAGCTCAGGATTGGGCGGCTCGACGGGTCTGCAGCATTCGTCGTCTCTCCCAAGGCGACTCAGAGGAGGAGGATATGCACAGCTCTGTCCACTAGGGGCAGAGCTGGGAGAATCCGGTCCTCGTGGGAGCCTTTTGGGCGTGGTATTCCCCTCCAGGTGTTGCCCCTCCCACTCAGTCGGCCTGGTCTCACCGCTGGGGTCGACACTCATGGTCAGGACAAGAGGCTCCGAAGGTGTTCCGCATCTCTGCAGGCTCAGCACTCGGCTCCTCACGTCCAGACATCATTCCAGTCTCTCAACTCTTATTTGGCTCGTTGTTTTTGGGGTTTCTCCGTGAGTTTGGAGTCGGGGGTCCCACAAAGCATTATGGTCTTGGGAGTCACTTTGCATAACCCCCCCCCACCTTCTCAGGTGTCTTCCCTATTCTGAGAAAGGTAAAACTTAGCCTCAGGCAAGGCTCTGCTAATACAAAAGGAGCAATTAGCCACAACGACCCGTGATTACAATAACAAAACATGCAGAACTTGGGCAGGGCCAGTGATCTGGCTGCCTCCCCATAACTTTTTCTCACAAAAAATATTAACCGAATTTTTGTTCATAACATTCAGGCTGATCCCCTTGCTCCCTGCTCCCTGCGGGCCATGGCAAGAGACGGCCGGGATGGCCCTGGCAGGGGGCTCTCCTAGGCTTCCTGCACATGTAGGATCTGACCTTGCCTCTGTTCCTCTCTCTTGCAGCCCTTGAAGAAATGGCATATGACAGCAGTCCTGCAATCAGAGATGCTGCAGTTGAATTTTGTTTAGTTCTCCAGTCTGTACAGAGAGCACCCTACTCCCCATGGCACAGGCTGCGAGATCAATTCTGCAGTACATGGAGGAAATGGCCTCGTCTGTGCGGCACTGCCTTGCTGTTCTGCTGGAGCTCCCCGGAGAGGTGACCCGAAAGACTGTCTGCTGGGGCCATTTGAGCCAGCATAAATTTTCTTTTTCTTCTTCAAGATTTTTGTATTTTTATTTTCGTAGGTTTTGAGTATGTTAATATAGAATATCTTTCAATACACAGAGTCCCAGGATCTTTCTTTTCCTGCACCGGGTCTAGAAGGCATAGGGGAAGAGGGGGAAAAGGGTGCTTGTGCACAGCCAGTGGCCCAGGCGTGCAGTGTCACAGGGAAAATGGCCAGAAGCCTTTTGGCCTTTGGTGGTTCTGCTGAAGCCTTTGTGCTGCCCACAGAGCGGCTGGGCAGGGGCCAGAGCTGCAGGGATCCCTGCCAGAGCAGTGCCTGGAGATGGCCACAAGCCCTGTGCCAGGTGGGAAGGGCCATCCATGCCCTCCGGCCCGGGTACTGCTGGCTGCCTTGCTGAGGGCTCCCAGGCGCCTCTGGATGGGGCTCCTCTGGAGCTGCCATGGGACTGCGGCGCTGCTGCCGGGAAGCTTGGCCAGGCTGGGGGAGACGCTGGGGGGCTGAGGCACTGCTAAGCCTTGAGCAATTGGCTGTCAGAGGCCAAAAGCAGCCCCCTGGCAGCCGCCTTGATCCTGACAGCCGGCTGCTCTGGCGCTTCCAGGTCGGTGGCCCGTTGGAGGGACCCCCTGGAATCAGGCGTGGAACCCTGGTCCTGGCCTTTCAGAGCTGTGAGGCCACCTGTTGTGGGGCTGGGGGGGTGCCCTCCCAGTGCTCCAGACTGGAGCCTCCCACCCCTCAGCCTTAGGCATTGAGCTCCACTGCCTGATTGCCAAGTCTTGTTCCTTTTGCTGTGGGGGAGGCCGAGCTCTGTGGCTTTAGGCCCCATTGAGCCAGACGAGCAGCAGCTTTGAGCCCACAGGGGCCACAGAAAGGCCCTCTTGGACCACAGGCATTCCTGGTCCTTCCCAGGGCTGGGACACATGAGAGTGCAGCGGGCACCTTCAGAGTGCCACGCTGGCTTTGCTCTGGGCCACCTCCCTGTGCTGTGCACAGCTGGCTCTTTGCTTTGCTGCTCTCGGCCTTGTGTCGTCGTACTCCTTTGGCTGCCTGCAGCCAGGGACAGCCCTATCAGGAGGGTGAAAGGCCCCATCTCCAACATCTCCAGGGGGAAATGGAGCTCTCCCGGCCCTCAGCCCACGCTGTAAGCAGAGCAGAGCCTTTTCCCCAGCCCCGATGGCTTTCTGCCTGCTTCTGGCCCCTGGCCACCATGACCCACTGCACTCACTCTGAGTCACCTACAGCATGGCTGGTGCCTCTTGATTTGCTGACCCTGGAATGTGAGGCTCACTGAGGGAAAGGTGGCTGTCCCAATGCTGAGGGCACACATGGCTCACTGAGCAGACTTGAGGCTTCCCCAGCAGCTTGCAGGTGCCTTATGTGTCATGTGACAGTGCTTGTGCTCCTGCCTCTTCCTGTCCCTCTTCTCACCCTCACCCAACCTGCACCCTCTGACCTACCTTCAAAAAACCTTGTTGCATCAGACACGGTGTCAAGAGCCCTCCTTCGGCTGCCGGTCGAGCACACATTACAACCTCTGGGCATGAGAGCAGGGTTGGCTGGGGGAGCTGGTCTCTCAGACCAAGAGGGAACGGCTCTCGACAGCACCTGCCCATGGACCTTCCCCGCAACAAATAAAATCATCTCCAAGTTTAGCTAGTGAGCTAGTAAGGTATAACTCATTCATTGCCTGGAAATCTGGCACTAGTCTCTAAGTTCCATTAGGTTTTTTTATTGCTAATCTAGCAGTATTAAATTTTGACTCCCATTTTTCCAATAGTCCTGATGTCAGGAATTTATTGGTTGTTGGCTCTATTCCTTTCCTAGCTTCTAATCTTCAAGGGTATTGCTTTCTGACTACTGGCCTAACTCTTGTCTCTAGCTCAATTTTCATAGGGTCTGCTTGTTTGGATTGTCCTGGGCTATGAGTATCCCATACTCTTGGGTACACCTGATTCAATACTTGCTCTAACTAGTTCTTCTTGTTTGTTGCTCTTGTGTCAATTGTCAGTCCTACTGCTAAAACTTCCTCCCCAGGTTCCTCCCCCGGTTCAGCCCCCTGTTAACTCCTCCCCTGCTCCACCTTCATACTCTGCTCCGCCTCCGAACTCCATCAATGAGGCAGAGAGGGGTGGTGTGCCGCCCCCACTCCCTCGCCCTGCCCCATTGCCAGACCCCGCCTCAACCTCCTCCAATTCCAGTTCCCATGCTCCCCTTTCCGGTTCTCACACCTTGTGTTCCGGGGGGGAGGGGGGGGTGGATGACCGGAAGCCGGGGCAGTCGCCTTTATTGGAAGCCGCTCCGGTTACGTACCACCTCAGCGGGGAGGGGAGCCCTCAGGCCCAGTGGGTGCCTTTAGCACAGGCCCGGATTAAGGAACTGTGCAAGGCACAGAAGGACTACTCCCGGGGGTCGGAGTACTTCCGGGGTATGCTCCGGAATGCCCTTGCACAGGGAGATCTGGTGCTGGCGGACCTGAGGGCCCTCTTCTCCAGTTTAACAAGACCCATGGAGTTTAGGGTCTGGGTGGGGGAATGGAGGAGGGAGATATTGGAGGTTCTCCTGATTCTTTGGAGGAATCCTTCAATGTCTCATGATGCGGACGGTTTGGTAATCTCCCAAGAACATCTTTTGGGCGAGGGACAGTGGGCAGAGGGGGCAGCTCAAGCAAAGGCCTTGTTCCCGCCTCAGCTTGTAGAGACTGCTAAGGCAGCAGAGCGGGCCTTTTATAAGCTAGAGATGGTGACCTCCCAATGGGAGGACGATGAAGTCCGGCAGGGGCCGCAAGACCCTTACATGGTCTTCATCGAGCGCCTCTACCGATACGTGGAGGCGCAGGCGACTGGGAATGATGACAGGGAGAAGATGCTCCGGAGGATGGCGTATAGCAACGCCAAGCCAGAGTGTTGGAAGGCCATCCGAATTCTCCCTTGAAGTCCCCGGCCCACGGTGGAGGCCATGATAGAGGCCGTGGTAGGCCAGGTCTCCTTAACATCACGGCCTAAAAGAGCTTCAGTGATCTTTGCAGATGGCCCTGAGCCGGACTTCTTTGATATAGAAGCTGCCCCCGTTGCCGGACCCCCAACACCCGGGTCCGGCAGAAGATCAATGGCCATCCACCCCTGCCCCCTCTGTGGCAAGACAGGGCATTGGATGCCCCAATGCCCAATGCGATTAGATTATTTAGAGTATAGAAGGAGGCGGGAAAGGGAGGAGAGTAAGGGCATTAAAACTAGGCCCGGAGCGCAGCTCCTCCCTGCGTGAAGACAAAAATGCAGCAGGTAGCTTAACAACAAGCGGGGAGGGAGGAGATGAGAGAGAGCCGCCAACATTTGCTTTGCCAGACTTGACTTCTTTATCGGATATGACTACACCAACCTGTGGTACTGTACCTGCGCTTAACACCATGTCCTCTGTTTCCCCCTACAGGCTGCAGCTAACTAGGGACTTTTATCTTCCTAGTAGTGACATCCAGCTGGTGTCTGTCAACCTGCAACACCCGGGTCGCTGGGGGAAACTTGGACGTTGCAGGTGGACCGTCGTCAGGGACACGAAGCACACACTGCGAGACATTCACATCATCCCTGATCTGGTAACTACCGACTGGGACCGTTTCGCGGTAGGGCTGTACTGTGTTCGACCCCCACTCTTCCTCCCCAAGGGACAGATCATTGCCCAGGCTATTCCGGTTCCAGATAAAGATCATTGGAAGGACTCCGCGGAGAGGACATCGCTGCCGACAGCAGCCTGGGCACAGCTGGTGGGGAGGGAGAAGCCCCGCCTGACTTGTCAACTCTCGTTGGGCGGGGACAAAAAGATCGTGAGGGGTCTTTTGGACATGGGTGCGGATGTGACGATCATTCCCTCTTGGGAGTGGCCGTCACATTGGGACGTGCAAAGCGCTGCGGGAACGATCTCAGGTGCTGGGGGCCTTCAATTGGCCAATCAATCTAAGAGCATTGTGCAAATTAAGGGGCCCGATGGGCAATTGGCCTCTATACGCCGGTTCGTTTTAGATTACACCAAGCCTCTCTGGGGAAAGGGACCTACTAGCCCAGTGGGGAGCCAGAATTGACCTCCCAAAGGCTTCCCAGGTTTTTCGGGCAGTGGCCACTGAGGAACACCAGACCTGGAAGCTGAATTGGCTGTCAGATAAACCAGTACAGGTCTTGCAGTGGCCACTCAACAAGCAAAAATTAAAGGCGCTCAATGAGCTCGTTCAGGAGCAGTTACTGAAAGGCAACCTGGTGGAGACAATGTCACCTTGGAACTCCCCAGTGTTTGTCATTAAGAAGCCTAATAAGGACAAATGGCGGCTCCTGACCGACCTCTGCCAAATTAACGAACAAATAATTGACATGGGTCCTCTTCAGCCAGGGATGCCCTCCCCAGCAATGCTCCCCCAAAACTGGAATTTGGCAGTTATAGATATAAAAGATTGTTTTTTCCAGATTCCCCTGCACCCAGACGATGCCCCGCGCTTTGCGTTCACGGTTCCGTCCATCAACTGTGAGTCCCCAGCCAAGCGCTATCATTGGCGAATGCTTCCGCAGGGCCCTAAGAACAGCCCTGTGATCTGCCAATGGTATGTCGCTTCGCTGCTGTCACCCATACGTACAGCCCTCGAGGATGCCGTCCTCATCCACCATTACATGGACGACATCCTCGTGTGTGCGCCCAACCACAGTCTGCTTGCCCATGCGCTTGACCTGACAACCAATGCGTTGGTTGCTGCAGGGTTCAAGCTCCAGCAGGACAAAAGTCAGCGCATGCCACCTTGGAGATACCTGGGCCTCGAAATCACAAAGCGGACCATCGTTCCGCAGAAATTGGCTATTAGGACAAAAGTCCAGACCCTAGAGGATGTCCATCAGCTGTGTGGGTCTTTAAATTGGGTGAGACCCTGGCTAGGCATTTAAACTGAGGACCTAGCCCCCCTTTTCAATTTGTTGAAAGGGGGAGAGGGGCTTAGTTCCCCTAGGGCTCTCACCCCAGAGGCAGAGGTGGCCTTGGAGAAGATACAGAAAGTTATTTCAGCCAGGCAGGCCCACCATTACCATCCGGGCCTGCCCTTCAAATTTATTATACTGGGAAAATTGCCACACCTCCATGGCATGATACACCAGTGGGACACCAGTGTAAAGGACCAGAGGCTGGGTGACCTCCTCTTAATTATAGAGTGGGTGTTCCTCAGCCATCATCGGTCCAAAAGAATGACACGGCCACAGGAGTTGGTAGCCGAACTGATCCTCAAAGCAAGATCGAGGATCAGGGAGCTGGCAGGGCGTGATTTCACATGCATACATATCCCAATTAAATTAGAATCGGGCCAACTTAAATTAAAGACCTTTGAAGAACTGCTGCAAACTAATGAATACCTGCAGTTTGCACTAGATAGCTACACTGGGCACATCGCAGTAGATCGGTCCACCCAGGGACGCCGACTGCACGAGGGCGTACGCAGCCCTAGGTCCAGCTAGCTGAAGGGGTGAAGCGGCCGACGCCCCTACGCATCAGAAGCCAGCCCCCCTTGGCGTCGTGGCCTCGGGCTGGGCTGGATTGCGGACTTAGGTTCACGCAGGACGAGACGAGAGAGGAGGCGACCATTTGCTGGGGGTAAAACGTCGGTTTATTGAAGGGCCCACAGGCAGCAAAGGGCAACCAACAGGTGGAAAAACCCACAGCAAATGGCGCCTAACACGGGGGGAGACAGAGTTTTACAGGGAAGGGGTGGAGAAGGGAGGGGAAACCCAGCTAACCAATCGGGGAACATGTGGGGAGGTACATAAGAAAACTGACACAAGAACTTATCCAATAAACATAGAACAAAGGAGGGGCCCCAGGACGCCAGCCAACCACAACCCCCAGAGAGAAGAATGTTCTCGAAAGCAGGGAGGAGTGGGGGGTGATTGATTGGGCCCAGGGAGGAGGAAAACTTTACTTATATGGTGGGATAAGGGAGGAGCAGTTATGTAACTTGGGAGATTGACAACTAAAGGGGGCAGGGGTACTCAACTGTCAGGGCAATAGTGGTGGGAAAACTGGGAAGGGAGGAACCATTTATAGAGAACAAAGGGGGAACATACATCAAATGGGGGAGCAAACTGAGAAACTTAAAAACACACCACAACATCTCCCCGTTTCTTAACAAATAAAATAAAAAGAAACAAGAAGGTCCATATAAACTCAAAATTCTGAGGCCCACGGCTGGTCCTGCCAGTCTTCGCCTTCTCCGAGCTGGAGTTCGTCTGTCTCTGGATGTTCATGAGGCGACTCGGTTGACCCTTCCTCGTCCACAGCTTTTTCGGCCTCTGGGGAGAGATCTTCCAGCTCGAAGTGCTCTTCTGACGGAATTGCAGCGTGGTTTACAGTGGGCGAGGTGTCCTTTGCTATCAGTCTTTGGACCAAGCCGTGGATCAACATGATTAAAACTGAAAATATGATCAAACTCAAAACAAATTTACAAGCTGACTCTAAAATAGAACTGGCCCACCCGCTAAGGCCCCAACCCTTAAAAATGTCCCCCAGCCAGTCTGATGTCTCCTGCTTAACCTGATGTAGAAGGTCTTGGAGTTTCTTGATGGAGTGTCTGGCGTCCTCAGCTCGAGAGGACAGGTTCAGGCAGCAGAGGCCCTCAGACTCCTCGCAGTGATGATGACGGAGCAGCAATAGAAAATCGATTGCTGCCCTAGTGTTTTGAAGTGTCACAGTAGGTAGGTACTGTCTTCAGGTACCTTCCATTTAGGTTTTCTTTTTCTAAACAGAACTGTTGCTTCCAAATTTTCAAGCAAATCCCTGCCTAGGACAGATTTGGCTTAGTTGGGTAAATAAAGAAACTGATGTATTCCCAGTTTCTTCTTAATTTTACATTGAAGTGGTTTCAGGAAGAATGCATTTTCTGGCTGGCCAGTGGCTCCTAGTGCTTGAAGATAGTTTTCACTTTTGGGTATCAGCGCTTGATTCAAGAGTGAAAATGTGTCTCCACAATTTCTTAAAAATTCGACTTCTTTATCATTCTTTAGCTGTATTTTAACCGGTGGCCTGCTAGGGTAAGAATTACCAGTCTCGGTCATTTCTTATCATCTAGAGTGGCTGCAAGAGTTTTGTGTACTTTGTCTGCTAACTCTGGTCACTGGAGTTATTTCCAGTGTCCTGATTTCTTACAAGATGCACATTGATTTGGCCCCAGCTTGGTCTGTGGCTGCTTTGAACCTCCGCTGCCTCTGATATTGTTGCCCCTGCCTCTGCTTCATCCAGAGGCATCCCACGTCCTCTCCTTGGTGCCGATCCAGAGCTGCCACCATGGCTGCAGGGAACTCTTTTCCCTTTTCTCTCTCTTGATTATCATACACTTTCTATGCTTTTCTCATTCATGCCTTTAAGTCTCTCTTTACAGGCTCTTTCAGCTTCTGAAATTTCTGCCTGACATCTGGGCTAGATTGCCCTGAAATCAGGGAAACCCACTGCTGCTTTCCCATATCCGACCAGGGATCCAGGGCTGTGCCTTTACGTGCAGCTGCTCAGAGCCTGTCCACAAAGTCAGTGGGTGACTCGTGCTGTCCCTGTGTAACGTTATCTCTTACTGACCAAGTTATTGCTTTTGGAACAGCCTTTTTTAATTCCAATGTGACTAGTTCCTGGTATCTGGTTAACATTGCACAGCTGCCTGCATCGTTCGCGTCCCACAAAGGGCTTACATTAGGACACAGCTGGTCCACCGTACCTTGTAAGGCTCCACTAGCAATTTGTGCCTGCACACGTGCTCTGGCTACCTTGATCACCAACTCTTCTGCTGGTTTTGTTAGCTCTGTCGACATGAAATCAGTATCACCTCACTCTGGCTCTTGATTCTTGACTATGAACTCCAGTCTTTTTGCTACTTTGCTAGGGTTTTCTCTATCCATTGTAACGTTATCCCACCAGCTGTTCAGGTCACTAGTAGAAAAGCAGATGTTCACCCTCATGGCTTCTCCTGGGGGACTCAAGACTTGCCTTAAGGGGGTGACTAAAGGCAAAGCTTTCTTGGTTTTATTCCTTGGGTTGCTTGTCACTGGGGGTCTCTGAAATTGTCCCCTCACCTGGGGACAATTATTCATCTCATCCTCACGGCCATTTGGTTTTCATTCAGGGGCCAGAGTGGCTGCCTGAGGGGGAGTGTACCTGTGCTGGCCTGGGCTAACTCAGCTCTAAGTCTTGGACACCTAGAACACAATCTTCCTGGTGCATTGGAGCCAATTCAAACATCTCTGCCCTATGCTGAATGCTGAACGACATCTCTTTCTTTTCTGCCTCTTATCTGTTTCCAAAGTTAGGACTAAAGGTCCTGTGGGACCAAATCAAAGCCACATCCTTTCTGACACTCAGGTTTATTCTTCAGGGTGATAAACATGTCTGCATATATCACAGGATCTCATTTTTTTTCTTGTCTTAAAAATAGCATAAGCTGTAACAGTGTATCGTAAAGTTCCATTAGGGGGTGACTTCTCACCACTTTCTAATGGATACCAAGCCTACCACTGGGAAGAGTATTTCATCCGATTACCTTTCCTTGAAAAATTACCCTCTGGGATTCCTCCCAAATCTTTCTCATCTGCTAAATTGCATTCTAGTGGACTCTTTTTCAGACCATCTTTACTTCTTGTGTTATTCATTCTTCATGCTATCTAAATTTCCAGACTTACCAGGATCTATTAGTACTTCTCTTTTCCTTCTCTTTATCCCCTGTAGACTACACTTAACACACACAGGCTGTCTCTAAGTCATCCAGCACCAATGGTTTCTTTACAGTCTTAAAAATCAATGAAAACAAAAGCATTCCATGTGTGGTAAATAGGTATGATTCATGGTGATAATATTTTAAAAGTAATCAATATTGATACAGCAATTTATATTTGGAAGTAATAAAACATTTAAAAGTTGTAATGCCGAAAAAGAAAGAGATAGAGGATAGGTGGAACACCCCCACTCCTTGTAGATGTTCAAGGAGAGGAGATAAAAGCAAGAGATAACAGTTACTAAAAATTAACAAAAAGAAGGGAAAATCTGATTGGGTCCCAGGAAAATGCCAGCTGTAAGAGATCTATTTCTTTGATGCTTAAATGCAGGAATATGTTAGTTTTGGCTTACATTGTACTGGCTTGGTGCTCTTGTGTAACCTAAAGGTGAATTTAAGTGCATAGAGGAAGAGGAGAGGCCTTCATCAGTGACGACCCCCAAAGACTTGTGTGACCACCAAAACGAGTGGTGGAGCATGCACGGTAAAGGTGGTGATGAGGGCAGAGGCAGAGGTGTGATGAAATGAAAATGGGAGGAGTTGACATTGATACATGGCATATAAGGGGAGAATCTTCACTTGGCAAGCTCGTACGTGAGGTGGCAAGGGTCCAAGTGCCCTGCACTCTGTACCCCACGGTTATCTTTTTCTTATGGGCTATTATTGGAACGAAATTATCTCTTATTTTTAGTCCAATTTGATTGTTAACATTTCAAGTATATCCAATTTTATATATTTTCTAAACTATTCAATAAAATTGTTGCTACCTCTAATATTGTTTGGTTTTTTGATGATGGGATAATTGGGCAAATATAATAATACGGAAAAACAGGCCCGGGAGCCTCCTTCATGGCTGCTTACCACACAGCTCATCTTTGAGATGGGTGCTTCACCTTTTATACCTCTGGGGGTTGCATCAGCCAACCCTGGCCCCTCCCAAAGTCTGTCAGTCAACTCTTCTTTGCCGTTTATTGGGTGAGATTGCTTTCCTGCAACTTGATTGGTGGGTCAGGTGTTGCCATGCTGTGCCCTCCAGTAGCAATGAGCTTTTTCATTCTCAACTGCCCTGTAGGAGGGGCACACGTACACGCCTTCCTTTTACCTGTCCTAAATAACCCAGGCTGTCCAGTGGCGACAATACAGAGGATGGGGAAAGGGGACTGTGAGGAGAACAGAGGACATCTAAACAATAAACTACAATAACATAACTATACATCAATAAAGCTTCTCTTAATATTCACACAATATTCATTCCTTAATTGTTAGACCAAATCATCTCATTATGCATCTATAACAATTTTTATTTTTATTTTTACATTTTCCTATTCCTACTCCCATATCTTTACCTGAGAGCCCCTTAATTCCAAAATTTTAATAATTCAGAGGGAAGGCGTTTATATTTTCCATTTCCAGAGAAGCTCCTTCCTTCCTTAACAGGACCACTGGCCTCCAGGGGGGCTCCACCAGGAGCTGGGTGGTCTGGGCACCAGTGGGTGACAGGAGACACCAGCCTGCCAGGGCCAGCATGGGGCTGGGGACAGCAGGATGGGGCCATGGCATCCCCCGAGGACGCACCAGCGAGGCAGAGGGTCTGGGCTGGAAGGGAGAAGGGACAGAGCTGGGTGTGGGTAGCACTGTGGGACAGTTGTGCACAGGGGAATGGGTCATAGGGGCTACCCCTGAACTGTCCCCCTGGGGAAATTGGTGTGGCACAGATGTCTCGATGGGGACACTGTGCTAGCACAGGTCTCCCCCGCCAGCCCCATGGCCTCTGTCTCCATGGCCCTTCCACATTGTTCTTGTCTTCTTCTCCCTGTCCCTGCATCCCTGCATCCCCTGTGTCCCTGTCCCCACAGCTGCCCCAGCCCCAGGATGCCTCTCCCCACATTCCTATCCCTCCAGCCCTGTGCCCCCTCTCCTGTCCCCATGGCCACCCCGTGACCCCGGTCACTTGATGCTCTGGCTTTGCTGGCATTGGGAACATCAGGGAACCCTGCAGCTCCCTTCTGCTTCCTCCCCACCACTCTCTGCCTCACCAGCGCCCATCCCCGGGGTACTACCAGCCCAGCCCATGCCCAGGGCACTCACCCCACAGGAGCAGAGCCACCTTCCTGGCCATCCTGGTGTCATCAGCCATGTGCACTGGCTGTCACTCGCTGCTGTGGCCACCGCTCCCCTGGCTGGCGGCTCTTTGGATGAAGGGGAAAGAAGGGAGGTCACATCTTGTCCCCATGTGTTGGTGGCACCTAGTGGGGGCAGGGTGGCCACAAGCTGGGGACAGGCTATGGGCAGGGTGGGGACATGCTGGGGACAAGGCTGTCTCTGGGTCAGTGAGACATGGGCTTTCCAGGAGCAGGGGGGCTCAGGGGGTTTGGGGAGCCAGAGATGGGTGCCCAGGGGAATCGGGGTTCCAGGGAATGGGAGGTGCCAGGAATGGGGTCCATGGGGAATTGAGGTCCCGAGGAGAGGGAGTCACAGGGGATGGAGGTGCCATGGGAATGGGGGTCCACAGGGCTGGGGGGACTCAGGGATGGGAGTCCCAGGGGAAGGTGGGCTCCAGGGATTTGGTGTCAAGGTTTTGGTTTGCTAATTTGAGATATTTTGGTTAATGTAATAATTAGTGTGGTGGGTTTAGTGTTGGTTAATTATTAGTGCATTTATCAGAATGTATTTATTTCTTTCTTGTTTTGAGATGAGGCCAGGAAAAAGGTAAAGTAGATTTAAACGTTAAAGGGTATATAAGAAAATTTTTTAATTGTAATAAATTTATTAGTAATAAATCCCTCATCAAGGGATTTTTTTGACAGGGATGGGGTGCAGGGGGAATGGGGGCACCTGGGAAAATTAAGGTCCAGGGGGAATGGGGATTTAAGGGCATGGAATGAATGGGAGAGGGTTCCTTGGGAATGGGGTCCTGAGCCATGGAGATCCTGGGTAATGGCGGCCCCGGGATGGGGGTTCCAGGGAAGGGGAGACAGAAGGAATCGGGGTCCCATGGTCAGCTTCCCAGGGGAATGAGTTTGCCAGGGATGGACAGTGATGGGATGTGCATGTGGGTCACAGCTCCTTCCCTGGCTGCCTCAGATTTTGGGGAGACCCAGGGGCTAGCGCTGCCTGCTGGGTTGCCCGTGATTTGGGGGCAACAAGAGGGGATTCAGAGGTGCTCTGGGTCTGTGCTACTACAACCTCCAGAGGCATTTCCTGTTCTTCTTTTTATCCCTCAATTTCACAACCTACCAGTTCATGCCTTGATGATCCTGGGGAGCTCCTGAGCAGGGAACATGTTGGGGGAAGCCTAGGGTGGGGGAAGCACGACTGAGGGGTCTGCAGGGAGGGCTGGGGAGGCTGTGGGGGATGGGGGTGTCCAGCTTTCCCCCTGCCTTCACTTTCACTTTCTGTCTTCTGCAGCAGATGGAACAGGCTGTTTGTGCTGAGCGTCACATGGGAGGAGGGGTCTGTCCTGGGGGGGCACATACAGGGGGATCCTGTCCCATGGGGGACACATGCTGGACAAGGGGCTCCTGTCCTGGAGGATGGCAGCTCCTGGTGTTTCCAGACTTCTCCATTCTTCCTTGTCCCCTGAAGGATCTGAGCTGGAAAGAGCAGCTGGGGAATGGAGCCCTGGGCAGGAAAGAGTTCCCACACTCCTGCTCCTTGAAGCCAGTGGCCATCCAAGGATGGGGCCCAGCCATGGCCCAGCCCCACTGCGCAGGGATGGCCATTGCCCAGCCCTGCTCTGCCCAGCCCCAGGTGGCAGCCAGCACCTGAGGGTCCCCCTGCCCCCTTGGCTTTAACTCTGGCAGCTTTAGAGCTGCTGCAGAGGTGAGAATTCTGTGTGGGGAAAAAGGCCTGCCTGAGGTTTTCTCAGCCCTGAGCACAAAACCCCAAAGGGAGCCCAAGCAGTGGCTCTGTGAGGGTCTTTGATGGTTTTCAGAGCAGGGCTGGCTGGAAATTGCCTTGCAGAGGCAGTTTAGAGGGAGCCAGTCCAGAAATGCACAATTGATCACTTTGTCCCTCTCACCAAGTATTGTAAATACATAAATATATTGCTGGATTTTCACAAATGTTAAAATGGAATTTACATATATAACGTTAAAGTAACTTTGTTACAAAGATATAGTTTTTATTTCTGTTGTTCATTAAGCTTTGTGAAATAGCTGATATAAGGATGCTTGAGTTAAAATGCCTGCTTGGATGGGATAACATCTGATGAAGACAGGATGAGGACACCTGCTACAGATATGCCAGCTATCAGCACTCACTGCCTGAAGACAGTGTGGACCCAGGCCCAGAAATGAAGATGATTATAAGAAATGGCTAAAAGCACAACCAAGGAATAATGCTCTTAAAAGGCAGATCCAAGGAGGAGCCATGCTAAACAATTCTTGAAATGTAAATTAGTTTGGGGAAAAAGTTTTCTATGCATAAGTATATATGAATATGCAACAGGCTGATTTAAGGGAAAAGGTATTTAAGAGGTATCCCTGAAGAGAAGTGTGCTCTTGGCTGAGTGCCAAGATGCACCCACCCATAACAACTTTTGCTCTATGGTCCTTGTCTCCTATTGTCCTTTTTTAAACTTCTAAAATTTTCACAGGAGAGAGAATGTGTTTTTCACATATGGCAAAGTGAGAATTCTGTGGGGGAAAAAGGCCTGCCTGTGGTTTGCTCAGCACTGCAAGAAGCACAAAACTCAAAGGGAGCCCAAGCAGTGGCTCTGAGGTGGCCTTTGGTGGTTTTCAGAGCAGGACTGACTGGAAACTCCCCCTAAAAAAGCAGCTGTGGAGGAACCAGTCCAGAAATGCAGCAATTGATCACTTTGTCCTTCTAGGCAAGGGACTGGGAGAGACCCAAAAATCCTGCAAAGACAACAACCATCTGCTCAGCAGTCTGACCAGGACCCTCCTCCTCCTTCCTGTCTCAAACCTGCAGCCCTTTAGAACATCCTGGAAAGTATGTTTGGTTTCTGGCTCAGTTGTGAGACAAGAGAGAAAAGGATGGAAATGTCGAGCAGTGGGTTTACCCTGCGGCCGTGGTGGGGCTGTGGGTACGGACCCTGTCTGGATTCCAGGTGTCCCCAAAGCTGGTCCATCCCTGCCCTCCTCACCTGCACACGGCACAGGGAATAGACAGGGCTCTGCCCTGCCCCTGCCCTGCCCCTTCCAGGGTACCCTTCCACTTCCCGGAGCTGTGGGGGCCTTACCCTGCCAACGCTCGGTCCCGACACATCGCGACAGTGGCTTCGGACACACTGCCACAGTCGGTTCGGACACCCCGTGACCGTCCCAGCACTCGCAGTGCGATGTCAGCTGGGGCCCTTCCTGGTGCTCCAGGACCACCATTGCGGTCCCTCCTTTCCACAGACCCCACCGCAGGGTCTCTGCTCCCCCCTGTCCTGGGGTCTCCCCTCTGCTGTTTCGCTCCCTCCATGCTCAGGGCTCCCCAGTGGGGTCCCAGTCCCTCCATCCCGGCCCCTCCCACCCGCTGCCCCCCGGCCCCTCTGCCTGCGCTCCCCGACAGCCCCGGGGCCGGCACCAGCAGAGGCTGCCGAGCTCCTGCAGGATGAGACGTTCCTGGGGCAGCACTGACTGAGCGGGGCCCGGCTCCCTCACACTGTCCTTGCCCACAGCACTCGGGCTCCAGCAGCCCCGGGCTGCTCCTTGGGGATGTGCTGACCGCTTCTGGAGTGCTGCCCTTTGTCGGGAATGAGCCCAGGAGCACCTGAATCATCCCCGGGACCTCCCCTGAGGCTGTGCCCGAGCCCTGAGAGGTTTGGTAGCCCGATGGGTGTCACTGTTCTGTCCCAAATTCTGTGTGGAGCAGGAATGGCAAGTGGTGCCCCAACATGGCCTGGCCCCATGAGCCTCACCTGAGCACCCTGTGGAATTCCTGGCACTCCTGCTCCACCTGCATGGCCAGTTGCTGTTCCCATGGGCCCCCTGCTCCAGCCGCTCCTGCCTCAGATGCTGCTCCAGCTCGGCCTTCCTGGCTGGCCAGCGGGAAGTAGCAACCACATGACACAGGCATCAAATCATCCCCAGCACCAGCAAAAACCTTCCGGGCAGCCTAAAAAGCTCCTTGTGGGCAAAACTGGCAGCATCTGACCCCCAAATTGTATCCAGTGCTGCCCTGTGCAGCCCAAAATCCCCAGAAGAGGCAGTGGAGCCGTGTGTTTGTGCACAGGGATGCTTTAGGAGCACGGCTGAACTTTAGGAACCCCGGCCATATTACAATGCCTCTTTAAGGGTCTGCAGCACCCAGAGCAGAACAGGGGCATTGGCCCAATCGGCTCCAATTTCACCCCATTTTGCGCTCCCAATGCACAGCTCCTGGCCTGGGCTGTCCCTGTGCTCCAGCTGCAGCTGCAGAGCCCTCGGGGCTGTGCCTCTGCTCTCTTCTTTTTCCTCCCCCTGAAGATGCTGTGTTGGGACCAGCAGAGGCCCAGGAAGAGCAGGAACTCCAAACATGCTCTGGAGTCCCCTGAACTCCTCAACATCCCAGAGAAATTCAACATTCCCAGAGCTACTGTGACAGGGCTGAAAGAGGAATAGGGAGTGGAAGCCTGATGATTTGCAGGAATTCTGGCATAAAGCCACCAGAGGTGCTGTTGTGGACCTGAGACCTGCCTGGGGTCAGGTGCTGCCTTCCTTCCATTCAGGATCATGGACAGCCATCCCGGGTGTTGCGCAGGGCGTGTGCCTGACCCCGGGACACTGCTACGCTGCCAGTGGGCACTGGGATCCACCCTGTTGCCTTAGTGGCTTCTGCCAGCTGCCGGTGGTGGTGCCAGGACCGATTGGTGCCCGTGAGTTTGCAAAAGGAGCAATTTCCCCTCCTCCCTCCCGTCCGAGGCAGCCATGGCCCCTGAGGGGATGGAGCTGGACCGGGGCGCCCCCTGCTGGCCGGGAGTGCTCCCTGCAGCGCCCCCTGCTGGCCGGGAGTGCTCCCTGCAGCGCCCTCTGCCAGCTGCTGTTACAACTCTCACAAAAACCAACTGTGCTGAGCGGGAGGGAAAGTTCTGGGTTTGCGTTGTTTGTTATGTTCTGGTTTATAAATTTCCCAAAAACAGCTGTTATTCCTTTTCCTGCACATTAGCCTGGTAGCCCCATAATCTTTGAAATTAAAAAAAGTTTTAGAGATGGGACTTCTTTCCATCCCAGGAACTTTCCCAATTTCCTTGACATATATTTCTCATTTAAATGAGCAGCCAGATGGTGGGTTCAAGTGTGGAGGGGACTGACACCCCAAGAGAAAACAGGGTCAGCAACTTGGCCACCTCATGCTCTGCCTTTTAAGCCAGTTGGGCCACCAAGGGCCCTCTCCTCAGCTGGCACTTCTAGTTACCCAGCCAATCAAGAGCTGGCTTTGGCAGAGTGCCACACTGTCCCCAGTGTGCCATAGCTGACAGACTGATGGACAGATGGGGCCTGTCTCAGCAAAAGTAAGGCCTGACCCACCCCTTCCACACACAGCTGTTCCAAAATGTCTCCAGACATCAAACATTTCCTGTCTCTGACACTCCACCCTGTGCCATGGCCTGATCCTGACTGTCATGGAAAATGGGGAGGCTCTGGAACCCCCAAAGGGGCCTTTGTGACATCTTCGTGTGGGGAACACGACAGAGGAGGTGTTTGGGACCAGGGGACAAGAGAAGCCAGAGCCTCCTGAAGGCCGCTTTGGCCATCAGAGCAAGGAAGGTCCAGGACCCTGCCAGGTTCCACTGGTGAAGGAAACGTGCTGGGGAAATATTTGGAGTTGGTTCCTTTTAATGGGCTTTTCCTGGAAATTGTTACTTTTGTGACAATTTGGACTCTGAACCTTGTTACTGCTGCTGTTGGTTTTATTCTCTCTCATTGCTATTTCAGGAAATTGTTCTTCTCTCAGCCTGTTGGGATCTTTGTGCCTCCATGGGAGAGTGAGGGCCAGCTTTTAGTGGCAGCACACACACGAGTGGATGCCCATGGGTGGGGACCCCCAGTGCCCCCCAGTTCCCCCCAGTGTCACAGCACATTCCTGGTAGATGTCACCGGGTTCCCGTGGTCACCCCTGGTGTCCCCGCAGCTCCGCGTAGGTCACCTGGGGATCCTGGAGGGTGGTGGCACAGGGAGACACTGTGAGAGACATGGGCTGTGGGATCTGGGTGGG
Source organism: Melozone crissalis (assembly GCF_028551555.1). NCBI lineage: Eukaryota > Metazoa > Chordata > Aves > Passeriformes > Passerellidae > Melozone > Melozone crissalis. The sequence continues at coordinate 347,518 of NW_026536033.1, read as the reverse complement.
GTGACACTCGTGGGGGATGTGTCCCTCTGTGTGTGTCCCCCCCCGTACTCACCCCCTGCCCTCTTGGTGACAATGACGTGGGTGTACAGCACCTTGTCCTCCTCTGCGGGGGCCGGGGGATCCGGGGGGGCCCTGAGGGAATAAAGAGGTTTTGGGGAAGGGAATGGGAGGTCTTGGGAGTTGGGGTAAAGGGGAGAGTGTGGTTTGAGCCCCCCACTCACCTTTCCTGATGTTTCCTGGCAGCTGCAGAGGAAAGAGGGGAGGGGTGACTGTGGGCTCCCAGGGCCCTGACCCCTTTCAGGATTCCTGAACCCCCACGGGTCCCTCAATTCTACTCAGAACCCCCAAGCATCCTGGAAGCCCTCTGGAATTCATGAACCTCCCCAGTGCCTCCAACGAAATCGGCCCCAAGAATCCAAATCCCAGCAAGGACAGAGACCACCCAGACACCCCCAGGGCCCCTGAAAGAACCCCCAGCATCCCTGCAGGACCCTCCAGCACCTCCCCAAACCCTACCAGCCCCCCAGAAATGGTCTCAGTTCTGGAGCTGTGGGTGCTGCCGTATCGCTCCCCAATTCTCGGGGCCTCTATAGCTCCCTGGAACCCCGATCCCCCCATTGTCCCTCACCCACACAGTGCCACCAGTGCCAGGCAACACTGACACCCATGAGCAGGAGCAGGAACAAAAGGGCCCCACTGACCCCTGCAGCCACTGCAAGAAACAGAGGGGGACACATCAGGGTCACCAGTCACCCAAGGGGTCCTGCACTCCCTGGCAACTCCATGGGACTCCACCTGTGTCCATGTGTTGCTGTTCTGTCACCTCCAGGACCAGCTCTGGGCTGAGTGCCCAGAAAATACGATTCCCATCCTCTCCCAGCTGGTTGGTGGCCATGCACTGGTAGGTGCCTGAATGTCCCACATCGATGGCCCCGAGCTCCAGGAGGGGACCCTGTGCCACCTCCTGCCCATTTTGCAGCCAGGTGAAGGTGACAGGGGCTGAGCCCACCAGCACCGAGCAGTGCAGGGTCACATTGTCACCTGTGTGCACGTGGTGTGCCAGGGGACCAGGGGTGATGGTGGCATTGGCCACGGGCACTGTGGGGACACAGAGATTGGTGGTACCTGTTGAGGTAAGATGGGAGTGCCATGGGTGGGGGGTCACCAACAGCCCACGAGTCCTGCTCACCCAGGACGGTGACATTCATGGGGTCACTCTCAGCCACGCTGTCCCCGTTGCTGATCCGGCACCGGTACTGGCCGCTGTCATTGTACCCAACGTGGTGCAGCTCCAGGCTGGGGCCGGTGCCCAGCAGTGCCCCCGAGCCCTCCCGGTGCCAGGAGAAGGACAGGGGACCTGTCCCCATGGCCACTGTGCAGCTCAGCACCAGGCGGTCCCCGAGTGCCACCTGTCCCCCGGGGGGCTGTGCTGACAGGGACACCCCTGTGGGTGGGACCCCTGTGGGGAGACACAGGACGGACTGGGGACCCACGAGGGGTGGGGGACACGGGAAGGGAAAGAGGGGGATTGGAGGGGAGCAGAGAGGATCCCAGTGGGTAGAAGGAGACCCTGGGAGGCATGCTGGCACCTGGGGACAATGGTGAGACCCCATGGAATGGTGAAGAGACCGAATGGAATGGCAGGGATGGGAAAATAGACGAGAGACTGAGGACACTCAGGGAATGATTGGGGGTTTAGTGACTGGCAGGTGGACCCAGGGAAGGAAGGGGAACCAGAAGGTGGAACAGGGACCTTGGAAGGGGTGGGAATCCAGGGAGGGATGGGGAGGGCACTGGGAGGGTTGAGGGATCTGGACATGGAAGTGGGCAGTCATAAGGGAAACCAAGAGGGACTTGGGAAATTTTGTGTGACCCAGGGAGGAGTAAAGGGAGGGATGAAGAATTCAGGCAGTGGTGGGGAAACCCTTGGAGGATGTGGGGTTCCCTGTCCCCAATGCTGCACTCACTGCGCACTGTCACTGTCACCCGCTCTGACTCCTTCCACTGTGAAAACAGCGTGCCCACCCAGCCCTTGCAGCGGTAGTGGCCACTGTGGCTCACATGCAGTGGGGACAGGGACAGCTCGGTCCCATCACAGGGCCCTTTCAGTGGCTTCTCGTTATGGTAGAAGTACACACTTCTGAGCTGTTTGTTCTGCCAGCTCCGGCAGCGCAGTGTCACCGTGTCCCCCTCCAGAAGTGCCTGTGCTGGCACCTGCAGTACCAGCCAGTCTAGGGGACAGAGGGGATCTGTCACACCAGGGATGTCTGGACTGTCATGATAGATCCAGGAGGCCCAGGGGCCACCCATTTTGAGGGAGAGATCTCCCCACTCTGGGATGCTCTGGGATGTCCCCAAAGCAGGGGATGGCCTCTGGTCATAAAAGGAGGTGACCCATGGAGCGGAGCCCAACCAGAGACCTTGGGGTGCCCATGGGTGCCAAGCCAGAGACACCCAAACCCCTCTTACCTTGTAAGACTGTCACGGAAGGGCTGAGCATGGAGCTGGGTCCTTCACATGTGTAGGTGCCACTCTCGGTGATAGCGACGTGATCGCGTCCCTTCTGCCCCCAGCGTTGCCCGTTCCTGTACCAGGTGATGATACTAGCAGTCCCCGAGCCCTGGCAGGTCAGTGTCACTCGGTCCCACAGCACCGCCGGCCTCCAGGGAGGATCCACCAGGAGCTGGGTGGTCTGGGCACCTGTGGGTGACAGGGGACACCACCCTGCCAGGGCCAGTGTAGGGCTGGGGACAGCAGGGTGGGGCCATGGCATCGCCCGAGGACTCACCAGCAAGGCCGAGGGTCTGGGCTGGAAGGGAGAAGGGACAGGGCTCAGTGGGGGTAACGCAGCAGTGACAGGGGCATGGGCTGTTGGGCTGTCCCCAAATCGTCCATGTCAGGACAGCAGTTTTTGTGGGAAAGTGTGTCTGGAGTGCCCCAAAAGATTTGGAGAGGCAGGGGGACATGTCTGTGTCACAGCCACCCATGCACCACATCCTTGTGGCACAGGCACCTTGGGAACAGGGACACCAAGGCCACCCAGGGCTGAGGCTGAACATGGGAACACTGTGGACACCCTGGGCATGAGGACACCACAGACACAGCCCATGCTGGCCCAGGTCACCCTCACCAGCTCATGATCCCATCCCCATGGCCACATCCTCACCATTCTTGTCCCCTTCTGTCCCTGCCTCCCAGTTCCATTGTCCCTATCCCCAGAGCTCCCTGAGCCCAAAGGTGCCAGTCCCCACATTCCTGTTCCCACATCCCCATCCCCACATTCCTGCCCCTGTTCCTGTCTCCAAAGCCACCCTACATCAGTCCACAGTCCCACCAAGGTGCACTTTGTGTAACATGGACTGGCACTGCTGGCATTGGGGACCTCAGGGGACCCCACAGTCCCCACTGTGCCCTCTCCCCTCCCCATCCCCGGGGTGTCAGGCCCGTGCCCGGGGCACTCACCCCACAGGAGCAGCACCACCTTCCCGGCCATCCCGGTGTCCCCAGCCATGTGCACTGGCTGTCACTCGCTGCTGTGGCCACCACTCCCCTGGCTGGCGGCTCTTTGGATGAAGGGGAAGGAAGCGAGGTCACGTCCGTCCCCACGTGTAGGTGGCCCTTGGTGGGGGCAGGGTGGCCACAGGCTGGGTAGAGGCTTGGGACAAGGCTGCATAGTCTGGGGACCCTGGGAGGGATGTTGGGACCTGAGGACATGGTGGGGGATGGTGTTGCCAGGAGTGGGGGGCTCAGGGGATATGGGGAACCAAGGATGGGTGTCCAGGAGAAGGGGGATCCAGGGGAATTGGGGTCTCCTTGCCTGGGGGCATTCAGGGATGGGGGTGCTGTGGGAAGAGGGTCACCAGGGATTTGGGGTCATGGCATGTGGGTGCCAGGATTAGGGGTGTAGGGGGAAAACGGGGACCCTCGGGAATACGGGTTCTGGGGGAAAGAATCTGCCCATGGGATGGGATCAAGGCAATATTGGTGCTGGGCAATGGCAGTCCTGGGATGGGGGTCCCCAGGGAGGAGAGACCAAGGCAATGGGGGTCCCATGGTTGGATTCCCATGGCAATGGGGGTTCCTGGGATGGGCAGTGGCTGGGTGGGCACAGGGGTCACAGCTCCTTCATGGGGTGCCTCAGATTTTGGGATTACTCACACCCCAGCAAAGCCGTTACCCTGCAGCACCCCAAGGTTGTTCTGGGGGTCTCTGTGGCCCTGCCCAACACACCCCTGCGCCAGGTCCCCCCATTTCCTTTCTCAGCCATCCCAGGCAATACTTGATTCCCAATTGGTTCAGACCAAAGCCATAGAATAAAAGAAAAAAATCTTTCCTACACCTTTATTTTCCCAAGAAAAAACAAACTCAGTGAAAATACAACTGGTGAGGTACAAAATGCTCTGTTTTATAGAATCCATTGCTTTCCCATCAAGTCCCTCACAATAAAAACACAAGCAAACCACAATGGAATGGGACTTTTTGGTTCCCTTTATGAGTCTTTTGGAGCATGCCACAACAATATTAACTTGTGGATTACAGAGAGTGTGGAATCTCCCTGAGTGTCCAACAGCTCCATGGGATTGTTCCCCGCCTGCTGGGCAGCAACGCAGCCCTGAAGGAAGCCTTTTCTGGGGCCATATTTAGGAACTCTCCCCATTTTGATCATTCCCACCCTGAAACTTGACTGACTTCCTATGGAGGAAGGCAAGAAGCTCTGTCCATCCTTGGGATAGTGCACAGGAATCTGTGGAAATGGCTGTGTGTGCCTCAGGGTCTGATTCCCTGGTAAATCCACTCCAGCCTGCCCTAAATTCCCCTGCCTGGGCACTCCCTGCTCCTGCTGTGACACCCCTGTTCCCCAGCCCCTTGTGTGCAGCCCCTGCTCACTATTTCCACACTTTTCCCTCTCTTCTGGTGTACACATCCAGAACTCAAATATCCTTTCTGGGAAGGTGCAGGTCAGGTTGTTAAGCAGATTGTTGTGGGATTTGCAGTAGTTTTGGGGCTCTTTCAGTCCCTTGCTGAGAGGGACAAAAAAATCAATTGCCACATTTCCGGACTGGCTCCCTCACAGCTGTCCCTGCAGGGGGGTTTCCAGCCAGCCCTGCTCTGAAACCCATCAAAGGCCCTCACAGAGCCACTGCTTGGGCTCCCTTTGTGGTTTGTGCTTCTTGCAGAGCTGAGCAAACCACAGGCCAGGCCTTTTTCCCTCACAGGATTCTCACCTCTGCAGCAGCTCTAAAGCTGCCAGAATCAAAGCCAAGGGGGCAGGGGGACCCTCAGGTGCTGGCTGCCACCTGGGGCTGGGCAGAGCAGGGCTGGGCAATGGCCATCCCTGTGCAGTGGGGCTGGGCCATGGCTGGGCCCCACCCTTGGATGGCCACTGGCTTCAAGGAGCAGGAGTTTGGGAGCTCCTTCCTGCTCAGGGCTCCATTCCCCAGCTGCTCTTGCCAGCTCAGATCCTGCAGGGAACGAGCAAGAATGGAGACAGGAGGGACCTGACCATTTCACGGTCATTGAGAGTGGCACCTGCACGTGTGAGAGGCCTGACACCGGGCGCAGCCCCTCTGTGACAGTCTCAAATGGTGAGGGAGGCTTGGGTGTCCCCAGGAAGGCACCCATGGGGACCCCGAGTTCTCTTGGTGGGCTCCCTTCCATGGGTCAACTCTTGGTGTGACCAGAGCCTGTGCCCTGCTCTGGGGATATCCCAAAGCATCCCAGTTTGGGGGAATCTGGTGTTGGAATTTGAGACCCCTGGTGCACTGGGTGTGACCCAGTGGGAGGGTCTTGGTGCCATCAGGTGTGACAGGACCCCATCTGTCCCCCAGACCTGCTGGTGCTGCAGGTGCCAGCGTGGGCACTGCTGGAGGAGGACACGGTGACTCTGCGCTGCTGGGGCTGGGGGAACAGGTCCCAACATGCCTCCCAGGGTCCCCTTCTGCCCACTGGGATCCTCTCTGCTCCCCTCCAATCCCCCTCTTTCCCTTCCCGCGTCCCCCACCCCTTGTGGGTCCCCAGTCCGTCCTGTGTCTCCCCACAGGGGTCCCACCCACAGGGGTGTCCCTGTCAGCACAGCCCCCCGGGGGACAGGTGGCACTCGGGGACCGCCTGGTGCTGAGCTGCACAGTGGCCATGGGGACAGGTCCCCTGTCCTTCTCCTGGCACCGGGAGGGCTCGGGGGCACTGCTGGGCACCGGCCCCAGCCTGGAGCTGCACCACGTTAGGGAAAATGACAGCGGCCAGTACCGGTGCCGGGTCAGTGACGGGGACAGCGTGGCTGAGAGTGACCCCATGAATGTCACCGTCCTGGGTGAGCAGGACTCTCGGGCTGGGGGTGACCCCACACACGGCATCCCCATCCTACCTTGCCATGTGCCATCCCTGTCTGTGTCCCCACAGTGCCCGTGGCCAATGTCACCATCACCCCTGGTCCCCTGGCACACCACGTGCACACATGTGACAATGTGACCCTGCACTGCTTGGTGCTCAGCCCCTGTCACCTTCACCTGGCTGCAAAATGGGCAGGAGGTGGCACAGGGTCCCCTCCTGGAGCTCGGGGCCATCGATGTGGGACATTCAGGCACCTACCAGTGCATGGCCACCAACCAGCTGGGAGAGGATGGGAATCGTATTTTCTGGGCACTCAGCCCAGAGCTGGTCCTGGAGGTGACACTGCAAGGACACTGCAACAAAGGTGGGGTCCCACATGGTACCAAGTGAGTGCAGGACCCCTGGAATAATGGCTGACTGTCAGCTCCATTTGCAGGAATGTTGGAGGGTCCTGCAGGGATGTTGGGGGTTCTATCAGGGGTCCCCCTCCCTGCCAGGCTCAGAGTTCTGGGGGCTCAGGGTGTTGGTGCAAGTGGGGTGGTTCAGGGATACTGGGGGGGACCTGGGGATAATTGTGTGTCTGGTGGTGGTTCTGCATTTCTAAGGGTGGATGGGGGCCCCTGGGTCTCCCAAGTCACCTGTCCAGTTTTCCTTCTCAGATGCCAGGAAGCACAGGAAAGGTGAGTGCCGGCTCCAGCCATGATACACCTTTTACCCAAACCCCCAGTACCTCCAATCCCCTTCCACAGACCCCCTTATTCCCACAGGGCCCCCCCAGACCCCCTGGCACCCCCAGTGGAGGATCCTCAGGCGACGTCCATGGAGCTGCACAGGAAACCGTGGGAACCCAGTGACATCTATGAAAATCTACACCAAAATTTGGGATGCTCATGGAAGTGGGAGGCACTGGATGACACTGGGCGTGCTCCCTCCATGGCTCCTGTGGTTGCTCATCCTTCCAAGGGAGGTGGTCATGGGTCAGGGGGAGGCTACACAGGGCACCCTGTGCTCCCCATTTCCTCTCCCACTACCCACAAGGGCTCCCCCATCCCTTTGCTGCTACCTGCAGGGGCTCCCCAGCCCCATCCAAATGCTCAAGTATCCTCAGGGACTGCCCCATTCTCTCCCCATAGTGCTTGCAGTGCACCTAGGGCTTCCCCATTCCCCCTCCCACTACCCCCGTCCCATCCCACTGTAAAAGGGGGATTCGGGGAGGATTCTTGCTGAAAGGTTTCTTGGATGAAAATGAAGCACAAACACAGCAATATTATATCTGAGAACTGTTTATTGATAAAGAAGGATAAACATTCATACTGAATGGGCATAGAAGAGAGTAGAAAGGGATAAGGATAGAGAGAGAAACAGAAGACAGGGACAGCGTTACCGCAAGAAGCCCGGGTGCTCTGTGGGCATCAGCTCGGCAGATGGAGTGTGTGTGCTGCAAGCCAGGGCGAGCCCACATGGCTTTTGTGAGTGGCTGGGCGTGATTTCCAAGGATGGCACCTGCGTGTCTCTGGCATGGGCGAGCGATGGCTGCAGGCTGGCTGCTGCGGGCTGGCTGCGGGCTGGTGCTGCGGCACTGGTGGCTCTGGGCTGGCTGCTGTGGGCTGGGGGTGCGGGGGGCAGGTGCAGCAGGCTGGGTGCTGTGGGCAGCATGGGAAACGTGGCAGAGGCAGCGGGGGGGTGCAGGCAGCATCCACTCCATTGGGGAGCAATGAAGGAATGTCCAGGACAAGCAGGAATGAGTTGCCTCGGGGAAGCAGCTAGGCAGGGAAGAACGGGTGTGGACAGGGAAGAAGGACCTCCGGAGGAAAAGGTGAGGCAGGGGAATATCGGTGATAGTTTTGCCCAGCATCCGGGAGGAATGATGCATCTGACTCCATCTTATCAGAAGACTAATTAATTACTTTATTATACCATATTATTCTATATTATATTCCATTACATCTAAACTGAATCTGCCAAGCACTCCACTGCACTCCACTGCACACAATCTCATGACTGTCAGCCAACAGTCCCCACAAACACACGCCTGGATTCAATTGGTCAGTGAATCAAAACACTCACACCAGAATTCAATTACCAATTCCCTTCAGGTAAACAATCTTCAACAATGCACTACACTTGTGAAAAACACGGGGGGGGGGGGGGGGGGGGGGGGGGGGGGGGGGGAAATGAGATGAGAATTGTTTGGGTCATTCTTTGATTCTCTCACTGCTTCACCCAAGTTCAGAGAATATCAATCCCACAGGGGAGGAGGGTCAAGCTACCATTTGAGTGAGCCCCTGATCCCTCGAAGAAACCCAAAGCAAAACACTCATGTTGAGTTGCAGTTTGCTGCTTTTATCTGCAAAGGCTCCTCCCACAGCCCGATTTCTCGGGCATTTTTTCCCAGACATTTTTCCCAGGCATCTGTCCCACCAGCCAGGGAGGGTCACTCACAGCCCAATCACTGAAGCTTTCCCTCCCCTGATTGTCTGCTGCGTGAAGCCTCTCCAGGGACAGGATTCTCTGCGCACATACAATGTACAGTGTCATTTTTCAATTCATGTGTAGAACACATGTACAACCACAAAGTCATTTTTTGCCTCATGTGTAGCATATGTTGAGACATAAATCCAAATCAGATTTGTTCCTCTTAACCCCCATGTGCTTAGTGGCTCTGCAATCCCCCTCCCAGTGCTCCCACTAAAGTGGCTTACTGGTGCCTGTCCCAGTTCCAAGGGGGCACTGGATCTGGTTCCCTGCTCCTGGGACAAAAATGCAGCTCTTTGGTTAAACTGGCAGAAATGGTATTTCTTTGTTCAGCTGTTTAAAGGAAGCTGAACAAGGTGGGAACCTCCCTTGCAATGGAAAATACGACCCCCTCCTCTCTGACCTATTATAACTTTGACATTACGGAGCTTATAGGCAAAGATATCAAAACAGGCATAGTAATTCTTTACTAGTATGTGTGGTGAGAAACAAGTTAATGGAAGTTGACTGTCACTGGATATTATGGAATTGATATTACATTGCTGGTTATATTGTTGATTAAATATTGTGATGATGTTAGGTATAGGATAGGGATACATATTGTGGAGTGGCTGATGTTGTTGTTGTGGCCATCCAAGGGTGGGGCCCAGCCATGGCCCAGCCCCACTGCACAGGGATGGCCATTGCCCAGCCCTGCTCTGCCCAGCCCCAGGTGGCAGCCAGCACCTGAGGGTCCCCCTGCCCCCTTGGCTTTGATTCTGGCAGCTTTAGAGCTGCTGCAGAGGTGAGAATCCTGTGAGGGAAAAAGGCCTGGCCTGTGGTTTGCTCAGCTCTGCAAGAAGCACAAACCACAAAGGGAGCCCAAGCAGTGGCTCTGTGAGGGCCTTTGATGGTTTTCAGAGCAGGGCTGGCTGGAAACCCCCCTGCAGGGACAGCTGTGAGCGAACCAGTCCGGAAATGCAGCAATTTTTTTAATTTGTCCCTCTCAGCAAGGGACTGAAAGAGCCCCAAAACTACTGCAAATACCACACCTATCTGCTCAACAACCTGACCTGCGCCTTCTTTCTAGAACAAAACCTGCAGCCCTTTGGAACCTCCCAGAATGAATGTTTGGGTTCTGGATGTGCACACCAGAAGAGAGGGATAACGTGTGGAAATATTGAGCAGGGGCTGCACACGAGGGGCTGGGGAACAGGGGTGTCACAGCAGGAGCAGGGAGTGCCCAGGCAGGGGAATTCAGGATAGGCTGGAGTGGATTTACCAGGGAATCAGACCCTGAGGCACACACGGCCATTTCCACAGATTCCTGTGCACTATCCCAAGGATGGACAGAGCTTCTCCTCTTTTTGGAAGCATAATCCATGGGAAGTCAATCAAGTTTCAGGGTGGGAATGATCAAAATGGGGAGAGTTCCTAAATATGGCCCCAGAAAAGGCTTCCTTCAGGGCTGCGTTGCTGCCCAGCAGGCGGGGAACAATCCCATGGAGCTGTTGGACACTCAGGGAGATTCCACACTCTCTGTTATCCACAAGCAAACACTGCTGTGGGATTTACCAATCGGCTGCTAAAGGGAACCAAAAAGTTTTATTTCTTTGTGATTTGTTTGTGTTTTTATTGTGAGTGACTTGTTGGGAAAGCAATGATTCAAAGGATTTTTTAAACTTGAACATTTTACTCCATGTTTCCTGGTTTAGGGCAAATTTGTGAGAAATCCTCCAAAGGGGGCCCCTCCAGAAAGCCCACCCACATAGCCCCTCCCCCCAACCAGTTTGGGAAGGATTTCCTCAGAGACAAGTGGAAATAACCTGTTTATTTATTAGGCAAAGCACTGCCAAGCACACAAAATGAACAATACCGGATGACAAAATTCATTCACTGCTCTGAAGAGATGTCAAATTCAGAAAGGCTCTCCTATTAGTGGTCACTCCGTTATCAGTCCCTCCAGCACTGGGAAAGGCTGTAGATTAGGCCCTGGCAGGCTACAAAGTGCAAGCTCTCAGTGCTTCCCTGGGTCCCAGTCTGGAGCAGGTTCGAATTGTTCCAAGAAAAGGGAGAGAAAAACAGTCCAGGAAAAGCTTGGACTGCCTCATCTAGCTAAACTAACTAACTAACTAAAAAGAAAAGGAGCGTGATGTTCTGCCCTGTCTATGCCCAGACAACAACAGTGTGGTCTCTGTTCCAGCCAAATGTGGAGGACTGAGTGCAGTCCCTGATAACAAACTCTGTGCTTCTTCTCCCCGCCTTCACTCTCAGCCAGTCTTGAAGGCACAGAATATAATATCCAGCAAAACAGAACACCCAATTGGTGATACAAGCATCATAACATCGCTATAGGACAGGGTCAAACAAAGAAAAAGAATTCCCAGAACATGTAAACTCGAAAGAATGATTTAATATATATAATCTTCCTGAGTAATGTATTTAGCCAACACAGTGAAAAGGCATATAAGAAGAATTGTTGTAGTTAACCATGTGCCTCTGGCAGTTGCCAAGCATGCAGCTCACTGTTTACTAACCCTTTTATCCCTTATTAAACATTTACACATCCTAATGAGTGAATCTTGTTTCTCACACAGTTTAATCCAAAACTGCATTTTGGGTACAATAGAAGGGAAAAACATTGTGTGCCCCCCTGCCCAGTACCGAAAGGGAGAATGAGGAGCCCCGTGGGGTGCTGTGAAGAGGAAGAATGGACCCCTGAGGGGAGTCAATGCCCCTCAGAGCCCCCAGTGCCCCCAGTGCCCCCCAGTGTCACAGCACACTCTTGTGGGTGCCACGGGGGTGCTGCTGTCCCTCGTAGGATCTCAACAGTTCTGCATTGGTCACTTGTGGATCCCAAGGTGGAGTAGGGGTGGGGGACACACATCGGGGCCCTGAGAGTGACACCGGTTGTGAGACCATGGTGTTGGGTGACACCCATGGGTGATGTGTCCCTGTGTCCCCCCTTGTACTCACCCCCTGCCCAATCAGTTCCCACGACATGGGGGTCTGGCACCACTCCCTCCTCCAGGGGGGTTCTGTGTGGATAAGGGGGATCTGGGTGGTGTCTGGGGAGGGGAAAATGGGAGTCCTAGCCTGAACCCCCCACTCACCTGTCCTGGAGCTTCCTGGCAGCTGCAGGGGAAAGAAGAGGGGGTGACTGTAGGGACCCTGAGACCTTCCTGAGACCTTGGCAGCTCCAGCCACCCACAGGACCACCAAATACTCCTTGCAGCCCTGATTCCCACTGAAGCAGTGATTCCCCCCGACACTTTGAGCACCACTGAATCCCCAAGAACTTCTGCATGACCACAGTGCCCCCAGCCATCCCGATGTCCCACACCATCTGAGCCCACAGAACCCCAAGCCTGGCAGGGAGGGCAATCTCCCATACTTCCCCAGGACGCCCATAAGATCCCCCAACATCCCTGCATGGCCCTCCCAAAACCCTCAAGGAGTTTCCGGTGCCACCCCAATGTTCCTCAAAGCCCATGCAGAGATGCGCCTGGAGCCCAACCAAGACCCTCCAAATTCCCCCCAAATCCCCCCAGACCCCCAGTCAAGGTCACTGCAGGCTCAGTGTCCCCCACCTCAGGGGCCCTGGGTGCTGCTAATCTCTGCCCCCACTCTGGGGGCTCCCCCTCACTCCAGAGTCCCCATCCCCCCCATTGTCACCCACCCTGGCGGTGCCACCAGTGACAGCCCCCAGTGACAGCCAGGACCAGGAACAGGAACAGGAGGATCCTGCCGACATTCACAGCAACTGCTGGGGACAGAGGGGACACATTGGGGTCATCCTGAACCATGGGGGTCATGAACACCCCAGTGACCCCATGTGACCCCACCTGTGACCCAGAGTGAACCAGGTGTCACCTCCAGGGTCAGCTCTGGGCTGAATGCCTGGTGCCCATCCAGCTGGTTGGTGGCCATGCACTGGTAGGTGCCTGAATGTGCCACATCAATGTCCCCAAACTCCAGGAGGAGACCCTGGGCCACCCCCTGCCCATTGTGCAGCCAGGTGAAGGTGACAGGGGCTGAGCCCACCTGCACTGAGCAGCGCAGGGTCATGGAGTCACCTGCATGCACCTGGTGTGGCAGGGGACTGAGTGTGATGGTGGCATTGGTCACGGGCACTGTGGGAACAGAGACAGGGTTGAGGCCACAGGGAGGGGCTGGCAGCTGGTGTGGGGAGATAGGAACAGGGGGGATGGGTGTGATGGAAGATATCACAGATGGGGTCACCCCATGGAGGGGTGAGGATACACTGGGCAGAGGCAGGGGGACGCAAGAAAGGTGTCTGGGTGACATGGACATACTCAGGCAGGGGCACCCGAGGAGGCTGTGGGGGCTCCCCATGCCCATCCCCGCACTCACTGCACACTGTGATGTGGAGCTGGGCGCTGCTCTTCCGCACGGCTTCCCCCTTGGAGAGCACCTGGCAGCTGTAATTCCACGAGTGGGAGACCCCCACGGGGGGCACCAGCAGCAGCGCGGCCTCCTGTGGGACCCCCATCACCTGCCCGTCCCAGTCGAGCACGTGCAGGAGTGGGGCTCTGGGCTGGAGGGTGCTGGGGGTGCTGAGGCAGCAGGGTGAGAGTCAGGGGGGAACACCTGGGTGGGCTCAGGGGAACCCCCCAGCACCGGCACCGGGACAAGCTCAGGGCAGGAGATGGGGGACTGTGGGGCTGAGTCCCTGGCAAGGGGCTGTGGGGCTGTCAGCGTGGGTGCTGAGGTTCTCACCATTCACTGTCACTGTCACCGCCACTGATTCCTCCCATTCCCATGATACCCCATAGTTAACAAAGGCCTTGCAGTAGTAGGCTTCTCTGTGGTTCAGCTGCAGAGGGGGCAGGGACAGCTCGGTCCCATTGTAGAGTTGCCCCAGTTCCATCTCCTCACGGTAGAAGAACACCGAATCAACCGACTTGTCCTGCCTGTACTGGCAGCGCAGTGTCAGCGTTTCCCCCTCCAGCAGTGCCCACGCCAGCACCTGCAGCACCACCTGGTCTGTGGGGCAGAGGGGTACCGTGACATCACAGGGGTTTAGAGGTTCCTGATGTCATCAGGAGCCCCATATTGGGTCACAGCCAGCACACCAGGCTTCCCCAATTTCAACACGAGGGTCCCCTCATAGTGGGATGCTCTGGGATGTCTGGTCACACCAGAGGGTGACTCATGGAGTAGAGCCTACCACACACATCAGGGTTCCCATGGGTGCCAGGCTGGGGACACAAACTGCCCTCACCGTTTGAGACTGTCACGGGGGGCTGAGCCCGCTGCTGGGTCTGTCACACGTGTAGGTGCCACTCTCAGTGACAGTGAAATGGTCACCTCCCGCCGGCCACCAGCATCGCCCATCCTTGTACCAGGTGGTGGCACTGGCAGTCCCCCAGTCTGGGCAGGTCAGTGTCACCCGGTCCCACAGCACCACCGGCCTCCAAGGAGGATTCACCAGGATCTGGGTGGTCTGGACACCTGCGGGTGACAGGGGACACCAGCCTGCCAGGGGCAGTGTGGGGCTGGGGACAGCGGGGTGGGGCCACGGCATCCCCTGAGGACTCACCAGCGAGGCCGAGGGTCTGGGCTGGAAGGGAGAAGGGACAGAGCCAGGTGAGGGTCATGGGGACATTGTGGATACCCCATGTTTGCACTGCCCACCTCCACCAGCCCTACAGTACCTGTCCCCACAGCCACAACCCCATGGCACTGTGCCCATGATGCCTTTCCAATGGCACCTGTCCTCCCAGCCCATCCCCATGCTACCTTGCCGTTGTCCCTGTCCCTGCATCCCCATTCCCCTGTCCCTGTCCCAACAGCTACCCAAGCCCCAAGGCTCCTTTTTCCATATCCTTGTCCCGACATCCCTATCCCCCGTTTGTGTCCTCATACGCCAGTTCCCCTCTTTTTGTCCCTAATGCCACCCCAAATCTCTGGTCACACTGGGCTCCATCCCTTGCTTTGGCTCTGCTGGCATTGGGGAATTCACAGAACTCCACAGCCCCCCTGTGCCCCCTCCCCTCCCCATCCCCGGGGTGTCAGGCCCATGCCCGGGGCACTCACCCCACAGGAGCAGCGCCACCTTCCCGGCCATCCCGGTGTCCCCAGCCATGTGCACTGGCTGTCACTCGCTGCTGTGGCCACTGCTCCCCTGGCTGGTGGCTCTTCAGGTGAAGGGGAAGGAAGCGAGGTCACGTCCGTTCCCACGTGTTGGTGGCCCTTGGTGGGGGCAGGGTGGGGACAGGATGGGGGCAGGGTAGGGACCTTTTGGGACATGCAGGTGATGGTGGGACATGGTGGGGACATGGTGTTGCCAGAATTTGGTGTCTAAGGCTGTGAAGGGAGCCAGGAATCGGTGTCCAGGGGAATGGTGTGCCCAGGAATTGGGTCCAGGGAAAGGGGGGGTCCCAAGGGTTGAGTGGACTCAGACTTGGGAATGAGGGTGCCAGAACAATGTGGCCTCCTGAGATTTGTGATCATGAGATGGGGGCCAAGGGATGGGGGTGCCAGGGGAAAGGGGGAACCTGTGGGAATGGGGGCCCTGGGGAAATCAAGGTCCCCAAGGGAAGGGCTGTCCTGGGGAATGGAATTACTGGGATTCCAACTTGGGCTTGGAGATCCTGGGTAATTGCAGTCCAGGGATGGGGACCCCAGGGAAGGGGGAACAGAAGGAAATTGTGTCCGAATGTTGGGGTCCCAGGGTAATGGTGGTGTCGGGGATGGGCAATGCATGGGGGGGCCCAGGGGTCACAGCTCCTTCCCTGGGTGCCTCAGATTTTGGTGTGATGTGGGGCTCTGCAAAATCACCCCTGGGGTGTTAGTTTCTTGGCCTGGCATTGCACGGTAGTCCTGGGTAGCTCTGCCTCTGTGTCCTCCCATGCCCCAGATTTTTCCTCTCTTTGTTTCGCTTTATTCCTTATTCTCCTTACTTTTTGTCATATCACCTCACCCCCAGTCCCTCACTCAGCAATCCTGGGGTGCACCTGAGCAGGGAACGCATTTGGAGGAGCCAGAGGAGGGGGATAATGGGGAGCAGAGGGTGCAGGGAAGGGTGGGGAATCTTTGAGGGATGGAAGTGTTGGGCTGTGCCCCCTCAACACTTTCACTTTCTTTGTTCTGGAGGAGAGGGAAGAGGCCGTTTGTGCTGAGAGTCAGATGGGAACGGGGGGCAGTCTCTGTCCTGGGAGGGCACATCCAGGGGGTTTCTGACGTCTAAGGTCCCTGTTCTGAAGTTCACCTGGGGGAAACCAGTCCAGGGGGTGACACTTCCTAGCATGGGGGGGTCCTGTCCCAAGGGGTGGTGATTCCAGAAATGTCCCTGCACATTCCTGGCCAGGTGCCTGTCCCAGGGGTGGCACATCCTGGGGACCCCTGTCAATGCAAGGGTGGGGCCCAGCCATGGCCCAGGCCTACTGTGCAGGGATGGCCATTGCCCAGCCCTGCTCTGCCTAGCCCCAGGTGGCAGCCAGCACCTGAGGGTCTTCCCCAGCCCCTTGGCTTTGATTCTGGCAGCTTTAGAGCTGCTGCAGAGGTGAGAATCCTGTGTGGGCAGAAAAGGCCTGCCTGTGGTTTACTCAGCCCTGCAAGAAGCACAAAACCCAAAGGGAGCCCAAGCAGTGGCTCTGTGAGGGCCTTTGATGGTTTTCAGAGCAGGGCTGGCTGGAAACCCCCCCTGCAGGGGCTGCTGTGAGGGAACCAGTCTGGAAATGCAGCAATTGATCATTTTGTCCCTCTCAGCAAGGGACCGAGAGAGCCCTAGAACTACTGCAAAGACAACAACAATCTGCTCAACAACCTGATCTGAACCCTCCTTCTTGAAGAAAACCTGCAGCACTTTGGTACCTCATGGAATAAATGTTTGGGTTCTGGATGTGCACACCAGAAGAGAGGGAAAAGTGTGGAAATATTGAGCAGGGGCTGCACACGAGGGGCTGGGGAACAGGGGTGTCACAGCAGGAGCAGGGAGTGCCCAGGCAGGGGAATTCAGGGCAGGCTGGAGTGGATTTACCAGGGAATCACACCCTGAGGCACACACAGCCATTTCCACAGATTCCTGTGCACTATCCCAAGGATGGACAGAGCTTCTCGCCTTCCTCCATGGGAAGTCAATCAAGTTTCAGGGTGGGAATGATCAAAATGGGGAGAGTTCCTAAATATGGCCCCAGAAAAGGCTTCCTTCAGGGCTGCGTTGCTGCCCAGCAGGCGGGGAACAATCCCATGGAGCTGTTGGACACTCAGGGAGATTCCACACTCTGGGTTTTCCACAAGCAAACGCTGCAGTGGGATGCACCAAGGGGCTCCTAAAGGGAACAAAAAATTCTAATTTCTTTGTGATTTGTTTGTGTTTTTATTGTGAGGGACTTGATGGGAAAGCAATGGATTCTATAAACCAGATCATTTTATTCCTTGCTAGTTTGGTTTTTGCTGAGTGTGTACTTTATTGGGAAAATAAAGGTGTGGGAAAGATGTTTGTTTTTATTCTATGGATATATAATTTTGTCTGAACCAATTGGGAATCAAGTGTTGCCTGCGATGGCTGAGCCAGGAAATGGGGGGACCTGACCCAGGGGTGTGTGGGGCAGGGACACAGAGACTTCCAGGACAGCCCTGGGGTGCCCCAGGGTGGGGGCTGTGCTGGGCTCAGAGTCACCCCAAAATCTGAGTCACCCATGAAGGAATTGTGACCCCTGTGTCCACTCAGCCACTGCCCATCCCTGGAATCCTCATTCCACAGGGAAGCCAACCATGGGACCACAGTTCCTTCACCCTGGGGTTGGGGAGGGGAAGGAGCACGGGGGGCTGTGTGGTTCCATGAGGTCCCCAGTTTGTGAATCCATAAAATCAGAAGGCTTTGGGAAAACTGCAGAAGACAGGCCTGAGATACAGCAGAACTGTGAACAGTGCTAAAGCAGCAGAAAAATTATTTAAGCTGTAGAAAAGATATGGGAATAGAACAATAAAGCTGTGTATTAGTGCTTGTATAAACTTTCTAAGTTGCAAAAAGTCTATCTAACACGATATTAATAAGGTTAAGCTTATGAATAGTGTTCTATGTGTGGTTTCTTATAAGCGAGTATTGTATTCAAAAATAAGCAAGCATTGTTTTAACCAAAGCCACATGCGCTGATGGTGATTGGATAGGACTACTGTCAATATGCTTTTGCTTCATGTAATTGGCTAAGAAGATTATATAGTATGCTGTAACATTAAGTTTTCTGGCCTGCTTCCTGACAGTGAGCTGTTAGCATCTTTCCATTATCATAATCATGTAATGAGACTGATGCTGAAAAAATAAACAGCTTGAGACGCTATCCCAGCAGCCCCGTCCAGTTTGTGTCTGTAAATAAACTGCCGGCGTCACCCAATAGCACCAGAGTCAGGGCAGGTGGTGACCAGGGCCATGGGGTGGCTGTGGGGACAGGACAGGGGGTACAGAACTGGAGGGAAAGGAATGTGGGGAGAGGCATCCTGGGGCTGAGGCAGCTGTGGGGAGAGGGACAGGGACACAGGGATTCAGGTACACAAGGACAACAGCACTTGTCACCTTCACCTGGCTGTGGAATGGGCAGGAGGCAGGGGCCCAGGGTCCCCTCCTGGAGCTCGGGGCGATCACTGTGGGACATTGGGGCACCTACAAGTGCAGGCCACCAACCAACTGGATGGGCACCATGTGTCCTCAGAGCTGGCACTGGAGGTGACACCACACGGTCACAGGGACCTCAGCTGGCACTCTGGGTCCCTTGGGGGCTGCAGCAGCCCTGCGATTCTGGGTGACCCCGATATGTCCCTCTCTGTCCCCAGCAGTGGCCGCAGGGGTCACTGTGTCTCTCCTGTTCCTGGTCCTCCTCGTGGGTGTCACTGGGGGCTGGTACAGGTGTCACTGCCTGGATGGGTGACAATGGATATAGACGGGGATCCTCTGGTCAAAGGGAGGTCCCCAGATTGGGGGCAGACAAAGGCACAGCAACAAATGACTTTGGCTCGGGATTCCAGAGGGTCTTCAGGTGCTCCTGTATCATTCCAGAGGGGCTTTTAGGAATATTATGATGGTACTGGGAGCTCCAGGTTGGGCTCAGGAGGTGTTGGAGTGTTGTGCAGAGATGTTGAGGGGGCCTTGGGAATCCTGGGACAGTTTACAGAGTGGCCCTCCCTTTTTGGGGAAGCTTGGTTTTCAGGCGATTCAGCAGTAAAAGGGGGGTTGGTGGTACCAGGATAATTCAGGAGTTCTGTGGGACTTCAGGGTGCTCAGGAGTGCTGGGGACACTCAAAGGTCTAATGGGGGTTCAGGAGCCCCAGGGAGGTTTGGAGGTCCTGAGGACCTCCCAGGGGTTCAAGGGCTCTGGGGACTCCATTGTCACCTGCTCCACCCTTTCCTTTGCAGCTGCCAGGAAGTCCCAGGAGAAGTGTGTGAGACACTCCAGCCAGGACCCTTTTTTCTCCCTCTACAGACTCCTTTTGACACCTCCTTTTCCCCACAGGCCCCCCCAGCCACTTTGGAGGAGGGGGAGGTGCTGGACACCAAAGATGTGATCACCAAGAGGGCAGGAAGTGAGTATGGAGGACGGGGACAGGAACAGCAAGGAGAGAACAAAACCAACAGCAACAGGACTCAGAATCCCAAGGGTGAGAAAAAGGAACCATTTCCAGGGAATGTCCCTGACAAGAGCTCCACATGGCCAGAGTGTGAGTCCAGTGGAGAATGGACACTGACAGGGACTGTAGGGGCTGGAACCACGGGCCAGCACCACTGAGAGAGGCTGTGCAGGACATGCCGGAACTCCAGGACGAGCTGGAGTGCGAGGCAAACAAGTGCTGCCCCCATGGACATTGCCAAAGCCTTTGTCCTCATTCCTGTGGCAGCAGAGGGCAGGACACAGCTTGCCTTGACCTGGAGGGGTGTCCAGAGCTTCTGGAACATACTGGAAACTCAGCCCCACCTTGTGCCATGGCCTGATCCTGATTGCCCTGGCAAAGGGGGAGACTCTGGAACCCCCACAGGGCCTTTGTGACATTATTGTGTAAGGAACACAGCAGAGGAGGGGTTTGGGACAGGGGAGAAAATCCAGAACCTCCAGATGGCCACTTTGGCCATCAGAGCAAGGAAGGTCCAGGACTCTGCCAGGTTCTTCCTGGTGGAGGAAATGTGCTGGGGGCAGTTCTGGGGTTTGTTCCTTGTTGGGGGCTTTCCCTGGAAATTGTTCCTATTTGTGACTCTTTGGATTCTGAATCTTGAGAACTGAGAAGGATTGGTTCAACAACCTGACTGGGACTCTCCTCCTTCTTGAGCCAAACAGGGCAGAGCTGAACAAACAAAAACCGTTTCTCCCAGTTTAATCAAAAAGCTGCATTTTGGGTCTAGTGAGAGGGACAAGGGTCCTGTGCCCCCTGGCACTGGGGAAGAGAATGGGGAGCCCCTGGAGGTACTGGGAGCAATGGTATGAGGAGCCCTGGGCAGCCCCTCATGGGATCCCCCACTCGTGGCCAATCCCTGAGCACAGTGGGCACCCATGTGAGACAGAGTAAAGATCCATTCTGAATTAGGTGAAGTGTCTAAGAAAGGTGAAATGTCTGTGAGGCCAAAGCTGAAGGAAAAACTCGCATGCCGAGACAGCAAAGAGACAGAGAAAGAAAAACAGAAAAGACCACGAGGTCAATTTGCCCTGGCCTAGAAATTCCGTTGATAAAGAAGAACTGGTGCTAAATGTCACGCGGAATGAATATGTATGAACCTATTGTGAAACTGTATGCATATGCATTTAGAAGGGGGATAAAAGGAGACCTAAAGTCTTCAGGGGTACGCTTGCCTTTTTGGGGAGGCTTGCATCCGGCGTGCGTCGTAATAAAAGCATACCGAGCTTAACAACTTTTATGAAGTTGTGAAGTTTCTTCTTTTCTCCGCAAAACATTATGGCGAGCCAGCCAGGAGATCTCTGTCCCCGCAGGGGCAGGGGGGATAGATGGACCTCCAAGGCGCGCCCTAGGATTTTTTTTTCCTGGTGGGGCTCCGCTCGTCTCGCTTGCCACCTGCAGAGACAGACAACGACCTGCTGGCCTGTGGAGGAAGATACGGTATGTACTGAGGGGCCCCCGGGGGAGGGAAAGGAGAGCAAGGGAGTAAACCACCCAGAGACGTCTGGGTTCAGCTGATGGAGCAGCTGTATTAGAGACGGGGTTCATCGTTCTGATAGAGCGGAACCGCTAGAGGTTCTGGGGTGAGCCGAGTGAACCCGTGTATGTGTGTGTTGGGGGTTCATTGTTCTGATGGAGCAGAACCGCTGAGCCCATGTGTGTTTTGTTTGTGTGTGTGTGTGTGATGTCCGGACACTGTGTTGCTATATGGTTAATGTGTGCATTGTGTGATCAGTGCACTGTGTTTCTAATCGTGCAAGTGATAAGTGTATGGTGTATAAAAGAGAGTAAATCTACAGTGCCCTACAGTGCGGGGGGGTCAGTACTACCTGTGTTTGAAGCAGCCGAGTGAGGCCTGAGGCGCCGGCTGCAGCAGGCTGTGGGGGCAGGGAGAAAAGTGCCCCGCGGAGAAGCGAGTGAAGGAATGTCAGTGATGGTATTTATCGTGTTTAAATGTAGTGATTTGTGTAGATTTGGTACATTTTAACCATGACTATGAGCTCAGAGAATTCCTTTGCCTTGGATGTTTAGAATTGATCTCTAGACTGTGTGCTGTTATTTTGATTGTGTCCAAGAAAAATTTATGTGAGTAAATGCCGAATTATGGTATGCTTTTATTGTGTTGAGAAAAGTGA
Organism: Melozone crissalis; assembly: GCF_028551555.1. NCBI lineage: Eukaryota > Metazoa > Chordata > Aves > Passeriformes > Passerellidae > Melozone > Melozone crissalis. The sequence continues at coordinate 325,973 of NW_026536033.1, read as the reverse complement.
GCACTTTGAGAAATATGCCCTTTCCCAGTGATTTTGTGTGGTGATTTTCTTCCGCTGCATTGTAGTAATTTGATTCTCAGATTGTATAGTAGTGTCCGTGGAGATTTTAAGATTTTGTTGCAACAAGAGTAGCATTTTACACAGGAGAACTATAGTATGGTGATTTATGCTTAATTACGATAAAGCGAGTTAAAAGAATTCCAAGAATTCTTCCCCTCACAGCAATTCAAGCCTTGGCTGTAGTGAATTTGAGATAAAGGGGGGGGGGGGGTGCGTGTGTCTGTGTCTGTGGGCATATCAGACTTTCGGCTGTGACTAGCACAGCCTTTTTGCAAAGCAGTAAAACAAGTGTAAGTAGACACAGTGCTTAATTAGATTGTGCAAGAAGAGAACTAGAAAAGACTGATATTTTGTAAAACAGAGTTTATATAGAAGAGATGAATGAGATGAATTAGTTAATGAGACCTATGAGATTTATGAGACTTCAGCTGGTACTGCAGTAAGTCTAGACTAGAAACAATCTGTAGAGATTTAAAGTTCTCTGTAACAAACAGAATAGCCTGCCTTTGCGAGCAATTTCAAGGAGCCTTTGGTGCATCAAGAGGCTGGCACGCTACGTGAGGTGACAGTGGCTGTCCCCTGAGCACAGGGACACCTCTGGCTGCCCTGTCTCCCCAGGGAACACAGGAATGACCTGTGGGCAAAAGCTGGATGTGCAAGTATTATTGCAGCGCAGTGTTTGTGAGAAACGCTAGTTCTAATAAGCGTCAGGGCACATGCCCCGAGTGCAAATTAGAGGTTTCTGATCAAGCAGATTCAGAAGCCAAGGTCTTAGAGCTTGTGTGTGGGAATCACATCTGATACCTGCCACCTGGAGCTGTGTGTGTGTAGGAAGAAAACTGAGAAACTACTGTGAAAGTTTGTGAAAAGAAGTTTGAGTAGAAGCGAGATAGGGCAGGGAGAAAGAAGTAATGAGAACTGACCAGAGCAAAGAGGTTCCTAAATTAGCCCCTTTTGGGAGGGGCTCACTGGGAGAAGGCTGCCAGTAGGAGCAGCTCAGAAAATAAAAAGATTAATAATAATTCATTTCAGTTAGTACTGTTTTAAAATAGGAAGATAAGTGAGATGAAGTTTTTGTATGCTGAAATGTCTTTTTGTTTTAAGAAATCACCCAGAATGGCAAAGAGACTGTAAGATCAGACCGCCCTCTGGTCTTGGCCCTTGAAAAAGAAAACAAGGCAAAGAGAAAGCAAATCAAACATGTTGTTCAGCATGCAGCATAAGATAGCAACGTATGAAATCAGGCAAAGATTATCATGCTGAAATGCAAAGCAATCACAGTTTGCAAAATGAGTACATATGATTTGCTAAAGGCTCCTCCCAAGGTAAGGGAGGAAGGGTAAAGATGACCTCCCGAAAAGGGAAGAATTTTTGTCGACACAAGGGTCATATATTCAGTTTTAAATAAAGCTTTAGTACCTGTGGAGAATGTTTATGTTGTAGTGTGGAGAATGAACAACTGGCCAGTCTGAGAAGGCATACTTGTGCAAACCTTTAAAGTAACATGTGTACTATGTGTACCTAAAAGCTTTTGTACAATTCGTTCAATTTGCTAAACATTCTCAAATGAGAAAAGTTACTCTAGAAACAAATAATATAAAGATGTTAGGCTTAACATTAACAGACACTGAAATTAAGAAAGACATTAGTAAGGAGATATTAGAATAAGTAAATAAGTGTTTTCAAAGGTATGGGCCTCTGCTGTACCAGGGAGAGTGAAAGATGCTCCCCCATGAGCATCAAGCTTAAGGAAAGAACACAATTAGTGAGAACTGAGTAGTACCCTCAAAAAGAAGATAAGGAAGGAATCAGCCAAATAACTGATAGTATTGGATTAAGGGCTGTCAATAAGATAACACAGAATTTATACCCTGTAGTAGCAAATCCATATACATTACTAACTTATTTAACACCTGAGCTAACCTGGTTCACTGTTTTAGGCCTAAGAGATGCCTTCTTTTGCCTCCCTATCCACAAAGCCAGCCAGAAAATTTTTGCATTCAAACACAAGCTCACATAGTCCATGTGCCTGAAGGCTTCAAGATTCCCCACTCCGATTAGAGAACAGCTTGCAAAGACCCAGAGTCCCAGGAAGCTCCACAAGAAGAAAGGAGGCTGTTGCAGTACGTAGACGATCTTCTAGTAGCTACTCAGACGAGAGAAGCAAGAGAAACCTAGACAGTAAGCCTTTTGAATTTCCTATGACTCCAAGGACGCAGAGTCTCAAAAAAAAAAAGGCACAAGTAGTGAAACAGAAGGTAATCTACCTGAGGTAAGAAGTGAGTGCTGAGCAGCAGACTTTAAGGCAGAGAAGCCCTATGCCAAACCCTGAAACTCCAGACAATGAAAGAACTCCGAACCTTCTTAAGCACAGCAGGGTAGTGCCAGCTGTGGGTTTATAATTATAGACTGCTCGTCAGACCCCTCTATGCTCTTATTGCCAATAGAAACAGAAATCTCCAGTGGACAAAAGACGCCACACGAGCCTTTCGCCAGCTAGAGAGTGCCCTCATGTCGGCTCCAGCTCTGAAACTTCCAGATGTAAGTAAACCATTCTTTCTATTTTTCCATGCAAAGAATTGCCCTGAAAATATTAGCTCAAGACTTGAGTCCATACTGAAAGGGTAGTTGCTTACTTCTCTAAGCAACTAGATGCAACAGCCAAGGGCTAGCCAAGTTGCCTCAGAGCTGTAGCAGCAGTTATGCTGAATATTCAAGAAGCACCCAAGTCTACCCTAGGACAAAAATGACTGTGCTAGTTTCCCACACAGTGTCCGCAGTACTGGAAGTAAAGGGTGGCCACTGGCTCTCACCACAGAAGTTTCTGAAATACCAGGCCATCATAGTAGAGCAAGATGATGTAGAGATAGTGGTGACTAATATTGTCAACCCAGCTTCCTTTCTCAGCAGAAATCAAAGAGAAGCAGTACACCATAGTTGCCTAGAGACCATTGAAGCGACCTCCTCCAGCAGCCCAGACTTAAAAGACACTCCTCTAGACGATGCAGAGGCCTGGTTCACTGACAAGAGCAGCTACGTTGCCAATGGGAAGCGACATGCTGAGTATGTAGTGACCACCTACAGAGAAGTAATCAAGTCTAGACCCTTACCAACAGGGACCTCTGCGCAGAAGGCTGAGATAATTGCCCTGACCCGTGCTCTAGAAAAAGCAAAAGAGAAGAGAATAACCATCTACACAGACTCAAAGTATGCATTTAGAGTCATACATGCACATAGAGCCATCTAGAAAGAGAGAAGACTGCTAACCTCACAGAGAAAGAAGAGACAATCCAGCTGTTAGAAGCAGTTCAGCTACCTAGAAAAGCATATTAAGGCACACCAGAGAGTGAGCTTAAAATTAGCAGATGGAGAGGCAAAGAAAACAGTAAAGGGTGACGTAAAGATTTTCCACGAAGGTAAGCCATAATACAATAATACTAATCAAAAGAGACATGCAACTGCGAAGGGTGAGCTACCATTGAAAGAGAGCTAGTAATCCCTTCCCATTTTTGTGGTTACTAGTGAAGGAAAGGCACTAGAAAACACACTAAGGCCTAACTACTTAAAAGCCTTTTATAGAGTGTGACCAGATTATTTTTACAAGAAATAATACCACACTTCAGAGTTCCAGCCATGATATCCTCAGATAAAGAATCACATTTCATTTCCAAAATAGTGCAACAGATTAGTAGCCATCTGAGCATAGATTAAGAACTTCACACCCCATACCACCCCCAATCAAGCAGCCAGGTAGAGAGAATGAATCATTTGATTAAGCAGCAAATCATAAGACTGGAGCAAGAAGTTAATCTACCCTAGCCCAAGCTCTTCCACTAGCACTATTGCAAATTCAAACTAAACCTTAAGCTAAAAGAATGCTGAGTCCTTTTGGAATGCCTTACAGAAGACCATATGGAATACAAAGGGAATGTCCAGAATGTCCACCTACATAATGGTATTAAGCAAACAGCTCAGAGTAATTGAGAAACATGTAGCTGGAACTCAGAGCAGAGAGTTAGATTGCCTAGAGATGATGTATATGTTAAGTCTCTTACAGAAAAGACTTCAGAACCACAGTAGAGAGACCACTGCAAGTACTTCTCACCACCTTCACTGCAATCAAAATCAAAGAGCAGAATGCCTAGATCCATCACTCTCGAGTGAAGAAAGCCCAGAAGCCCCTTCAAGAGTGACACCAAGAGACAATGAACTAAGACTAAAACTTACTCAAGCAAAATGAGTATATTGCGGTCGAGAGTAGTTCATACTTTAGTTTACAGAATTGTTTTGTATGGAATTATAACTGAAGTTTTAGAACTAGAGAGTACCTCTACCCAAAGCAATGCTGAATGGCCTTAGTCCCTAGCATTTAATCAGTATACTGGATCCATGGGAAAACCTTCTGAGATAAAAGATTTAAAAATATCTACTGTAATAATCCACGAGAATCAAGTATATGAAGAGCAAAAATAGCAAGAACTGTAGTCACTTCAAAGAATCAGAAGAGAAGAAATCAAAGTAAAGTGCCAAGTCATCAATAAAGTAGCTTATGAGAAACCAGATGTAATTAGTGTCTGAACCTCCCCTGGTGTATATGAACACCAAGAAGTCTGTGATAACCTAATCAGTTTCCTTAAGTCATTTTCCAAGCTAATTAGCCGAACACCCAGGCAATGGCTAGTAAAGAGTGCTGAACTGCAAGTAGTGAATTAACCCAAGCAAGTAGCCTAACAAAATTGAAGCAGCCTTTATAGTAATCTCTATTAGCATTAAGAACTAGCCAGTGACAGATTTCAAAAGTACTGCCAAAGTAAAGAAGTATGAAAAAGCCGAAGACCAAGACCACAAGTTGATAGTAGAAGCACTTAGTACAATTCAAGATAATGTGTCTTAGCTTTCAGTTGTATACAAACACAGTTATAAATGCAAGCAACAAGAGCTCTGATCATATGAAAAAGAAGTTAAAGAAATTTTCCAGCTGAAATTCAAAAAATTGTGTAAGATAATGCAATTGATATTGAAAAGAAGTTTCAATCCTAGTAGACTATAGTGAATTTCACCTATGATCCTGTTTCTAATGTAGCCACTGCCTTTCTGCTTACCATATGTAATGCCACTGTTTATGTTATCCATCCCATCATTGCCCTAAGATTAAACCATAAAAGAACAATACTCTATCCTTCAGAATATAGAGTGTAAGCACGAAAGATAAATAGAAAGTAGCAGACAGTAAACTTAGAATCCTGCATTACTAGAGAACAGATGAGATTCATTTGTGAAAGCAATACTGTTAATGCCCAAAATGTGTGTTTAGACACTGAACAGAGTATTTTCCACTTTGAAATTCATCCAGTCACTACTAACCAAAAAACTGTGCTCATATATACTAAAAAAAAGTGTAAGCTTGAGAACTGCTTGTGCTGCTGTACAAATTGATAGCAATGATGTTATTCTGTCTAGTAGAAACCATTCTAATTTCTGTATTTGTAATTTTGTTAAAATTATTGAGTGATTTTTTATCTTTGGTACCAGTAACATCCCACCAACTGATTAAAGCCAATTACACACTGTATCAGACTACCACATACCCCTATTGAGATGAACCTTACATTAGTGAAACAATTAATTAAGCACCAAGACCTATTAGAAGACTTGAAAGAAATCCAAGAAAGCAGAAAGAAAACCTTAATTACTGTCCAACATGATACAAAAGAGATAACCAGAGTGCTACAAAGAATAAAACAAAATATAAATCATCACTAGTGAGATGTGATCTTTGAGTAGTCACCAACTGCAAATAGAATCTTTAATAAGTTGTGCCACCCCATTGTAGTTTTACTAATATTAGTTGAAATAAGCTTATCTATTATATTGTTAATTTAGAACTAGAGAATGCTACAACGAATAGCTGTACTAACATCTTTGTCAAACGTACATGGTGAAGCACTAAAAGACACATATTGTCGTGAAAGTTTTCATTAAGTAAAAGAATTTACTTATTTCCTAGGAAAGGGGGGAATGAGACAGAGTAAAGATCCATTCTGAATTAAGTGAAGTGTCTAAGAAAGGTGAAAAATCTGTGAAGCCAAAGCTGAAAGAAAAACTCGCATGCCGAGACAGCAAAGAGACAGAGAAAGAAAAACAGAAAAGACCACGAGGTCAATTTGCCCCGCCTAGAAATTCCTTTGATAAAGAAGAACTAGTGCTAAATGTCACGCAGAATGAATATGTATGAACCTATTGTGAAACTGTATGCATATGCATTTAGAAGGGGGATAAAAGGAGACCTAAAGTCTTCAGGGGTACGCTTGCCTTTTTGGGGAGGCTTGCATCCGGCGTGCCTCGTAATAAAAGCATACCGAGCTTAACAACTTTTATGAAGTTGTGAAGTTTCTTCTTTTCTCCGCAAAACACATGGGAGCTGGGGATGCCCTCGGGCAGGGACCCCAGTGCTCCCTGTGCCCCCAGTGTCACAGCACGTTCTCGCAGATGTCACTGGGGTCCCACTGCCTCCTGGGGTCCTGGCAGCTCTGCGTAGGTCACCTGGGGGGATGTGGTGCGGGGGGGTCCTGTGAGAGACGCCGGTTGTGGGGACCTGGATCGAGGGTGACACCCATGGGCGATGTGCCCCTGTGTCCTCCCTGTACTCACCCCCTTCTTGGTGCTCACGAAATCGCTGTACAGCACCTCCCCCGCTGGGGGGGCCAAGGGTTCTGGGGGCGCTCTGCAGTGATAAGGGGGTGTCTGTGGGCATGGGGGGTTTTGTGGTGGGGGTAAAATGGAGGTTAAGACCTGGAGTCCCCACTCACCTTTCTTGCTGCTTCCCGAGGGCTGCAAAGGAAAGGCAGTGGGGTGACTGTGGGGTCCTCAGGGCTTCTGAACACCATCAGGACCCCTGACTGTCCCCGGGACCCTCAAGCATCCCTGAAACCCCCAAAATACCTTTAACCACCCTTTGAATCCACTGAGACCCGGGTCCTCAAACTCCCCCAAAACCCTTGACAGAACCCCCAACTTCCCTGCACGACCCCGCAGGACCTCCCCAAATCCCCCAGAACCCTCAGTCAAGATCTCTAGGGGCTCAGCTTCACCCAAGTCAGGAGTCCTTGGTGCCACCCTATGGCCCTCATACATGGGGGGGGCTTTACCCCAATCCCTCGGACCCCCATCCCACCCATTGTCACCCACCCTGGCAGTGCCACTGGATACAGCCCCCAATGACAGCCAGGAACAGCAGGGACCCGCTGAGCCCTACAGCCATGGCTGGGGACAGATAGGGACACATTGGGGTCACCCAGAATCCTGGGGGCCCTTCAGCCCCTGTGTGACCCCGTGTGACCCTACCTGTGCCCTGTTCCTGTGTTGTCACCTCCAGGGCCAGCTCAGGGCTGAGTGCCTGGTGCCTGTCCAGCTGGTTGGTGGCCATGCACTGGTAGGTGCCTGAATGTCCCACATCAACAGCTCCAAGCTCCAGGAGGGGACCCTGGGCCACCTCCTGCCCGTTGTGCAGCCAGGTGAAGGTGACAGGGGCTGAGCCCACCTGCACTGAGCAGTGCAGTGTCATGGGGTCACCTGTGCGCACCTGGTGTGACAGGGGACCAGGGCTGATGGTGGCATTGGCCACAGGCACTGTGGGGACAGAGACAGGGCTGGCACATGGCAAGGAGGGATTGGGGTGCTGTGGGTGGGGTCACCCCCCACCCAAGGGTCCTGCTTGCCCAGGATGGTGACATTCAGGGTGTCACTCTCAGCCATGCTGTAACCATTGCTGACATAGCACTGGTACTGGCCGCTGTCATTGTCCCCAGCCTGGCTCAGCTCCAGGAGGGGACTTGTGCCCAGCAGTGCCCCCGAGCCCTCCAATGCCAGGAGAAGGACAGGGGACCTGTCCCCGCGGCCACCACGTACCTCAGCACCAGATGGTGTCCAAGTGCCACCTGTGCCCTGGGGGTCTGCGCTGACAGGGACACCTCCTAGTGTGGGAGCCCTGCGGGAGGAGGCAACACCAGGGGACAGTAGGGAGGAGAGATGGAAGAGGGGAAATGGGACCCCACTGAAGAAAAGAGGGTGCGGAGATAGGAGGGGGGATAGAAACGGCACCCCAAGAAAGGATGGAATTTTTCAGGGAAGGGAAACCTGGAGAGGAAGATAGAGAGACCCCAGGAAAGGTATGTAGACCCAGGGAGGGAATGGTGAGACCTGAGTACCAAGGAGGGAGATCAGAAAGGGCTGTGGCTGAACCAGGGACAGATGAAGGGACCCCAGAGAGGAATGGGGGGACACGGAGTGTGATCCCAGCAAGAATGTGTGGAGGTGGAAATAGATAGCGGGGAAGATGTGGGTACCCACATAGGGCTGGGGGATCCAGTGAGGGACCCAGGAAAGGATAGGGGACCCGATCAATAAAGGGGATCCCCAGACAGGGCAGGACCACCAAAGGAGGCTTTGGGGACTCCCTGTGCCCATCCCCGCACTCAGAGCACACCGTGACACGGAGCCGGGCACTGCTTTTCCACACGGCCCCACCCTCGGAGTGCACTTGGCAGCTGTAATTCCCCGAGTGGGAGACCCCCACTGTGGGCACCAGCAGCTGCGGGGACCCCTGCGGGCCCCCCACCACCTGCCCATCCCGGCAGAACACGTGCAGGAGGGGGGCTCGGGGCCGCAGAGGGCTGGGGGTGCTGAGGCAGCTGAGAGTCAGGGGGAGCCCCACGGTGGGCTTGGGGGGGGCCTCCAGCACTGGTACTGAGAAAAGCTCTGGGAAGGAGAGGAAAGGGGGATTTGCGAGCCCGAGTCCCTGGGGAGCGGCTGTGGGGGTGTCAGGATGGCAGCTGTGGTGTGCTCACCGTGCACTGTCACTGTCACTAGAGCCGAGACCGCCCATGATGCCACCTCAGAGTCCACCCAGACCCTGCAGCTGTAGCGGCCGCTGTAGTTCAGCTGCAGAGGGGACAGGGACAGCTCAGTCCCATTGAGGGACCTCCCCACCTCCTTGTCCCCATGGTAGAATCGCACCCCAGTGACCGATATGTCCGGCCAGCACTGGCAGCGCAGTGTCACCTTGTCCCCCTCCAGAAGCTCCTACGCTGGCACCTGCAGCACCAACCGGGCTGTGGGACACGAGAGTCTTAGAACACCTGGGGGACTCAATTTTCTCAAGGACCCACGAACTGGAACATATCCAGTGCTCCAGGGATCTCTGAATCCCGAACTGGGGTCCCTCTGCTCTGAGATGCTCTCGGCTGTCCCCATGTGCCGGGGACAGGCTCTGGTCACACCAGGAGGTGACCCATGGAGCAGAGCCCACCCAGAGCCCTTGGGATCTCCAGAGGTGCCAGTTTGGAGACAACCAAACTCCCCTCACCATTTGAGACTGTCACGGGGGGGCTGAGCCCAGTGCTGGGTCTGTAACACGTGTAGGTGCCACTGTCAGTGACAGTGAACTGATTGAGTCTCTCCTGCCTCCAGCGTTGCTCATCCTTGTAGCAGGTGGTGGCTGTCCCAAAGCCCTGGCAGGTCAGTGTCACCCAGTCCCACAGCACCGCTGGCATCCAGGAGGGCTCCACCAGGAGCTGGGTAGTCTGGCCAACCTGCCAGGGCCAGTGTGGGGCTGGGGAGAGCGGGGTGGGGCCATGGCATCCCCCAAGGACTCACCAGCAAGGCCAAGGGTCTGGGCTGGAAGGAAGAAGGGACAGGGCTCAGTGGGGGTGACATCACAGGGACATTGGCAGGGAGGGACTGGGTGTTGAGGCAATCCATAAACTGTCATAGTGTGGCAAGGACCCCTTGGGGACAGAGACACATTGTCTAGTTCTTGCTCAGTTAGGACATGGGGACATATTGGACACCCGAAAATGGAGACTGAACAGTGGTTACAGTGGTCACTCCCACCAGCCCCATGATAGTTCCCCAAATCCCTGTCTCCCCTCATTATTGTCCCCCCTATCCTGTCCCCAGATCCCTGGTCACCTCATGCTCTGGCTCTGTGGCCTTTCGGGACCTCAGGGGACCCTGCAGCTCCCCTGTGCCCCCTCTCCACCAGTCTCTGCCTCAGCAGGGCCCATCCCCAGGGTGTTACCAGCCCGTGCCCGGGGCACTCACCCCACAGGAGCAGCACCACCTTCCTGGCCATCCCGGTGTCCCCAGCCATGTGCACTGGCTGTCACTCACTGCTGTGGCCGCCGCTCCCCTGGCTGGCAGCTCTTCAGGTGAAGGGGAAGGAAGCGAGGTCACATCTTGTCCCCATGTGTTGGTGGCCCTTGGTGGGGGCAGGGTGGGGACAGGATGGGGGAAGGGTGGGGACCTTGTGGGACATTGGGGTGATGGTGGGGCCAGAATTTTGAGTCTAAGGTGGTGTAGGGAGCCAGGGATGGGTGTCCAGAGGAATGGGGTGCCCAGGGATGGATGGGCTCAGACTTGGGGATGAGGGTGCCAGAACAGTGTGGCCTCCTGGGATTTGTGATCGTGGGATGGGGGCCAAGGGATGGGGGTGCCAGGGGAAAGGGGGACCCTGTGAGAATGGGAGTCCCAGGGGAATCAATGTCCCCAAGGGAATGGGACTCCCAGGGACTGGAAGTACCAGGATGGGGTTCTTTGGGGTGGGAGATTGTGAGGAATTGCATTACATGGAAGGGATCTTAGGGAAGGAGGGACAAAAGGAAATGGGATTCCCATGGTTGGGGTCCCAAATGAATGGGGGTGCCAGGGATGGGCAGTTGCTTGGGGGACATGGGGGTCATAGCTCCTTCCCTGGGTTCCTCAGATTTTGGGGTGACCCGTGGCCAAGTGCTGCCCCCTTGGGATGCTCGTTTCCTGTGCAGGTATCACATGGGGGTCCTGGGTAGCTCTGCTTCTGTGCCTTCCCCTGCCCTTGATTTTTTCTTTCCTAATTTCTGGTTTTTTCCTTATTTTCCTCACTTTTGTGCCATGTCCCCTCAACACCAATTCCAGGCTCAGCAATTCCAGGAAGCACCTGAGCAGGGAACCCATTGGAGGGAGCCAGGGGAGAGGGATAATGGGGAGCAAGGAGTGCAGTGAAGGGTGGGGAGGCTGTGGGGGATGGAGGTGTTGGGCTGCGCCCCCTCAACACTTTCACTTTATTTTTCCTGGATAAAAAGGAAGAGGCCATTTGTGCAGGGAGTCAGAGGGCAAAGGGGGGGCGGTCTGTGTCCTAGGAGGGCACATCCAGGAAGGTCCTTCCTTGTGAGGTCCCTGTTGTGGGGATGACCTTGGGGAAACCAGTCCATAAGGTGACACATCCTGGCATTGGAGGACCTTTACCAGGGGATTGCAGTTCTAGAAATGTCCCTGAACATTCTTGGCCAGGTGCCTGTCCCAGGTGTGGCACATCCTGGAGACCCCTGTTAATGCAAGGGTGGGGCCCAGCCATGACCCAGCCCCACTGCACAGGGATGGCCATTGCCCGGCCCTGCTCTGCCCAGCCCCAGGTGGCAGCCAGCACCTGAGGGTCTTCCCCAGCCCCTTGGCTTTGATTCTGGCAGCTTTAGAGCTGCTGCAGAGGTGAGAATCCTGTGTGGGCAGAAAAGGCCTGCCTGTGGTTTACTCAGCCCTGCAAGAAGCACAAAACCCAAAGGGAGCCCAAGCAGTGGCTCTGTGAGGGCCTTTGATGGTTTTCAGAGCAGGACTGGCTGGAAACCCCCCTGCAGGGACAGCTGTGAGCGAACCAGTCTGGAAATGCAGCAATTGATCATTTATCCATTTGCCCAAGGAACTGAGAAAACCACAAAACTACTGCAAAGACAACAACAATCTGCTCAACAACCTACCTGGGTCCCTCTTTCTTGAAGAAAACCTGCAGCCCTTTGGAACCTCCCAGAATGAATGTTTGGGTTCTGGATGTGCACACCAGAAGAGAGGGGAAAAGTGTGGAAATATTGAGCAAGGGCTGCACACGAGGGGCTGGGGAACAGGGGTGTCACAGCAGGAGCAGGGAGTGCCCAGGCAGGGGAATTCAAGGCAGGCTGGAGTGGATTTATCAGGGAATCAGACCTTGAGGCACAAACGGGCATTTCCACAGATTCCTGTGCACTGTCCTAAGGATGGACAGAGCTTCTCCCCTTCTTCCATCAGAAGTCAATCAAGTTTCAGGGTGGAAATGAGCAACATGAGGAGAGTTTCTAAATATGGCTCAACAAAAGGCTTCCTTAGGGGTTGGGTTACTGCCAAGCAGGCAGGGAACAATCCCATGGAGCTGCTGGACACTCAGGGAGATTCCACGCACTCTGTGGTATCCACAAGCAAATGCTTCTGTTGGATGCAGCAAGGGGCTCCTAAAGGGAGAAAAAAGAAATCTCATTTCATTGTGATTTGTTTGTGTTTTTATTGTGAGAGACTTGTTGGGAGACTTGTTGATTCAAAGTATAAACCAGGTAATTTTATACCTTGTCAGTTTGATTTTTGAGGAGCTTGTTTTATTGGGAAAATAATGGTGTGGGAAAAGGTTCTTGCCTTTATTCTATGGATGTGTAATTTTTTCTCAGCCAATTGGTCATCACATGTTTGCTGAGGCTGCTTAGCCAGGAAATGGGGGTGACATTAAAAAGCCCAGGGGTGTGTGGGGCAGAGATCGAGAACCTCCCAGGACTACCTTGGATTGCCCCCCTGGCCATGAGCACTGTGGGGAATGTGCTGGGTTCTGAGTCACCCTAAAATATGAGACAATCCAAGAAGGAGCTTTGACCCCTGTGCCCACCCAGCCATTGCCCACCCCTGGCACCCCCATTCCCATGGGAACCCATCCATGGGACCCCCATTGCCTTGGTCTCTCCTCTCTGAAGACCCCAGTCCAAGGATTGCCATTGCCGACCACTACCATTGCTTTCACCCCATCCCATGGGGTGCTTCTTCCCCCAGAACCCCTATTCCTGATGGTCCCCTTTTCCCCCTGCACCCCCTACCCTGGCACCCACATGGCGTGTCCCCAAATCCCTGGAGACCACATTCCCACAGCACCCCCATCCCTGAATCTTCCCAGGCATGGAGACCCCAATTCCAGTGGACCAGCATTCTTCTGGACACACATCCTTGATTCCCCACATTCCCTGAGCCCCACACTCCTGGCAATAGCATCCCCCACCATGTCCCTAGACTATCTCATAAACTCCCCAGCTTGTCCTCAGCTTGTGGCCACCCTGCCCCCACGAAGGGCCACCTACACGTGGGGACGGACGTGACCTCGCTTCCTTCCCCTTCATCCAAAGAGACGCCAGCCAGGGGAGCAGTGGCCGCAACAGCAAGTGACAGCCAGTGCACATGGCTGGGGACACCGGGATGGCCGGGAAGGTGGTGCTGCTCCTGTGGGGTGAGTGCCCTGGGCACAGGCCTGATACCCTGGGGACGGGAAGGGAGAGGGCACAGGGGGGCTGTGGGGTCCTCTGAGGTCCCCAATACCAGCAGAGCCAGTCCATGTTACCCAAAGTGCACCTTGGTGGAACTGGGGATGTAGGGTGGCTATGGGGACAGGAAGAGGACTCAGGAATGTGGGGATAGGGATGTGGGGACAGGAATGTGGGGACTGGCACCTTTGGGCTCAGGGAGCTCTGAGCATAGGTACAAGGGAACCGGGATGAAGGGACAGAAGGGGAAGAGAATGTTGAGGATGTGGCCATGGGGATGGGATCATGAGCTGGTGAGGGTGACCTGGGCCAGCATGGGCTGTGTCCATGGTGTCCTTGTGCCCAGGCTGTCCACAGTGACCCCATGTTTTGCCTCAGCCCAGGGTGGCCTTGGTGTCCCTGTTCCCAAGGTGGCCATGCCACATGGATGTGGTGCATGGGTGGCTGTGACACAGACATGTCCTCTGGCCTCTCCAAATCTTTTGGGGACCATCCCCATGCACCTTCTCACAAGAACTGCTGTCCCCACAGGGACAGTTTGGGGACAGTCCCTACAACCTGTGCCCCCGTGCTGCTGTCCCTGTGGTGTCACCCTGTTGCCTTCTGGAGCAAGGCAGGCGACCTGGTTCAGAGGAACAGCACGGCGGCCCAAACTCTCCAGGGCCGCTCGGGCCAATGACACACGCAGGCATCAATATGATGGACGGTCAAAAGGCCTTTATTATCTCATCTCTTGGGTTTTTATAGGCTAAGGGGTCTCTACGTCAGAGTGGGTCTGTCTTTACCATCTATGGTTAGTAAGGAGTGGAAAGTTACTGGGTAGGGGATGGAAAGTTACTGGTATTCGGTTGAGGGAGGCTACATTCCTATGGTAATTTCTTATCTACGGGGAACAGAGGGTCTTATCTAAGGGGAACAGAGGGTCCTGCCTTTCCGTGACATCGCGAGATCTTCCGCAGCGCCTTTTCCCTATCTACCACATCTCCCCCCCCTTTTTCACAAATGAATGAGGTAGTCATATACATAGGTACTGAAGTGAGGTATAAGGTTGTAGTTCGACAAGGGAAAGGGGTCTTGGGAAACCTGAGTAAGCTTTTGCCAGACAAGCTCGGAAAGTCTTGTGACTGGCAGTGTTCCCTGGTTGAATTCCCTGGCTGAATTCACAGCAATTGTCGTCGGCCTAGGTAGAGGATGTTGGTCCGTTCCAGACGGGTCTGAACGGACGAGACCAGCTTGTTCAGCAGGCATGGTCCGAAGGTGACTGTTAGAAACCTGTCAATATTTCTCTTTTGTGGATCCGGCTGGGTCCCTCAAGAAGATGGTACATTTCTTCGTCTGAGTGGTACAGGACCCTAGGAACAATCAGAACTTGGACACAGAATTCGTTAGAGTCATTGAATTTGGGAAGGAACACACAAGGACTCACTCCAGATTGCTGGCAAACCCACCTCCCAGATGTGGATGGGACTGCCCATTTATTGTTTTTCCTGTTAGGCTTGACAATTTTGGTGCAGATGTTGCCTCCCCACTTAGCTAGGGTTGCATTGCCAAAGCATCTGCCTCGGCCTGTGACTTGACTCGGGGTGATTCCTTTGCGAGGGGTATCCCATATACACTGGTGAGGGGCGTCGGCTGTGGAGTAACTGAAGGGAGTGTTTAAAGCGACTCCTTCGTAAAAGGGGGGTTTGACATCGTAACAAAGCCAGCAGGATTCAGTTAGGTTAGGGTTAGATTCGTTCAGGGATACAAAAGTAGCTTCTAATATACGAAGGATTGGGTCTGAGTCTGACTCGGTTAAGCGGCTCATTTGAAAGGTTTCGCTTGACCGGTCGGGACTTCTCTGACCCCTGTGGGTAAGGTTTTGGGGTAGGTTACGTTTCACCCTTTCGGCACGCTTTTAATCGCTTTGTTGAGTCTGACCGCTCGGGGTGCTGACGGTTGGAGCCTGATAATTTGCACGTTCACCCTCTCTTTTGACCCTTGAAGGACTACTGTCCACGTTTTGCCTGTGGCCCAGCTAGGGTGATCTGGCTGCAAGACCGTCCTGTTGTAATCAGTGCATGCCCAAAATCTAGGGATTTTATGTCGGTTTCGATGGAAGTTTCCTAGAAAGAAGAAGGGTGTTTTGCAGCCGATGGGTGCCCAGGTGAACTGTAAGAATTTGTCTGGCTCTTGTGGATCCCACCAAGACCCCGACGGTCTGGCATCTGTAACTATGGTTTCGCAGCCCCAGTGCCCACAGTATCCCCACCCTGGGTGATTGCAGTAGATTTTCCCAGGGTTTGAAGCTGGGCACCAGTAGGATAGGTACGAGTGTGTGACGTGTAGGGAATAGGGGTGTACCTTTGGCTGTCCTGGAAACAGGTCGGTGATGCGGAGCACGAAGGATGGGGTGTTTGGTGTGGTGATTTCTTTGAGCACTTTGCCACTCCTAAGGTGTCGCATGACCCACCTGAAGGGCCGATGGGGGTAGTGGTCTGGGCTGGCTTGCCCCCTGGCAACAAGCCCCAACAGCAAAATCCCACAGAAACGCCCTTGGTGCTTGGGTCTCACCCGTGCGGGTCTCTCGGGTGCTGCCTGATGGCTTGGTGGTCTGTCACTTTCGTCTGGAACCGGGATGTACGCGTCACGAGGACATCTCACGAGCAGATCCTGTAAACAAATACTCACAATTCTCGTCAGTCTCATTCTGCTCGCTATGAAGGTCCGGTTTAATCGACTTGAGTGGACACCACATGATTTTTCCGTCCTTTTTGACTGCTGCGTACCCTCGCCCCGTGAGCATCAGCCTCCAACCCCGTTCCTACTCACCTAGCTCGTTTCTGATTACCACCTGTGGGCCCTCTTCTAGCGTTCGAGTGGCCCAGTGTTTTTGGACGGGACTGTTTGTTTCATCCTCCCTAGGGAATTGATTCAGTGCCAGCAAAGCGGTTGCCAGCATACGTGCCTGATCTCCTGGGGGAATGGCATTGGCAAAGCCCTCTGCTTCTGCCAACACTTCTATCTTGGTTTTCAGGGTCTGGTTTGCTCGCTAAACTATGGCCTGTCCGGTACTGTTATATGGGATGCCTTGCACTAAGGTGATGCCCCATTTCGAGGCGAATTCCTGTACTTGTTTGGAGGTGAAATTGGAGCCGTTGTCCATTTTGATCTGCTTGGGGATACTCAGCCAAGCCATGGCTGTCAGCCAGTGCTGAATTGTGGCTTTGGAGTTGGTTTTGGGGTGCTGTGTGGCTATGATCGCTCCGCTATAAGTATCCACTGTCACTGCAAGCCATGCTCGGGGCTTCAGCAGTTCGCACCAGGTGAAGTCCGACTGCCAGATTTCTGAGGGCTTGAGACCTCTCGGGTTGACTCCGTAGGTCCAAAGGGGTGACTTCTGGCAATGAGGGCAGGTGGCTACCACATGTTTTGTGTCCGCCGTCGAGATTCCGCATCTCTTCGCCAGTGCTTTGACTCCGATGTGGATCGACTCGTGCAGTTGACGAGCTCTTTGCAAGGTCCAAACGCCTTTTGCTGCGGCGTCCGCTTTGCCGTTGCCGATCTGGAAGTAACTTTTGACTGGGTCATGGCTGTTGATGTGAATAACTGACACGGTGCCCTGTCGTGAGGAGAGTGCTTCTTCCAGCATTAAGGCTGCTGCTGATGTTGACACTCCTGGTCCTGCCATGGCTAGGCTGAGCCTTGCCATGAATATAGAGTCCGTTACGATGTTGAGGTGTTTGTCTTGGAAGAGTCCGCACGCCAAAACCACTGCTGCTGCCTCCAGCTGTTGCACTGACAGTGTGGGGTCACATGATTTGACGCAATGCCATTGCTCTCCTGCCTGCCACACTGCTGCTGCGGTTGAAGTCGTGGAGGAAGCGTCTGTGAAGACCGTTGGTCCTGTCTGCGGTCTGTCCTTGACCTTCGGTGGCATGTCCATATCGACTACAGTCAGCATCTTAGTCCAGGGTGGCTTGGAGGAGTAGGTGATTTCTCCTCCGAAGCCGGAGAGAGCAAGGGCCAGGTACTCTGATATTGCGGCTGGCTCCGTGGTCGGCTGCTTGCGAAACGGAAGGTGGATGCTTGTCGGCTCTGTCCCTAGGTGTTTCAAGGCAAGTCTCCTGCCTTTCATGATGAGGCTGGCGATGCATTCGATTCCTGGGGAAAATGCACGAGCGGGTCTTTCGAGGACCACCCATTGGATCGGTCGGGCCTTTTCTGCAAGTCCTTGGGCCACTGCTCCCACTCCCCCCTTCAGTGTAAAGTGGACGTACAGGTCCAGTGGCATGGCTGGGTTCCACCTGGCAAGCGTGCTAGTGGCCATCTGGTTTTCGATGAAGTCGAGAGAGCTAGTTGCTTGCGGTGTCAGCTCCTTGGGATCCCAGGGGTGCTTTCCTTTCAGGAGGTCGTACAGAGGGTCCATGACCTCAGGAGGAATCAGGACGATGTTGCGAAGCCACTGCAGCGATCCCACCAGGCGTTGCACGTCGTGGAGCGTCTCGATGTCTCGGCTGACCTTCATCTCGGGGGATGTCACGTAGGAGCTTGTGATGCCTACTCCCAGGAAGGTCACGCAGGGTCCTCTCTTGATCTTTGCACTCGCGATCTCGAAGCCGTTGGCTTGAAGGGTTTCCGTGACTGTGGTCACAAGATGATCTACTTGGCTTGTCGATGGTGCTGCGACCAGGATGTCGTCCTTGTACTGGATGATGGTTGCGGTGGGGTAGGAGTGTCGGACTGGCGTCAGTGCTTTGTCCACGGTGATTTGGCATATGGTCGGGCTGTCGACCATGCCTTGCGGAAGCACTCTCCATTGGAAGCGAAGGTTGGGCCGCTCGCCGTTCCGAATGCCACGGAAAAGGCGAATCGCTCTCTGTCCTCAGGGTGCAGGGGTATTGAAAAGAAGCAGTCCTTGATGTCCAGTACTGCACACGGCTGCCCTGCGGGGATGGCTGAGTTCGTGGGTAGCAGTGTCTGGACTGGACCCATGGGTCTGATCGTCTTGTTCACTTCTCTTGGGTCGTGGACGAGACGATAGCCTTGTCCGGACCTTTTGGGGATCACAAATACAGGGTTGTTCCATGGGCTGGTGGAGGGTTCTATGTGACCCTTTTGCAGTTCTCGATCGACCAGTTCCAGCAAGGCTGCCATTCGAGGCTCTGTCAGGGGCCTCTGCTCAACCCATACAGGGTCTGATGATTTCCAAGTCAATTTGATTGGCAGCGGGGGTTGTACGGCAGTGGCCCTCGTGGTAAATTTGTAATCCGAAATCCGAGCATGGAAAGGACGTCCCTTCCTAACAGGGGTGGAGAATTCTGCAAAGTTGACTGCTCCCTGTGGGGACATGGTGTATGAGGATCCCCTGCCCCACTGGGGGTTGCTGTAGCTGGGCCGTCTCGCATTTGCAGCGGGAGGAGGCTGAGTGTGGCCCGCGCGCCCTCTCCCTCTCCCGTTTCCCCGGGGCCGGGATGCTTGGAGTGAGGGCGCTGCCAGGGAAAGCTGCCAGGGAAAGCTGGCTGGGGACAGCTCGCTGCGTTGCTGCCCTTCCCCGGAAGCCTGGGCTAACGCGGTCGTCCTGCCATTCCTGCTTAAATACTATCCACCCCGCCCCATCAAAAAGCATGTGGCTTATTTGCATAATATCAAAAGTGAGCAGATCGTTATTGCTAGAAAGGTCATCCTCAGGAGTGGGTACTACAGCTGAGTTGATCCCTATTTCTGAAATCCCTTTGACTTCTTTTGGGTTAACTGGGGTATATGTGCCTTGTTGATTTCCCTGCACTCCGGTGACCCTCACCGGGAAAGCGTGCATGGAGGCTGCCGGTGCCGGGTCCCCACAGGCTGCTCTTATTTTTCCCCAATCGGTGAGTTTGTGTTGCGATTGTTTCCCGATATTGTTTAAAGCTTTATTCGGTTTCGCTCAAAACCGCATTAATTCTGCTCTCTCGGTTTCCGAGTCCCAGCCGGGCTCGGTCGGCTCTTCCGAGCTGTCTGAGCAGCTGTTACTTGACTCTGAGCTGGAAGCTGACTGCCGGTACACTTCCGGTGCTCCGTGCCGTTTTGTGTGGCTCCGACCCCGCTCCTCCCTTTGGGGGTGGTTCCGCTCCCTCCCCCTGGGGTCCCCCCGCCTCCTGCCGGGGGAGGTCCTTGCCGTATAAGGACCTAATTTGAATAGAGCGCTCTAGTTGGTCTTGCACTCTACTGCAGGGACCGCCTCCCCTCCCCGCTCGCCCGCGCATGCGTTGTTAAGCAGGCTGACTGCATTTCCGCCCTTCTCCTCCTCTTTTCCGCCCTCACCATGTGGTTCGGCGCCATTTTTAAGCGCACATGGCGGGGGCGAGTTTTTACCAGTCCCGGCGGGGTCCGACAATCCGGCCGCGTTCCGCGCCTTCTTCGCGGGTCTCTGCCAGAAGCATCGCGAGCGCTGCTCTGCCTCTTGTGCTGGATTGGCGACCGGCGGGGAAGGGACGGATAGAGAAACCGCGGTTTTTTCGGATGGTTCCGCAGGGGAGCTAGGACCCGGCGGTTTCCGTGGGAAAGTCGAGGGGTCCCCTGGGGGTTCCGGGAGGTCTCCTGGGGGCTCCGGGGGGTCTGGGCTCGGGCTCAGGAAGGGGTGGAACGCGCCCGGCCCCCGCATGTTCCCGCCATCAATCCGATCGCTCTCAGAGGCGGTTTGTGTCGCGGCCCCCACCCCCAGCTTTGGTGTAGCTAATAAACGTATACGCGCGGCTTTCCGCGTCTCCTGTTCTTCTAACGTCTTGTGTAGGGCCTCTTCTGCTTTCCCCCACGCTCTGAGGTTTTTACCACTGCCTGCGGACTTAGAGTCCTCTGCTGAGGCGGCAGTGCACTTCTCCCGCGCTTCCGAATATAATATATTTACCGGACGTCCGATCATCCCCAGCTCTAGGAGCCTTGCAATAGCAAGATTAGAGTTCCTGAGCTCACCTTTAATTCCCCATTGCTCATGAGCCTGACTTACGACCTTCGCTGTGGATTCCATGGTCCACGCTGGTCCGGAGGCGTCCCTCCCGCTGTAGTTGGACCCGCCGCTACAGCCGCCGTCCTCTGTCCAGGAGAATTCCCGTTCCCCGGGCGCTGCAGCTTTCCCGGGTCTCGGCACCAGTATGTTGCCTTCTGGAGCAAGGCAGGCGACCTGGTTCAGAGGAACAGCACGGCGGCCCAAACTCTCCAGGGCCGCTCGGGCCAATGACACACGCAGGCATCAATATGATGGACGGTCAAAAGGCCTTTATTATCTCATCTCTTGGGTTTTTATAGGCTAAGGGGTCTCTACGTCAGAGTGGGTCTGTCTTTACCATCTATGGTTAGTAAGAAGTGGACAGTTACTGGGTAGGGGATGGAAAGTTACTGGTATTCGGTTGAGGGAGGCTACATTCCTATGGTAATTTCTTATCTACGGGGAACAGAGGGTCTTATCTAAGGGGAACAGAGGGTCCTGCCTTTCCGTGACATCGTGAGATCTTCCACAGCGCCTTTTCCCTATCTACCACACCACCCCCACCCAGGCCTGTCCCTTCTCCCTTCCAGCCCAGACCCTCGGCCTCGCTGGTGAGTCCTCGGGGGATGCCATGGCCCCACCCTGCTCTCCCCAGCCCCACACTGGCCCTTGCAGGCTGGTGTCCCCTGTCACCCACAGGTGCCCAGACCACCCAGCTCCTGGTGGATCCTCCCTGGAGGCCGGCGGTGCTGTGGGACCGGGTGATACTGACCTGCCAGGGCTCGGGGACCGCCAGTGCCACCACCTGATACAAGAAGAGGCAGCGCTGGTGGCTAGGACACAACACTGTCCATGTCACCGAGAGTGGCACCTGCACATGTGATAGAGCTGGCACTGGGCTGAGCCCCCCCGTGAGAGTCTCAGATAGTGAGGAGTGTTTGGGTGTCCCCAGCCTGGCACACGCAGGGAGCCTGAGGGCTCTGGGTGGGCTTCGCTTCATGGGTCACCTCCTCTCTGAACAGACCCTGTTCCCTGCTCTGGGGACATCCCTAAGCATCCCAGTGTGGGTTGAACTCGTTTTGGAATCAGGGACCCCTGGTGCACTGGGTGTGACCCAATGGGGGTGTCCCGGTGCTCTCCCCCAGACTGGCTGGTGTTGCAGGTGCCGGCACTGGCACTACTGGAGGGGGACACGGTGACACCACGCTGCCGGGGCTGGCGGGACAGCACGGTCACCTCGGTGTCCTTCTACCAAGAGGAGATGGAACTGGGGGGACTCCGTGGTGTCCCTGTCCTCTCTGCAGCTGCCCCACAGTGGCCACTACAGGTGCAGGGGCTGGGTGGGATCCTTGGGGTGGCAAGAGTCAGTGACAGTGACAGTCCACAGTGAGCACTCCACAGCCCCCACCCCGACACCCCAAAAGCCCCTCCCCAGAGACTTGGGTTCTCAAATCCCCCTCTCCCTCTCCTGCCCAGAGGTCTTCTGGGTGCTGGTGCTGGCAGGTCCCCCCAAGTCCACCCAGGGGTCCCCCCTGACTCTCAGCTGCCTCAGCACCCCCAGCCCCCTGCGACCCGAGCCCCCCTCCTGCACGTGTTCTGCCGGGATGGGCAGGTGGTGGGGGGCCCGCAGGGGTCCCCGCAGCTGCTGGTGCCTGCCGTAGGGGTCTCCCACTCGGGGAATTACAACTGCCAAGTGCGCTCCGAGGGTGGGGCTGTGCGGAAGACCAGCACCTGTCTCTGCATCACAATGTGCAGTGAGTGTGGGGATGGGCATGGGGAGCCCCCACAGCCTCCTCAGGTGCCCCTGCCCTGTCTGGGGATCCCCATTATTGGCTGGGTTCCCCCATCCTTTCCTGGGTACCTCACCAGATCCCCCAGCCCTTTGGTGGGTACCCCCATTTTACCTGTAATTTTTTTCCACGTCCCACCATTACTGCTGGGGTCACCCTCTGTGTCCCCCATTCATCTCTGGGATCCCTTTATCTGTCCCTGGTTCAACCACAGCCCTCTCTGATCTCTCCCATGGTCCTCAGGTTCCACCATCCCCTTCCTAGGTCCTCATACCCTTCTTGGGGTCTCCCCATCTTCCTCTCCAGATGACAGGTCCCTGAACCCTCCATCCTTCCTTGGGGTGCCTTTCCAAGCCCCCTTCCATCTCTGTGCCCCCTCTCCCTCAGTGGAGTCCCCCTTCCCTTCTCCCACCCACCCCCCAAGGGTCCCTCACTGTCCCCTGGTGCCTCCCCCTCCTGCAGGGGTCCTGCTCTCGGGGGTGTCACTGTGGGCACAGCCCCCCAGTGGACAGGTGGCACTGGGGCACCACCTGGTGCTGAGCTGCGCAGTGGCCATGGGGACAGGTCCCCTGTCCTTCTCCTGGCACCAGGAGGGCTTGGGGGCACTGCTGGGCACCGGGCCTCAACCATTGCTGCAGTGCATTGGGGAAAATGACAGCAGCCAGTACCAGTGCCCGGACAGCATGGAAGAGGATGTCCCCCTGAATGTCACTGTCCTGGGAGACCCAGACACTTGGGCTGAGGGTGACCCCACCCATGGCACCCCCATCCCACCTCACCATGTGCCAGCCTTGTCTCTCTCCCTGCAGTGCCCGTGGCCAATGCCACCATCACCCCCCAGTTCCCTGTCACACCAGGTACGTGCAGGTGACCCCGTGACCCTGCGCTGCTCAATGCAGGTGGGCTCAGCCCCTGTCACCTTCACCTGGCTGCACAATGGGCAGGAGGTGGCCCGGGATCCCCTCCTGGAGATTAGGGACATCGATGTGGGACATTCGGGCACCTACCAGTGCGTGGCCACCAACCAGCTGGGACAGGACGGGCACCGCGTGTTCCAGGCACTCAGCCCAGAGCTGGCCTTGGAGGTGACACCTGGCTCACCCTGGCTCACAGGTGGAGTCACAGAGGGTCACCGGGGTGTTCATGACTCCGGGGTTCAGGGTTACCTCAGTGTGTCCCCCTCTGTCCCCAGCAGTGGCTGTGAATGTTGGCAGGACCCTCCTGTTCCTGCTCCTGGCCATCACTGGGGGCTGTCACTGGTGGCACCACCAGGGTGGGTGACAATGGGGGGGATGGGGGTCCTGGAGTGAGGGGAATCCTCCAGAGTGGGGGCAGAGATCGGCAGCACCCAGGGCCCCTGAGGTGGGGGACACTGAGCCTGCAGTGACCTCAGCTGGGCATCTTGGGCATGTGAGGGGAATTTGGAGGGTCTTGGTTGTGCTCCAGGGCCTTCCCTGGGTGGGCTTTGAGGAACATTGTGGTGGCACTCCTGGAGGGTGGCACTCCTGTAGTGGGAGTTCCTGGAGGGTTTGGGGAACTCCTGGAGGGCTGTGCAGGGATGTTGGAGGATCTTTTTGGATCCTGGGGGAGTTTGGGGGTCCCCCTCTCTGCCAGGCTTGGGGTTCTTGAGATTTGAGGGACTCAGAGGGTTGGGGGCACCAGGGGGAGTTGGGGACCCTGCAGTCGTGCAGAAGTTCCAGGGGGTTCAGGGGTGCTTAGAATGTCCGGGAGGGATCAGGGCTCCATTGGGAATCGGGCTGCAGTGGGGATTTGGGGGGTCCTGTGGGTGGTTGGAGCTGCCGAGGTCCCAAAAAGGTTCAGGGGTCCCGGTGGCCCCTTGATCACCAGGTCCCCTTCTCCTTGCAGAAACCAGGAAGCTCCAGGACAGGTGGGGGGGGGGCTCAGGCTTTCCCCCCTCCCCTGACTACTGAGACCCCCCCTTATCCCCACAGCATCCCCCTGGAGGAGGGGGCTGTTCTGAAGACCCATGCCATGGGCACTGAGTGGGCAGTGGGGGAATTTGGGAGAGGACAAGGACACGTCACCCATGGGTGTAACCCCCCCACTCAGGTTCCCACAACTGGTGTCACCCTCACAGTCCCCACGGGTGTCCCCCAGCCCTGCCCCACCTCGTGATCCACAATGGCCCAACGTGGAGCTGTCTGGACCCCACGAGAGACAGTGGGACCTCCATGACTACAAGAATGTGCTGTGACACTGGGGGAATTGGGAGCACTGGGGGCACTGGGAGCACTGGGGTGCACTGGGAGCACTGGGGGTCCCTGCCGCAGGGCACTCCCTATGTATTCCCCCTGGATCTCATGTTCCTGTGCCTGGGGGGGTGGCAACAAGTGGAGGGGGCCCATGTGGGGCTGCCCAGAGCTCCCAGTGCTCCCAGTATGCCCAGGGCCTCCCCATTCCCTCCCCCCGTGCCAGGGGGAACAGCAACCCTGTCCCTCTTATTGGACCCAAAATGCAGATTTGTGATTAAACTGGGAGAAATGTTTTTTGTTTGTTCAGCTCTGCCTGGCCAGCTCGGGATCGAGGAGGGTCCTGGTCAGGTTGCTGAGCAGATCCTTATGGGATTTGATGGATTTTTGGGGCTCCCTCAGTCCGTTGGGGACAGGAACAAAATTATCAATTGCTGCATTTCCGAACTGGTCCCCTTGCAGCTGCCTCACAGAAGGGAAGGAGCTCTCACTGTTTGTCCCCTCTTGGTGACACCGACCAAGGGCTCGGGCACCTGTGCCGGTGCAGCCCTGTCACCTCGTGCACCGAGCCGGCAGCTGCCGAGCCCCTCGGGCCCACCCCAGCTCAGCCCATCCCCGCCCGGTGCCCAAACCCCGCACCTGGCACTCCCCAAGCTGCGTCAGAGCCCCGGAGCTGCTGCGGAGTCCCGGCCAGGGGCACTGGGAGGGCGTAGGGGACTGGGGACCCCAGGGAGGAGCCCCCGGCGCTGTGGGAGTGGAGTCCTGGCCTCGGGTCACTGTCGCTGGTCGCAGCTGCCATCACACTGCGAGAGCCGGGACTGCCCCGGACTGCGGGGACGGACGGTGTCAGTGTGTCCCGAGGGGGGATTGTGGGGTCTCACCCCATCCTTTCCTGGATCCCCCGATCCCCCATCCCCCCACAGCTCTGGGGCTGTTGGGGACGTTGGGGACAGCGTCGCTCGTGCCAGGGGCTGTTGGGGACATCTCGCGAGAGCCACTGCTGCTGCCCATGGCCGGGCCTGGCAAAAATCGCGACATCCACATCTGCCAATGGCGACACGAGACAGCCACCCCTGCCCAGGATCCTCCTCCCTCCATCCCGGGGACATCCCGGGGTCCCGGGTCCCCAACACCAGCGGGTCCCATGTCCCCCAAACTGCTCCTGGGGACATCTCGGTCCCCCTGAACCCCCCGGTCCCTCCTGTTATAAACACAAATCTGCCAATTCTTTTGTGAGAAAAAGGTTACCACTGTTGCTGCTGGGGTGCTGCTTGTGTGTTATGGTAATTACAGGTCATTGTCATTAGTAGTTGTTTTTGTATCAGTAAAAGCCTAGCTGGGGTGGAGTTAATGGCCCTTCTCTGAGACAGTGAAGGGTTGGGACCTCACCAAACAGTGAGAAGAGACTTGGGGGGGGGGGTGGGGAGACATGCAAAATAACCCCAAGACCAGCATGCCATGCGAAGCTACTGCTTCTAGCTTGCTAAAAAGACCCCCAAAACAACGAGCCAACATAGAGTTGAGAGATTAGAGTGATGTCTAGACGTGAAGAAGGGAGTGCTGAGGCTGCAGAGATGCTGAACACCTTCGTAGTCCCTCTCACCCTGAGCACGGGAGTCGTCCTGAAACCAGGAGTGGACAGGGCAAAGCTGCAAATAACAACATCTTAGGGGTCACCACGCACTAAAAACTCCCATGAGGTCTGGACCCCCAGCTCTGACCCTAGTGGACAAAGCTGTGCATTTCCTACTCTTCCTTGTTGCCCTGGGAAAGACGACGGAGACTGCAGACCTGTCGAGCTGCCCAATCCTGAGCTGATCACTTTGAATAAAGGCATTAAAAGGAGAAAAAGTCTCCTGCCCTGTTTATTTCAGCTGGGACGCTCGTCCAGGATAGCCACGCCGGAAGAAGACACCGGGACTGGCCATCTTGGACCTCCAGGACAGCTGGCTACTAGGACCAGAGGGATCAGCTCAGGAGCAAGCGACACAGAGGAGCACTGGAGCACCGGACTGGTGAGAAATCTGGTGGCGGGAGTTGGAGATGAGCGTGTGTGTGTGAGTGAGACGAAGGCCGGCAGCTGGACTTTCAGAGCAAGAGTGGACCCCTCAGTATCGCGTTTCCATACCCCTGCAAAGGGGCCGGCTGGGAACAAGGGGAAGCGTGTGGAAATAGTGTTAGTGAGTCGTCTCCTAAGGGGGAAAGAGGCTCCCCCCGGCGTGCGAAGGGAATAGTTGTATGAGTGGCACACACCCCCAAAAGTCCTGACAGAGGGAAGTCAGGCAGATTGCAAGTCCTGAGAAGGATGTGGGCAACCTCACAAGCCCTGCAGGCAAAGTAAGTCCTGACAAAGGGGTCAGGCACAAATCCCAGCGAAAGAGGCTGCGGTTTGTTTTTAAGTCCTGATATGGTGAGGCCTTAAAATTGGAAGGTTAGGCAAACTAGAAATCAGGCAGCTGTTTTTCCTGACAGAGGGGAGTCAGGCACGACCCGGCTTCTTACGCCGAGGTTTCGTGTGTTCAAGTCCTGATAGATGTAAAACCTGACGTTAGGAAAGTTAGGCAAACAAGAGATCAGGCAGTTGTTTCAGTATAAAGTCCTGAGTATCAGGCAAATAAATTTTTCTTGAAATTACCTGTCAGTAGAGGCACCTTTGGGATTTTTTACTGTTGAGACCTGAAAAATGGGAGAGTGTAGTAATAAAAAGACCAGCAAGAGATTGAGGAATATACCTCCCAATAGTCCCTTAGGAAAACTGTTAGAGAAATGGGATTCTATAGAGGCCACGGAGGAATTAGATAAAGTGAAGATGATCCACTACTGTGTAGAAGTCTGGCAGGAATTAGAGGTGCAAGGAGGATGGCCTTGGTGTGGGACAAGGACAAGTGGATGTGCCAACAACTAAATCATTATTTGACAGCTCAAGGAGATACTGATCCTGAGCAATTATTGTATGTAGCTTGCTGGGTAAAGAACACTATTGGAGATGAAGGAGTGCAAATTTGTAAGGTACAGAAGAAGAAAGAGGCGAATGAAGGAGGGGATGCTGAAATAGGTAAAAGAAGGGATCACCTGGATTATTTGCCTCCTTCTGCCCCTCCACCTTATAATCCTCTTCTACAAGCACCTCAAATGGCAGGTCTGGTTCTTCCCCCGGCTGCCATCTCATCACCACCTGCCCAAATTCCTCCTTCTACCTCTTCAGTTTCCCCTATGATAAACCCAGTACCTCCCCCAGTAACCACTCCCTCACCACCCCCTTCAGCTCCTCCAGTTCCTTCTGCATCACCACAAACGCCTACTCCACCTGCTGCATTCTCCACCCCTTCTCCAGCTCCACTTAATATCCACTCAGGCTCTTCTCCCCCTCCTGTTGCTATCCCTTTACCTCCTCCTAGTTGGGACACAAATGCCTCCTCGCCCGACAAACAGCTATCAGCAAATACACCTGCTGATGGGCAGAAAGTTCACGGTAACCCAGATATCCCTCAAAGTAGTTTGGCATCTGAAGATGGGCCATACTGTAGCACTAGATCCAAGACTTCCAAGGCAGAGAAACTCTTTCCCCTCAGAGAAGTTCCTATGGGAGGAGTAGCAGGAGGTGTTGGCTTTGTGAATGCTCCTCTAACTGCTTCTGAGGCAAGAGGGTAAGAGGATTCAAGAAAGAGTTAGGGCATTTAGCTGAGGACCCAGTGGGCATAGCCAACCAAGTGGATCAATTCTTAGGTCCGAATATGTACCCTTGGGGGGAGATGAATTCCATCCTATATATATTATTTTTCCCAGAGGAGGTCCAGATGATTAGAGCAGCTAGCATGAGAATTTGGGAGAAAGATAACCATCCAGGACCCCAGTTGCCAACAGGTGAACAGAAATTGCCACTAACAGATCCCAGCTGGAACCCTAATCAGGAGGAGGAGAGGAAGGCCATGATGGAATATAGGTCTTTGATAATATGGGCAATCAAAGAGTCAGTTCCCAAAGGAACTAATACCAAATTGGCATTTGAGGGTGCACAAGAGAAGAATGAAGCTCCTGCTCTCTGGCTTAATTGCCTAAGGCAGAACTTCCAGTTGTACTCTAGAATAGACCCAGACACCCCAGAAGATCACTAAAAGTCCAATTTGTGACCAAATCTTGGCCAGATGTACGGAGAAAACTGGAAAAGGTTGAAGATTGGCAAGAAAAGGACATTAATGAGTTATTAAGAGAAGCACTGAAGGTGCCTGTAAGGTGGGACAAAGATAAAGCAATGGCCAATGCTAGGATCATGGTTGCAGTAGCTAGAGAAAGTGCAGGGTGGGCGGGTCCACCACCAGGAGGAGGGCAAGGATAGGCCAGTACTGTCAGGTACAAGAGGGATGGAGAGACCTCAAGTCCCTTTGAGAGAACGACATTGCTATTACTGTGGAGAGGCAGGACACGTCAGGAGGTTTTGTAGAAAGCTCAGTCTCGATGAGGCAATAGCCAGGGAACAAGATAATTTAGGGAAGATCCATAGAGGTGACGATTAGAGGGTCAGAGGCTTTACACTTTAGGGGAGCCGATGAAACATCTAGAAGAGCCCTTGGTAAACATTGAAGTGGGACCCCTAAATGAAGAATTAGAATTTTTGAGTAGATACAGGAGCAGGTAAGTCCTGTCTCAACAAAGTACTAACAAGCATAGTAAAATACCCAAAAACATCTGAGGTTAGACAAAACAGCTAAGTAGAAAGGATATCCAATAGCACCAAAACTGGCCAGTAACACTAAACTTGTAATAAGTAATGTGAAAATAAAAGATACCTTATTGTTGTCTTGTTGTGTGTGTGAGAGTGAGTCACAAGCAAAGTCAGCCTCAACTTCCCGGGCAGGTGGGAAGGGGGGCTATTACAGCGCCCTGTGTGGGGTCGCTGGTGGTGAGAGAAGGACGAGAATCTTGTTTCTTGATCAGAAGGCTGGATTTATTGATATATGATATATAATACATTATTACTATACTAAATAGAATAAAGACAGAAGTTTGTAGAGGCTGCTGCTAAGCTAAGAATAGAAAGAAAGAATCTATAACAAAGTTGTGTCCAGGGACTCAGTCCCCTAGCTTGCACTGGTGATTGGCCCTTAATTATAAACATAGAAAATGAGCCAATCAAGGTGAATCCTATTGCATTCCACAGGAGCTGATAACAATTGTTTACATTCTCTTTCTGGGGGCCCTCAGCTTCCCAGAAAATGCAGAAATCTGAAAGAAAGGATTTCTGTGGAAAAATGTCTGTGACAGGGGGCAGTGGAAAGGGGAGTGTATGACCTGCAAACCAGACTAGTGCTCCCCAGATGTGTGAGGAAGCCGTAGCTGTAAGAGCATGAGTGACATGCAGACAGCCTCACAGGTGAATGTACACCAGAGGCAACCAGAGTCAGGGCCCTTCCAAGAGTCCCAGAGATACTGAGACCTGTGGGCCAACCCCAAGGAGAGGGGAGCCACAGGGACCCGTGATTTACTAGCAATGATGATCCAGTTTGTGTCTTGAGGGTGTGAAGGAATGTGTGAAAGTGAATGAGAAATAAAAGAGAGTGAATGTAGATGAATTAGAATAGAGGTAATGTAGATTGTGCATTATAAGTTTTACCACATCTCCTTAGAGGGAAGTGTATTGTGTAGAAGAATAGTGTGAGAAAAAAAAAATAGGTGTAAGGGGTTGAAAGAAAAATAGTATTTAAGCTGTAAGTGAAAGTAAGAAACAGAAGCAAGAGATAAATAGATAAGATCTTGAAAATAGAACAGAAAACCAGTAAGTTAAATACACAGAAAAATAGGAGAATAAAAGCACTTTGGGAGTTTGTCACAGACATCTTTTCATAGGGATCCTTTCTTTAGGATTTTTCCCTCTTCTGGGAAGCTGAGGCCCCAGAAAAAGAATGTAAACAGTGGTTGTCTGCTGCTGTGGAATGCGGCGGGTGCACCTGTGGCTGGCCCATGTTGCATGTGTTCAGTTAGGGGCCGATCAGAGACCGAGCTCTCTCTGGGACAGAATCAGAGAGAGCTTCTTTATTATTCATTCCTTTTCTATTCTTAGCTTAGAAAGCTTCTGAGACTTTTTCTCTCTATTCCTATTAGCATAGTAATAATTTAATATATACCATGAAATAATAAATCAAGCCTTCTGAACATGAGGTCAACATTCTCATCTCCTCTTCACCCTGAAAAACCCTTGCAAGCCCTGTAACAGGAGTTAAGTTGGCTAACAGAAATACAACTCCTTGCAAAATACAGAGTATGCAAGAGTTGACAAGAGAAACATGCAAGCTATGGAAAAAGGGAAATTAACCAATTGTACATTAACCAGAGAAACTGAGTTTTGATAGAATCATAAAATCGCAGACCATTAATGCCTATATTTGAAAGCCCACTTCAGGTACTCTTCATTACTAATTCGACTGTGCAGACCAAAAGAAAAAGGTTGGACCCACAGCACTCTCACCGCCTGACGTTGGACCAGGATTCAACACCAGTTTTTTTTCCCCCTGGCATTCTGGCATTGGACCGGACTCCACCCCTTTCTCCTTCTGGCATTGGGCCAGACTCCCAGTTTTTCCCTCTGGCATTGGGCCAGAGTCCACACCATTCTCACCTCCGGGCACTGGATAAGGATTCAACAGCATCACAAGTTAATTCACCTGAGTATACTGTGATTTAAAGTTGACTCTCAGAAAGAAGAGTCAAAGAGACTGAACTGTGTGGGAAAATTGGTATCAGAGCTCTAACATTGCTTAAAATGTTTCAAAACAGTTCTGTGTAAACTATGTTGGTAAAAAGTTTAAGACTGTAAATAAGTAATTCTGGTTTAAGTTCCCCAATTTAATTCTAAAGACTCCAGGTTAATCCTCTACAAAGCACTCCCCTAAGAGAAACCAAAATTGGTAGGGAACAGACCAAGAGAGGTTTAACCAGAGAAGCGGGTAGAAGAGACTCTAAAGAGCTTGGAAGCTTCTTCTCAGTAAAATTCCCTAAGAGGCAATGCTGGGTGGGCAGGCTGTGCAAGATGACCCATACCGGACTCTTGGGAAGGGTAGTACTGATGGCTCTGATTGCTGGTGGTGCTCTGGGAAGCCCAGCTGAGCCGTGCAGTGAGTGCTACCAACCCCTCTATGAGGAGGAAGAAGCGAGCTCCTTGTCTAGAGTCCACATCAATTCTAACCCTAACTGTGTTAACCTCTCCCAATTGGTCCTTTATCAGAAAAAAAAGGAGAATGCATTGGATATCCCAGAATACTGCCACTTTCAGGCAGCGACTCCTGGGAGAGTGCCCTGTAGGAGAAGCCTGGTTGTGTTTTAAATGTGATGCTGCTTGTTATGAACAAAATTCGGGTAATATTTTTTTTGTGAGAAAAAGTTACAAAAAGGCAGCCAGACCACGGGTAGCTGCTGAAGTTCTTCGTGTTTTGTTATTGTAATCACGAGTCGTTGTGGCTAATCGCTCCTTTTGTATCAGCAGAGCCTCGCCCGAGGCTAAGTTGTACCTTTCCCAGAAGGGTGGGAACCTTCCCGAACAGTAGAAGGTGGGGGGGGCTATGCAAAGTGACTCCAAGACCACAATGCAGCATGGGTCCCCCGGTGTACAGAGAAGACCCCAAAACGACGAGCCACCTAAGAGTTGAGAGACTAGAGTGATGTCTAGACGTGAAGAGCCGAATGCTGAACCTGCAGAGATGCAAAACACCTTCAGAGCCTCTCGCCCTGACCAAGAGAGACGACCCCGGCGGTGAGACCAGGCTGACTGAGCCGGCAAAGGTACCATCTGACGGGATCAGCAGGCCCTAAAGGCTCCCACGAGGACGTGATCCCCAGCTCTGCCCCTTGTGGACAGAGCTGCGCATATCCTCCTCCTCTGAGTTGCCCGGGAAGACGACGGAGACTGCAGACACGTCGAGCCGCCCAATCCTGAGCTGATCACTTTTAATAAAGGCATTAAAAAGGAGAAGAAGTCTCCTAGCCCTTTTTGTTTATTTCAGCTGGGGGCTCTCGTCCGGAATAGCCACGCCGCAAGAAGACTCAGGACTGGCCATCTTGGATCTTCAGAGGACAGCTGGCTACTAGGACCAGGGATCGGCTCAGGACAGCGACGCAGAGGAGCACTGGAGCACCGGACTGGTGAGAAATCCGGTGGCGGGAGTGGGAGACGTGCGGATGTGTGTGTGAGTGAGACGAGGGCCGGCAGCCGGACCTTCGAAGTGAGAGGGACCCCTCAGTACTGCGTTTCCGGATTTTTGCGAGAAAACCGGCCAGGAGCAGGGGGAAGCGAGTGGACTCAGTGTGAGTGAAGCCGTCTCCCAAGGGGGAATAAAGGGCCCCCCCACTCCGGGCGTGCGGAGTGAATTACTGTGTATGAGTGGCACGCACCCCAAAGTCCTGACAAAGGGAGGTCAGGCACTTTTGTAAGTCTCGAGAAGGATTCGCGTAAGATTTGTCAGTCCCGAGAAGGATTCGGGTGTTTTCACAAGCCCTGCAGGCAAAGTAAGTCCTGACAAAGGGAGTCAGGCACAAACCCCAGCGAAGGAGGCTGTGGTTTGCTTCTAAGTCCTGATACGGTGGAGCCTAAAAATTGGCGAGTTAGGCAAACTAAAAATCAGGCAGTTGTTTTTCCTGACTGAGGGAGTCAGGCACGACCCGGATTCTTGGCCGAGGCTTCGTGTGTTCAAGTCCCGATAGATGTAAGACCTGACGCAGGGAACGTTGGGCAATCAAGAGATTGGGCAGTTGTTTCAGTATAAAGTCCTGAGCATCAGGCAGAAATTTAAAGTTCAGTGGAGGAGGCTGAAGCTCCTCAAACAAGGGTTTTTTTGAAACTACCAGTCAGTTGAGGCACCTTTGAGACTTTGTTATTGAGACCTGAAAAATGGGATGTTGTAGTAGTAAAAAGACCGGCAAGAGACTGAGAGACATACCTCCCGGTAGTCCCTTAGGAGAACTGTTAGTGAAATGGGATTCTATAGAGGCCACGGACGAATTAGATAAAGTGAAAATGATCTATTATTGTATGGAAGTGTGGCCAGAATTAGAACTGCAAGGGGGATGGCCTTGGTGTGGGACAAAGGATAAGTGGATGTGCCAACAATTAAATAATTATCTGACAGCTCGAAGAGATACTGATCCTGAGCAATTATTGTATGTGGCTTGCTGGGTAAAGAGCGCTGTTGAGGATGAAGGGGTGCGAATTTGTAAGGTACAGAGGAAGAAAGAAGGGAATGAAGGAGGGGATGATAGAACTAGTGAAAGATGGGACCCCCTGGATTATTTGCCTCCTTCTGCCCCTCCACCTTATAATCCTCTTCTACAAGCACCTCAAAGGGCAGGTCCGGTTCCTCCCCCGGCTGCCATCTCACTACCACCTGCTCAAACTCCTCCTTCTACCTCTTCAGCTTCCGCTATGGTAAACCCAGTATCTCCTCCAACCACTCCCTCACCGCCCCCTTCAGCTCCTCCAGATCCTTCTGCATCACCACAAGCACCTACTCCACCTGCTGCATTCTCCACCCCTTCTCCAGCTCCGCTGAATATTCACTCAGGCTCTTCTCCCCCTCCTATTGCTGTCCCTTTGCCTCCTCCTAGTTGGGACACAAATGCCTCCTCGCCTGATAAACAGCTATCAGCAAATACACCTGCTGATGGGCAGGAAGTTCACGGTAACCCAGATATTCCTCAAAGTAGTTTGGCATCTGAAGATGGGCCGTACTGTAGCACTAGATCCAAGACCTCCAAGGCAGAGAGACTCTTTCCCCTCAGAGAGGTTCCTATGGGAGGAGTAGCGGGAGGTGTTGGCTTTGTGAATGCTCCCCTAACTGCTTCTGAGGTGAGAGGATTCAAGAAAGAGTTGGGGCATTCAGTGGAGGACCCAGTGGGCATAGCCAACCAAGTGGATCAATTTCTAGGTCCAAATATCTACACTTGGGGGGAGATGAATTCCATCCTGAGTATATTATTTTCCCCAGAAGAGGTCCAGATGATTAGGGCGGCTGGCATAAGAATATGGGAGAAAGATAACAGTCCAGGACCCCAGGTGCCAACAGGTGAACAGAAATTGCCACTAACGGAGCCCAGCTGGAACACTAACCAGGAGGAGGGGAGGAAGGCCATGAGGGAATATAGGTCTTTGATAATACGGGGGATCAAAGAGTCAGTTCCCAAAGGAACTAATACCCAATTAGCATTTGAGGGTGCACAAGAGAAGGATGAAGCTCCTGCTGCTTGGCTAAATCGCCTAAGGCGGAACTTCCAGTTGTACTCTAAAATAGACCCAGACACCCCAGAAGGTCTAATGCTGCTAAAAGTCCAATTCGTTACCAAATCTTGGCCTGATATAAGGAGAAAACTGGAAAAGATGGAAGATTGGCAAGAGAAGGACATTAATGAATTGTTAAAAGAGGCACTGAAGGTGTATTTAAGGAGGGAGGAAGAAAGAGCAAAGGCCAAGGCTAAGATCATGGTTGCTGTAGCTAGAGAAAGTGCAGGGTGGGCGGGTCCACCACCAGGAGGAGGCAAGGATAGGCCAGTACTGTCAGGTGCAAGAGGGATGGAGACACCTCAAGGCTCTTTGAGAGAACGACATTGTTATTACTGTGGAGAGCCAGGACACGTCAGGAGGTTTTGTAGAAAGCTCAGTCTTGATGCTGCAATAGCCAGGGAACAAGAGAATTTAGGGAAGATCCTTAAAGGTGACGATTAGAGGGTCAGGGGCTTTACACTACAGGGGACCCAATGCAACATCTAGAAGAGCCCCTTGGTAAACTTTGAGGTGGGCCCCCTAAATGAAGAATTTGAATTTTTGAGTAGATACAGGAGCAGGTAAGTCCTGTCTCAACAAAGAAACATCTGAAGTTAGACAAAAAACAGCTAGGTAGAAAGGATATCCAATAGCACCAAAACTGGCCAGTAATACTTAACGTGTAATTATGTGAAAGTAAAAGGTACCTTTTTGTTGTCTTGTGTGTGTGAGAGTGAGTCACGAAGTCAGCCTCAACTTCCCAGGCAGGTGGGAAGGGGGCAGTGCAAGTGTGTGTATGTATGACCTGCAAACCAGGCTTGTGTCCCCCGGGCGGGTGGGGGCTGTGGCCAAAGAGTGTGTGTGACCTGCAAACCAGACTAGTGCTCCTCAGGTGTGGGAGGGAGCCATAGCTGTAAGAGCGTGAGTGACACACAGACAGCCTCACAGGTGAATGTGCACCAGAGGCAACCAGAGTCAGGGCCCTTCCAAGAGTCCCAGAGATACTGAGACCTGAGGGCCAACCCCAAGGTGAGGGGGGGCTACAGGGACCCATGATTTTCTAGCAATAATGATCCAGTTTGTGTCTTGAAGGTGTGAAAAAATAGACAAATTAGAATAGAGGTAATGTAGATTGTGCATTATAAGTTTTACCACATTACCTTAGAGGGAAGTGTATTGTGTAGAAGAATGGTGTAAGAAAAAACCCCAAAAATTTAAGTGTAAGGGGTTGAAAGAAATATTTAAGCTCTAAGTGAAAGTAAGAAACAGAAGCAAGAGATAAATAAGATCTTGAAAATAGAACAGAAAACCAGTGAATTAAATACACAGAGATATAAGAAAATAAAAGTACTTTGGGAGTTAAGTTAGCTGAGAAATACAACTCCTTGCAAAATACAGAGTATGTAGAAGTTGATGAGAGAACCAATAACATTAAACAGAGAAACTGAGTTTTGATAAAATCATTAAATAGCAGACCATTAATGCCTGTGTTTGAAAGCCTGTTTCAGGTATTCTTCATTACTAATTCGACTGTGCAGACCAAAAGGAAAAAGGTTGGACTCACATCACTCTCACCCCTGGCATTGGACCAGGATTCAACATCAGGTTTTTTTTCCTCTGGCATTGGACCGGACTCCACCCCTTTCTCCTTCTGGCATTGGGCCAGACTCCCAGTTTTTCCCTCTGGCATTGGGCCAGAGTCCACACAACTCTCACCTCTGGGCACTGGACAAGGATTCATCTGCTTCACAAGCTAAATCACCTGAGTATACTGTGGTAAAAAGACCAAAAGATTTAAAGTTGACTCTCAGAAGGAAGAGTCAAATAGACTGAACTGTGTGAGAAAAAATTGGTATCAAGAGTTCTAATATTGCTTAAAATGTTTCAAAACTGTTCTGTGTAAACTATGTTGGTAAAAAGTTTAAGACTGTAAATAAGAAATTCTGGTTAAGCTCCTTAAGTTAATTCTAAAGACTCCAGGTTAATCCTCTACAGAGCACTCCCCTGGGAGGGGAAACCAAAATTGGTAGGGAACAGACCAAGAGGGGTTTAACCAGAGAAGCGGGTAGAAGGGACTCTAAAGAGCTTGGAAGCTTTTCCTCAGTAAAATTCCCCAAGAGGCAAGGCCGGGTGGGCAGGCTCTGCAAGATGACCCATACCGGACTCTTGGGAAGGGTAGTACTGATGGCTCTGATTGCTGGTGGTGCTCTGGGAAGCCCAGCTGAGCGGTGCAGTGAATGCTACCAACTTCTCTGTGCGGAGGAAGTGAGCTCCTTGTCGAGAGTCCACATCAGTTCTGACCCTGATCGTGTTAACCCCTCCCAATTGGTCCTTTATCAGAAAAATAAGAGAGTGTATTGGAGAGCATACAATACTGCCACTTTTGGGCAGCCACTCCTAGGAGAGTGTACTGTAGGGGAAGCCTGGTTGTGCTTTGAATGTGATGCTGCTGAAACAAGCTCAGCAGATCTAGTAAAAAGTAAAGAAATGGTGAAAATGGTAAGAAAAATTGTTTGTTACAAGTATTTATATAAGTGTACTGGAAGGGAGATCAATCCCTTTTGGAACACATTTCAGGGGAGCCCAAAATCCCTAAGTTTGATCTCATCTGGCAACTGCATTGCTAGAGTGATAAAACCAATTCTCTTATTACCCAAAGAAACTGGATCAAGTTTGGGAGTTCCTATATATAATGATTTGGGAGAAAATAAACAGAACCGGGAAAGTGAAATAGAAATTGAGAAAATCCAAAATTGTAAAAGCCAAATTGGGATTCCAATATCTATGTTAAACAAATTAATCCGGCTCCAGGCAGTATTAAAAATAAAGAATTCAATTATTAGGAACATTTCAAATGAAATAAAAAGATTAGCATGTGTAAATAATCAAGATCAAACTCCTACACTTGATCCCAGTGGGTGGGAGAACCTGGAGATTTTCAAAAAGGATGTATGGGAAAAGGTAGTTTTTCTCACTGTGTGTGTACTTGGAGGATTGCTTTTTTTACTATGCTTATTTATCTGTTTTAGTAGAATAGTACTTGCCGTGCAGACCAACCTGAAGAAACCAAGGAAAGTAACAAGGTTAAGTAACCAGGATTACCAAACTGCACAAGAGATTTATAGTAGATTCAAAACAAAAAAAATTTGTGAGTTGATGCGAGCTTGGAATTTAAGCTCGATCAAAGAAAAAGAGGGGGGACTGTTATGAACAAAAATTCAGTTAATATTTTTTGTGAGAAAAAGTTACGGGGAGGCAGCCAGATCACTGGCCCTGCCCAAGTTCTGCATGTTTTGTTATTGTAATCACGGGTCGTTGTGGCTAATCGCTCCTTTTGTATCAGCAGAGCCTCGCCCGAGGCTAAGTTGTATCTTTCCCAGAAGGGTGGGAACCTTCCCGAACAGTAGAAGGTGGGGGGGGCTATGCAAAGTGACTCCAAGACCACAATGCAGCATGGGTCCCCCGGTGTACAGAGAAGACCCCAAAACGACGAGCCACCTAAGAGTTGAGAGACTAGAGTGATGTCTAGACGTGAAGAGCCGAATGCTGAACCTGCAGAGATGCAAAACACCTTCAGAGCCTCTCGCCCTGACCAAGAGAGACGACCCCGGCGGTGAGACCAGGCTGACTGAACCGGCAAAGGTACCATCTGACGGGATCAGCAGGCCCTAAAGGCTCCCACGAGGACGTGATCCCCAGCTCTGCCCCTTGTGGACAGAGCTGTGCATATCCTCCTCCTCTGAGTCGCCCGGGAAGACGACGGAGACTGCAGACCCGTTAAACCACCCAATCCTGAGCTGATCACTTTTAATAAAGGCATTAAAAAGGAGAAGAAGTCTCCTGGCCCTTTTTGTTTATCTCACTGTTGAAACAAGCTCTGTAGATCTAGTAAAAAGAAAAGAAATGGTAAAACAATAAGAAAGATGAAATAAACAGGGCCAGGAGACTTCTTCTCCTTTTTTAATGCCTTTATTAAATATGATGAGCTCAGGATTGGGCGGCTCGGCAGGGCTGCAGTCCCTGTTGTGTCTCCCAGGGCGACTCAGAGGAGGAGGATATGCGCAGCTCTGTCCACTAGGGGCAGAGGTGGGGGATCCGGTCCTCGTGGGAGCCTTTAGGGCGTGCTGATCCCCTTCTGTTCTTGGTTTGGTCTGAGTCTCGCTTCCTGCCAGACCTGGCCCGGGGGCTCTCGAAGACAGGGTGAGGAACAATGAAGCTTTCCAGCATCTCTGCAGGCCCAGCAGTCGGCTCCTCACATCCAGACATCACTCCAGTCTCTCAACTCTTATTTGGCTCGTTGTTTTTGGGGTTTTCTCAGTACATTCGGAGCGGGGGACCCACACAGAATGCTGGTCTTGGAGTCACTTTGCATAGCCCCCCCTCACCCTCTCAGGCGTCTTCACTATTCTGGGAAAAGTACACCTTAGCCTTGGGCAAGATTCTGCTAATACAAAAGGAGCGATTAGCCACAACGACCCGTGATTACAATAACAAAACACGAAGAACTTTGGCAGAGACAGTGATCTGGCTGCCTTTTTGTAACTTTTTCTCACAAAAAATATATTAACCGAATTTTTGTTCATAACAAAAGATGGTTTGTAACAAGTATTTAGCAGTAAAGTGTTCAGCTACCCAGTGGATCCAAAGAGATCCAAACAAATTAGTCTGTTGAGAAAAGAGAAAGAGACAAGTGTACTCACCATGAAGTATATGAATGCTATGAGTATACTGAAAAAGAGTAAACCCCTCTTGGAAAATGAAAAAGTGTGTAAATATAAGGAATGCCCAACAGAAACTGATAACATGTGGAGAGCCTGGTTCAAACATGGCTTAAAGAAAGAGGGCATGAAGGTATACAGCTGATGGAAAAGTAAAAGGCAGCTGTAAAGCAGCAGTTCCCAGGCTTGATTCTGTAAATAATTAGGTTCTCAAGCACATTTTTTAAAAACAATAAGATTCTCAGACAGTCTTCTCATAACAGGTACACATTCTGTCCTTGGCTGCTCTGGGAACAGATAGCTGCTCTGGGAACAGATATGAAGGTTTTGAGAACTTTTCATATCACGGTGAGAACACTGGTCTTGGTTTCAATAAACAAACCACAGGTATTGTAAACAAAAGGAGGGGTTAGAGTTTTCTCTGTAGCCTATCATGAGCTTGAATTTTGCAATATGCATGAGCTTAATTAACACTGTTATAAAAGGTGACTGATTTGATCAATAAATTGGAGTCGATGCTGATCAACAAAGATGGGTCGTCTCCCTTCACTTCAATAATAACACATTTCGGGAGAGCTCTGAACACCTGGTTTTGATCTCTAGTACTACAGTACACAGTAAATTGTCAGGAGGCTGGTCTGGCAGCTACACAGCTAGAGTAAAACCAGCCTTCTTCTTTCTTCTTTGTCACAGCTAGTGATAAAACCAGCTTTCTTCTTATTACCCAAAGAAACTGGATCAAGTTTAGGAGTTCCTATATACTATGATTTAAGAGAAACCAAACAGAAGAAACAAAGTGCAATAGAAATTAAGAAAATCCAAAATTGTAAAAGCCAAGTTCAGACTCCAATATCTATGTTAAACAGAATCATCAGGCTCCAGGGAGTATTAAAATAAAGAATGCAATTATCAGACACATTTCAAACGAAATAAAAAAAATTAGCATGTGTAAGTAACCAAGAACAAACTCCTACACTTGATTCCAGTTGGTGGGATAACCTATGGATTTTCAATAAGAGTGTATGGGAAAAAGTTTTTTTCACTGTGTGTATACTTGGAGGATTGCTCTCTTCTTTCCCTGTTCCATTAAAGTTGTATTGGCCATGCAGACCAATTTAAAGAAACCAAGAAAGGTAATGAAGTTAAGTAACCATGATTACCAGACTGCTCAGGAAATTTATAATCAATACAAAAAATTAAATATGAAGCTCATGAGTAAAAAATTGTAAGTTGATGCAAGCTTAAATTTAAGCTCAATCAAAGAAAAAGAGGGGTGACTGTTATAAACAAAAATCTGCCAATTTTTTTGTGAGAAAAAGGTTACCACTGTTGCTGCTGGGGTGCTGCTTGTGTTATGGTAATTACGGGCCGTTGTCGTTAATAGCTATTTTTGTATCAGTAAAAGCCTAGCTGGGGCCGAGTTAATGGCTCTTCTCTGAGACAGTGAAGGGTGAGATACCTCCTGAACAGTGAGGAGAAGAGACTTACGAGGGGGGGAGACATGCAAAATAACCCCAAGACCAGCATGCCATGCGAAGCTACTGCTTCTAGCTTGCTAAAAAGACCCCAAAACAACGAGGCAACATAGAGTTGAGAGAGTTGAGTGATGTCTGGACGTGAGGAACGGAGTGCTGAGCCTGCGAGATGCTGTGCACCTTCTTGACCTCTCACCCTGAGCACCGGAGACGTTGGGACCAGGAAGGGGGGCAAGGCTGCGGAGTGAAAACAAGGGGTCATCATGCCCTAAAAGCTCCCACGAGGTCTGGACCCCCAGCTCTGCCCTTAGTGGACAAAGCTGTGCATATCCTCCTCCTCCTCGTTGCCCTGGGAGACATGCTGGAGAATGCAGACCCGTTGAGCTGCCCAATCCTGATCACTGAGCTGATCACTTTGAATAAAGGCATTAAAAGCAGAAAAAGTCTCCTGCCCTGTTTATTTCACCCCTGACTCATGAGCACCTCCCTTGGAAGGATGGACAACCCCAGGAGCCATGGAGGGAGCACCCCCAGTGTCACCCAGTACCTCCCGCTTCCCAGAGCATCCCAAATTTTGGTGTAGATTGTCATAGATGTCTCTGGGTTCCCAGAATTGCCTTTGCAGCTCCATGGACGTCACCTGAGGATCCTCCACTGGGGGTGCCAGGGGGTCTTGGGGGGCCCTGTGGGAATAAGGGGGTGTGTGGAAGGGGATGGGAGGTGCTGGGGATTTGGATAAAAGGTGTATCATGTCTGGAGCCTGCACTCACCTTTGCTGGTGCTTCCTGGCATCTGCAAAGAAAAACTGGAGGGATGACTTTGGAGACCCAGGGGCCCCCATCCATCCTTGGGAATGCTGAACCACTACCAGACACACAATTCTCCCCAGACCCTCCCCCAGGCCCGCCAGTATCCCTGATGCCCCCTCAGCATCCCTGAACCACCCCACTTGCATCAACACCCTGAGCCCCCAGAACCCCGAGCCCGACAGGGAGGGGGACCCCTGAAAGAACCCCCAACATCCCTGCAGGACCCTCCAACAGCTCCCCAGGTTTCTGAGCCATGGTCACTGGGGGCTCAGCCCCTCCTAAGTCAGGCCTAGGGCCCCCTTCTCCAGGGGCCTTCCCACTGATCTCCATGATCCCTGTGCCCCCATTGTCACCCACCCACACGGTGCCACGTGTGCCAGGCCAGAATGACACCCACAAGCAGGAGCAGGAACAAAATGGCCCCACCGAACCCTGCGCCAACTTCAAGAAACAGAGGGGGACACATCAGGGTCATCC
The DNA here is from genome assembly GCF_028551555.1 of Melozone crissalis. Lineage (NCBI taxonomy): Eukaryota > Metazoa > Chordata > Aves > Passeriformes > Passerellidae > Melozone > Melozone crissalis. The sequence continues at coordinate 283,893 of NW_026536033.1, read as the reverse complement.
ATCACCCCAGGGTCCTGCAGTCCCCGTGTGACCCCACCTGTGACCCAGGGTGAGCCAGGTGTCACCTCCAGGGCCAGCTCTGGGCTGAGTGCCCGGAACACGCGGTGCCCATCCTGTCCCAGATGGTTGATGGCCACGCACTGGTAGGTGCCCAAATGTCCAATGTCGATGTCCCGAAGCTCCAGGAGGGGACCCCGGGCCACCTCCTGCCCATTGTGCAGCCAGGTGAAGGTGACAGGGGCTGAGCCCACCTGCATTGAGCAGCGCAGGGTCACGGGGTCACCTGCACGCACCTGGTGTGCCAGGGGACCAGGGGTGATGGTGGCATTGGCCACAGGTACTGCAGGGACACAGACAGGGCTGGCACATGGTGAGGTAGGATGGGGTGCCATGGGTGGGGTCACCCCCAGCCCGAGGGTCCCGCTCACCCAGGACGGTGACATTCAGGGGGTCACTCTGAGCCACGCTGTCCCCGTCGCTGACACGGCACTGGTACTGGCCGCTGTCATTGTCCCCAACATGGCGCAGCATCAGGCTGGGGCCGGTGCTGAGCAGTGCCCCCAAGCCCTCTCGGAGCCAGAAGGACAGGGGACCTGTCCCTGTGGCCATGGCGCTGCTCAGCACCAGTCAGTCCCCAAGTGCCACCTGTCCCCCAGGGGGCTGCAGTGACAGGGATACTGCAGCGGGTGGGACTCCTGCAGGTGAGGGGGACAGTGAGGCAGCCAGGGGACAGTGAAGGAGCCAGAGGGTTCGGGGAGGGGCAGGGGAACTCCAGTGAGGGAGAGGGGGCACAGACATTGGGGTGGTGGGCCTTAGAAAGGAATGCTGAGGGATTATGGGGGTGTCAGGGAGGAAAACCTTGAGAGGAAGGTGGGAAACACCAGGAAAGGTATGGGGACACAGGGATGGGATGGTGTGACCTGGGGAATGTGCCAAGACCTCAGAGAAGGGACACAGGGAAGGGTGAAGAGACCCGACAAGGGATGGAGGGAAACACGAGCCAGGAATGGGGGAACCTTGGGAAGGACCTGGGGCAGTGATAGCAGGACACGGAACATGTGCCAAGGAAGGACGGGGGTTCTCATGTAGGGGCTGGGGGACCTGGGGAGGGACCCGAGAAAGGAGGGTGGGAAACAGGGAGGGATCCAGGAAAGGTTGGGTGCCCCATGGCTGGTGTCAGGGAAAGCTGGGGGATGCCAGGCAGTGTGGGAAACCCGGGGCATCTGTGGGGGCTCCTGGGGCACATCCCCACACTCACTGCACACTGTGATGCAGAGCCGGCCACTGCTCTTCTGCACAGCCCCACCCTGGGATTTCACCTCACAGCCATAATTTCCCGAGTGGGAGACCCCCACGGCGGGCACCAGCAGCTGCGGGGACCTCTGCGGGCCCCCCAAAGCCTGCCCATCCCGGAAGAACACGTGGAGGAGGGGGGCTCGGGGCCGATGGGGGCTGGGGGTGCTGAGGCAGCTGAGAGTCAGGGGGGACCCCACGGTGGGTTTGGGGGGACCCTCCAGCACCAGCAGAGTGAAGAGCTCAGGGAAGGAGAGAGGAGGTGAGGACTGTGACTCTGAGTCTGCTGGGAAGTGGCTTTGGGAGTGTCAGGAGATTGGAGTTCCAGCCATGGAGGTGGTCACCGTGCACTGCCACTGTCACTGCTGCTGACCGTGACTGCCAGGATCCCACCAAGACCTCACATCTGTAGCAGTCACTGTGGTGCAGCTGCAGGGAGGACAAGGCTTGTTCTGCCCTCCTGAGGGACCCCCTGAGATCCTTCTCTTCCCGGTAAAAATGCACCCTGGTGAGATGCTTGTCCTGCCGGCTCCGGCAGCGCAGTTTCAAGGTGTCCCCCTCCAGCAGTGCCTGCGCTGGCACCTGCAGCACAAGTCTGTGTTTGGGACAGGAAGGTCACATCTCACTGATGAGGCCATTATGAGGTGGGTGCCCATAGCACCAGGGACATCTGGGTGCACTGGAGGGCACTGGGGTGCACTGGGATGTCCCAGTGTGCAGGGCACAGGCTCTTGCCACACGAGGGGTGTGAGGCCACCCACGGAGTGGAGCCCACCCAGAGTTCTCAGGGGCCATCCTCATAATTTAAGATCCCCCCTCACCATCTAAGACTGTCATGGGGGGGGGGGCTGAGCCCAGTTCTGGGTCTGTCACACATGTAGGTGCCACTGTCGGTGACAGTGAGGCAGTCCTGCCTCTCCTGCCCCCAGCGCTGCCCATCCTTGTACCAGGTGGTGGCACTGGCCATCCCCAGGCCTGGCAGGTCAGTGTCACCCAGTCACACAGCACTGCCGGCCTCCAGGGGGGCTCCACCAGGAGCTGGGTGGTCTGGGCACCTGTGGGTGACAGGGGACACCAGCCTGCCAGGACCAGAGAGGGGCTGGGGACAGCAGGGTGGGGCCATGGCATCCCCCAAGGACTCACCAGCGAGGCCGAGGGTCTGGGCTGGAAGGGAGAAGGGACAGGGCTGGGTGGGGGTGACACTGCAGCGACGGTGGCACCAGGGTACAGGGTGTGGTGGTGGCTCTCCCCAAAAACTGTCCCTGTGGGGACAGCAGTTCTTGTGGGAAAGTGTGTATGGATGGTCCCAAAAAGATTTGGAGAGGCAGGCGGACATGTCTGTGTCACAGCCACCTGTTCACCACATCCTTGTGGCACAGGCACCTTGGGAACAGGGACACTGAGGCCACCTTGGGCTGAGGCAGAACATGGGGACACTGTGGACACCCTGGGCACGAGGACACCACAGACATAGGCCATGCTGGCCCAGGTCACCCTCACCGGCTCATGATCCCACCCCCATGATCCCATCCCAATGGCCACATGCTCACAGTTCTTGTCCCCTTCTGTTCCTGCATCCCAGTTCCCTTGTCCCTGTCCCCAGAGCTCCCTGAGCCCAAAGGTGGCAGTCCCCACATTCCTGTCCCCACATCCCCATCTGTTGGGAATTTAGCTGACTAGAGACTGGAAAAGTACAAGGCTGTGGCTAATTCCAAGTCCTGCACCTGCAAGATAGCGTGTCCTTGGGCCTAGCTGGGTATGATAACAAGTGGACAGAGAGACGTGGGAAATAGAGAATGTAAGCCGAAAAGAATGAGGAAGAGTTGATGGTATAGTTTAACCAATAGATTGCTTGGCTTACAGAATATTCATAAGCTTATTACTTGCTGTATAAGTGTCTGATGCTCTCTTCAATAAACGGAACTTGCTTATCACTCATATTGAGTGTCCGAGTCTCCCCTCACCAACAAATGGCTCATCCCTGACAAAGGCCTCATTCTGCGACAAATGGTGCCCAAACAGCAACCCTATGGACCCCTGCGAGCCACAGTCAGTGCAGTATTTTGGTGTCAGTCCCGATGAAGCCCAGGAGGCACAAAAAGCGGGCCCTGCCTCAGGCAACCCTACAGAGGAGACCTGGAAAAAGGCAAAAGGGTGGGCTTCGGTGCCCTGGCGACCTCACAGGAGAGTCCAGCTGACTGAATGCCATCGAAATCCTAGAAAGGCTGCAGCGCGCTGAATGAATGACAGGTTAAAAGGTAATACAAGGACAAGTGGCATATAATCCTTTTTAAATGCTTTTTAGAAAAGCAGGGACTATAGACTGTCGACTTGGGAAGAGAATTCCCGAGATTGCTGCATATAGGCTTGCAAAAACGTGTGTTGTGGTGCTGGCACTGCAAGTATACGCACAGTGGGCCAGCGACCCTGCTGTGATGGCGGCAGCAGCCACGGCTCGGAGCGCCTGCGGGGCTGTGCCACTCTGAACTCGGCATGGGTGCTACACCATGGGGAGCAGCCGCGGAGAGCGGCTGCCTGAGATGCTGCACTGCAGCGGCGGTAGCGGCGGCAGCTGCAGGGGGAGCGGAGCCACCACGGGGAGAGTGACCCGCGCCGCCACAGGTGCAGCGCTGGGTGTGGCGCACGCTGCCGGCGAGTCTCACGAAACAAGAAGCCCAGCGTGGGGAGTTCGCCTGCTCCAACGCAAGCGGCGCGGGACCAGAGCGCTTTTCCAGCGCGAGTGCTTCTCCCTCCGCCCCGCAGCCCGAAGCAACACCAAGGAGCATTACTATCAAGGCGTTCCTCACCTAAGTTAAAAAGATTTTTTGTTGTTCCTGGCAGAGGGTGTGAAAGAGAAATCAGCGTAGTGAATGCGTGGGCTAAATTTCAGCCGATTTGGCTTAGCATCCGTTATGCTGTCAAAATCACCTGTATTAACATAGACTTTAAACATCAGAAGCCCAGATAACTCAGTCGGTGGAACATCAAACTCTGAAACTGTATTTTGAAAAATTTAAAAATGTTAAAGATGTGTTAAAGCGATTGTATAAGTAAGATGTAATAAGTGTACTTTTTGTATTCTTTGAGCTTTGCTTGGATGTGGTAGATGTAAAAGCAAGCACTGAATTCAAAAGAATTTTTCCACAGCTATACCTTGAACAAACTCCTTATGTTTAGGTGCATTCAAGTGTAAAAATGCTGTAGCAAACACGTGAAGAAAGTTGTTTTAGCTTAGTATTTTGGAGTTAGGCCTGTAAGTAAGTTATAGTGAATTCCATATTCTATTCTATTTCTACAGTAAATTCTATCTTTTGCTAAGTAGTTTAAGTTAAATTGTCTATCAAGTGCCATTAAATGTTAAATACTGTTAAGGTTAAATTTTGTTAAGTTTATGTCCTGTTAGGTTTAAGTGCTGTTCAGTTTAGTTTCTGTTAAGTTTAAGTGCTATTAAGTTTAAGTGATGTTAGATAGATTTATGCTTTTATGATAGGCGTTTATTCTATGACTTGTGTGCAAGGTGTTGTCGTGAACATCAGAGAAACTCTAGTTAAAAGGGACAATCAGAAGCATTTGTGAGTAGAGCCATTCCTGTTTGAAGTATATCTGCTGTTTGAAGATGGAAAGCAAACTTACCAGACAATCGACGCAGATGAAACCTGCGCACATTTTGCTCCTTTAGCTTATTTTTGTAGGTTGTATTAGCACACCTGAGTTTTGTTTGAGCCTTGTAGCACATAGAATCCTTTTTATATCTGTCGTATCGCATATCCTATAAATAGTGATAGCCTTTTCGGTTTGTCTCCCTGGCTTAGATCCCTTGTAAGAGAGAAACCTTGCTAGTTGAGAATACTGCTTTTAATGTAATAGTTGTTAGAATTACCTATTCTTGTGTTGCAAAGAGTGTGACACAGTTAGCCCATAGAACTTTGTTTCTTCCAAAAGAAAACAGGGGAAATGTTGGGAATTTAGCTGACTAGAGACTGGAAAAGTACAAGGCCGTGGCTAATTCAAGTCCTGCACCTGCAAGATAGCGTGTCCTTGGGCCTAGCTGGGTATGATAACAAGTGGACAGAGAGACGTGGGAAATAGAGAATGTAGGCCCAAAGGAATGAGGAAGAGTTGATGGTATAGTTTAACCAATAGATCGCTTGGCTTACAGAATATTCATAAGCTTATTACCTGCTGTATAAGTGTCTGATGCTCTCTTCAATAAACGGAACTTGCTTATCACTCATATTGAGTGTCCGAGTCTCCCCTCACCGACAAATGGCTCATCCCCAACAAAGGCCTCATTCTGCAACATCCATCCCAAAATTCATTCCCCCTCTTCCTGTCCCCAAAGCCACCCTCCATCCCTGTTCCCACTCAGGTCCACTGTGAGCTACATGGTCTGGCACTGCTGGCATTGGGGAACTCAGGGGACCCCGCAGCCCCCCTGGGCCTCTCCCCTCCCCATCCCCAGGGTGTCAGGCCCATGCCCAGGGCACTCACCCCACAGGAGCAGCGCCACCTTCCTGGCCATCCCAGTGTCCCCAGCCATGTGCACTGGCTGTCACTCGCTGTTGTGGCCACTACTCCCCTGGCTGGCAGCTCTTCGGCTGAAGGGGAAGGAAACGAGGTCATGTCTCAACCTTATGTGTAGGTGGCCCTTGGTGGGGGCAGGGTGGCAACAGGCTGGGGACATGGGTGTGTGGGACAAAGTGGGACATGGGGCTCCCAGGAGTGGGGGGCTCGGTGGGTTTGGGAAGGTAGGAATGGGGTCAATCGGGAATGGAGGTGCTGAGTGGGGGGAATGACTGGCGATGAGGATGCCATGGGAATGGGCATCCCCATAGCTGGGGGGATTCAGGGATGGGAGTCCTAGAGGAATGTGGGCTCCAGCGACTTGAGGTCATGGGATGAGGGAATGGTGAGTCCTAGGAGGATTTCAGGCGATGGAATGAACAGGAGGGGCTTCTTTGGGAATGTGGTCCTTGCCATGGAGATCCTGGGGAATGTCAGAAGTGGGATAGGGGTTGCAGAGAGGGTGGGACATAAGGAATGTGGGTCCCATGTTTCGGTTCCAAGGGGAATGGTTGTGCCAGGGATGGGCAGTGGCTGGGTGAGCCCAAGGGTCGCAGCTCTTTCCCTGAGCACTTCAGATTTTGGGGTGACCCAGAGCCAGCACAGCCCTCAAAGTGTGCCAATGGCCTGGGGGTCACCCCAGGGAGATTCCAAGGTGCTCTGAGTCTCTGTGCCCCCAGCTCCCAGGGGCTTTTTCCACTCCTCATTTCCATTTCCTTCCTTTGATCCCTCAATTTCACAACCCCCCAGTTTATTCCTTGATGATTCTGGGAATCAACTGAGCAGGGAATGAGTTGGGGGAAGCCCAGAGTGGGGCAAACAAAGGAGAGGGGTCTGCAGAGAGGGCTGGGGAGGCTGTGGGGGATGGGGGTGTCCAGCTTTTACCTCCCCCAACACTTTCACTTTCTCTCCTGCAGCAGAAGGAAGAGGCCTTTTGTGCTGAGTGTCACACAAGGTGTGGTGGTGGTGATGGGGGGGGGGGGTGTTCTGCCCTGTGGGAATCCTTTCCCAGGGGGATACATGCTGGACAAGGGCGTCCTGTCCTGCGGCATGGCAGCTCCGGGCTGGTCCTGACTTCTCCATTCTTGCTCATCCCCTGCAGGATCTGAGCCAGCAAGAGCAGCTGTGGAATGGAGCACTGGCCAGGAAGGATCTCGCAAACTCCTGCTCCTTGAAGCCAGTGGCCATCCAAGGATGGGGCCCAGCCATGGCCCAGCCCCACTGCACAGGGATGGCCATTGCCCAGCCCTGCTCTGGCCAGCTCCAGGGGGCAGCCAGCACCTGAGGTTTCCCCCTACCCCCTTGGCTTTGATTCTGGCAGCTTTAGAGCTGCTGCAGAGGTGAGAATTCTGTGGGGGAAAAAGGCCTGCCTGTGGTTTGCTCAGCCGTGCAAGAAGCACAAACCACAAAGGGAGCCCAAGCAGTGGCTCTGAGAGGCCTTTGATGGTTTTCAGAGCAGGACTGGCTGGAAATCCCCCTCTGCAGGGGCAGCTGCAGAGGAACCAGTCTGGAAACACAGCAGTTGATTATCTTGTCCCTTTTCCCAAGGGATTGAGTGAAATCCAGAACAACTGCAAATCCCACACTAATGTGCTCAAAAACCTGACCTGGACCTCCTTCTTGAAGCAAACCAGCAACTTCTTGGAACCTCCAAGAAAGAATGTTTGAGCTCTGTTGTAGCATGGGTCCCTGCCAATAAATAATTAGCACTGACTCCATGATTCCAGACAGCCGATCAATCGTTTTATTGTGCTATTTTTAGTAAGAAACTCATTACCCTTTAACCTAATTTGTTAGCTTTAACCTAATTGGTCCTTGTAATTAAAACACAATCACCAGTGGGCAATTAAGAAATCACCTGTTGGTAAACAAATCTCCGTAACACATTTCACATGTTCACAACAATGAGTGCAGCAAGTGAAGATAAGAATTGTTTCTCATTCTTTTCACAGATCTTCTGTGAGGAACTGCCCTAGTGAACAGATGACCTGATGGTTCATAGGGATGATCTCAGAGTGCAAAAACCAACACAAGGGGTACAAGGGGGTTTGCAGTGATAATCAAATCAAATGCAGTTTTATTGAAATAACCACAGCAAAAATGCGATAGAGGGATTAAGGGAGAGAAAAAGAGAAAGAAAGAGGAGAGAGAGAGGGAAGGAGAGGGGATATAGCTACCAACGCAGAGACGAAGTCCTTTGGTCCAGTCCAGCCGAGGGTCCGCCTGTTGCGCTGGAGAGCTCAAAGGCTCTAGCTAACTCAGAGGTTTTTATTACTGAAAATTGTGAGGGGGGGGGGGGAAACAGATACAATAGGGAACAGATGTAACAGGTAGTCTATGTTCTCAGCAGTAAGCAAGAGCCATTGTTTTCTTGCTCCAGTGGTCACAATCTGCAGGCAAACATCTCGCTTCGGTCAGTTTGCCTCCCCACACACCTCCCCCAGGCTGGGGGTTTCAGTCCCAGTCCTTGGAAGGAGCAGAGGGGCCTGTTAGGAGTTTCATGTCTCAGTCCTTGATGGAGAGGCTTCTTACATCTCAGTCTGTCTGTCACGGTGGTTGTAAAACAGGTGAGGATCTTCTGTGGGAGACCACCTGAGACTCAGGAGAAGTCCAGCCAGGCCGAGAGGTGGGACAGCTTCCAGAGCTGCTATTGTTGCAAACAATAGGGCATGGTGCCCTCTTCTTAGCACACAGCAAACACACCTGTGAAAACAATAGCTTAACACTGAGCTTTCAGGTCTCAGGGCCCGTGGTGTGTGACTTTTCTCCTTCAGAGCCAGATATTCTAGACAGGGGGTGTCTTCTCTTCAGTGGTCTCCCAAGGACGATCGTGAGGCAGATGAGGGAAAATTCAGACAGACTCTCACATGACCCCGTGACTCACGATTGTCTTGAAGGGATCTTCATCAGCAGGGCTCTGGAGTGTTGCTGATCAGTCTTGCCGTACGTCGGTAGCATACCCAGAAAAGTAAAGACAGTATGTCAGAGAGAGAGAAAAGAGAAAAGGAGGAAAAGAAAGGATAGGAAAAAGAAGGGGGAAATGGGAGACAATAAACAAACATAATTAATATTGATTATCATAACAATTTTCACAAATGATTGATTAATTAAAACAATATTATTTTTATAACAATTTCAAGGAAATGGTTAAATCACAAATAATCAAAGCAAAAGCAATAAAGAAATAATAATATTAGCATTAACTTCAAAATAATTTTCTAAAACAATTCACTAGAAGTCAAAAGTAATTTTCGCAAAATCATAAAAGAAAATCTGGATTACCCTAAAACACATATGCTTAATTCATAATTGCTTTGTGTCAAATGTCTTGGGAATTTCCACAGTGCAGGGGACATCAGCCAAATTGTGTGCATTAACTATAGACGTCAATCTTGTCAGCTGTTTCACCATCTTCTAATTCATAACGACTAGGATTACTGATAAAATAAAACCAAACAGAATTAAAATCAAAAGGATAACAATGGAATGACACACACTGTTCAAGACACTCATGGCAGTAGGAGACCACCTAAAAGAGTATCCCACCACCTGTGCTCGGCATCTTTCTTCACTCTTTCTATGACACGGTGTATCTGTCTTACATTGTGATGAACAGTCACCAGGGTCTTCTGTCTGCTTTCCTTGATCTTCTCCAGGATTTCAACCAAGTTCTGATGGAGCAGCAGTTGTCTTACCAAAGTAAGATTCATCTCAATAGGAGTAGACATCAGTTTGTAAATCATTGTGTAGTTAGATTGCAATAGGTAGTGAGAAGTGACTGGAGCTTCACAAGAAAAAATCACATCCTGAAATCTTAGTACAGTTAAAAGCACAGAAATTTGAATGATTTTTAGTATCTACTATAACATTTCATATGAGCACAAAATCACAAATAGTTCTAAAACATGCACGTCTATCGCCTATGTATATAAGAACTGTTTCAAAAGCCTCATTAGGACAAATCTCAAAGTGACACATATTTTGCTTTGTGTCTAAACAAATGTCTTGAGCTATGATTGCATTGCTTTCACAGATGAGTCCTTGTTGTTCTCAGGCAATACAAGCTTCCAAATTAACAGTTTGCATTTCTTAACAATTTGACGGGCCCATTCTGTATGTTTAGAAAAAATAGAGAATGGCTCTGTCGTAATTCAGTTCTAATGCTATAACAGGGAAAATCAAATGCTCTAAGGCATTGTGTATGGTTAACACAAAAACTGTGTTTGTATTTAAAATGGGGTCATAGGTAAAGTTCACCAGGTTCCACCAGGATTGGAATTCTCTTTCAAAATCAGTGGCACTGTCCCAAATCATTTTTCAAATTTCAGTGGGAAAAGTGCCTTCTTCACCTTCTCTTATAATTGAAACAAAAACTGACTGCATCTACAATTGTGTCTGGATACAGCTGAGAGCCAAAGAAACATTGTTTTGTGTAGCACAAAGCGCATCAATTATCAATTTGTGATCATTTACATTTACCTTCTCCCAATTTGGTAATATGTTTGATAGCAGCCACTGGTGTGTTCACAAAAGCCAATAAGAATGACTGCAGTGGTTGCTGTAATTTGATCAAATCTCTAATTGCAACAGCCAATTTATTCAAGTTCAATTAATTTACATGTCATGTATAATATCATCACCTGGTGTTACTGTAAAGGGAAGGGAAAACATGATTTCTGTTGTCTATCACTAGTGTTATCATGGTTTATCAGGTCTTCATGTCCCTCGAAGTTCTTCTGAAAAAGTAAACACAACAGACTCTACCACGAAAAGGCAGAAAAAGTTAAAACAATGGAATTGTCAGAGAGGTTTTGAACAGCAGTGGTACTTCCCCTACAGGAGCAGGGTGGTCCACCAAAAACAAGTTGTCCAGGGTAATGTCCTGGATTCTTGAAATCATCTGGTCTCTGTAGTGAGGGAATTATGCTTGGAACTGTCAGGCAAAAAGCAGTGATTTTGGAACACTCATTTACCCCCCATCTATAGTAAGAGGTGTGAGAAGTCCATTCAGTCTTTTCACCTTCTGCCCAATCCTGCACACCTTTGACAGTAGAGTGAGAAACATTATCAGATTGAATTTCCTGTGGTTTTAGGAAAATCCCAAACCATCCTTGCACTGCTTTAACAGTATTATCTCCTGTAGCTCTTTTAAAAGCATCAGCCTGGAGCAACCCAAATATAAACATAGCATAGGACTTGGTGTTAATACAAACAAGAAAGTAATTCTGTCCCTCACTTTGGAAAATACTCCAAACAGTTAACAGTTCCCCAACCTGGGCATTGTCTTCTTCTCTGTTAGCAGAAGCAAGGGAGAGAGGAGGGGTTCTTTAGTCACAGAGGCAGGTTTTTTTTGGCTGCTACCCAAGCTCCCAGTTTCTTGGATTGCCCAGTTCTCCTCCACCTCCCTGGGAGCCAAGCCAACCACAAACACCCCCCCTTCCCAGGCAGCGTCTCAGCATCTTTGAAACCACAGGAATAAAAACCAACAGGCTTTGTCAGACCCTCAGGACCCTGCTGCCAAATGTGTACTGAAAGCTGTGAGGAGGCAAAGCCCCACTCCATCTGAAAGGGATCTCTAGGATGGATAGGGTCCAGTGCCTGATGGGCTGTCACTTCAAAAATCAACAATTGCAATGCTTCTTCCTGAGAAGAAGTCCAATCCCATTTTATTCTTTTTCTCAGCAAGTCATAAAGGGGAACAAAAGGGTCATTCTGGTTACTAAGAAGTTTATCTGGTCTTTCTATAGGAGACATAGCTATTATGGTTTTCTGAAGGAGAATGCTGTAGGTTTAAGTGTTCCTGGAAGCCCTTGAGTTAAAGAGGTCATAATTTCAGGCTTTACCGGTGATTGGATTGGTGACTCAAAATCAGGAATTAATTTATTTTCATTAATCAATTGCAGGCAGCTGGCTTTGTGAATGTTTTCCAGGAGTTGGTCGGGGGTACCGACCAAAGGGTCTCTCCTTTCCAAGGGGTTAAGCCCCCCTGCCCAATGAGCTGTGTGCTGATTTGGAGACCATGGGATGCGTCTGTCTGCTGTTGTTAGGAACACCCCATGTCCCCAGCACCCACTGGCTTCTTGTTCTGACAAAAGAATCTGATCTCCCCCAGTGAGAGACACTTGACAAATGTGTTCTGTTACAGATTTTTGGGGGAGAAGCCCGTACTGCTTTGCAAGATTTGTTAATTCAGTAGCAGTGTATTTCTTTAGTGGTTTTGTGCGGGACAAGATCTTCATTATTGATATAGTTGCATTCTCTTCTAATTAGGGGTTTTATGTTATTACAACAGTGTTTCCCACAATTTTTCATCAGGGCTGATTCTGTTTGAGAACAATTTTGACTAATGTGAGGATGTGAGGAGTTTCTTTCTCCTCTGTTTCTTTTGAGGAATCAGAGTTCTGTGAATTTTTAACATGTTCCTCTCTCAGGGCAGCCTGTAACAAGTTATTTACATTTCTTTCTTCATCCAATTATTTTTGCAAAACTTCAACTAGGTTTTGGAGGGAGTCTATTATAGCATTTTCCTCACTTTTTCCCTTAAAGTGAGTTTCTATGGCTGCTGTGAGGCAGGCGCCCAAAACTGAGCAGAGGATAGTTTTATTTGTGCCCAGTTTGAATTTTGATTCATGTTGCAAAGAAGATATTCTATTAATAACATTTTCTAAGTTAAGCCAATTGCAGCTTGCCCATTATTCTCCCCCCGGAGAAGGTGTGGCATTGTATTTAGCAAGCAGAGCATAAAATTCAGCTTTACCTTTTGCACTGAAGTTTTTAGTCATTTTGTGAGGGGACCAAAGCTACACCAGGGAAGTAACTTAAGTTACACAAATCACACAGCTTTTCTACTGTCCCCTTGCTTCCCTGGGTAGTTGAAGAGACAGAATCAGTCTGGGAGGCACTGTGAGGTTGCTTCAAATTTTCTCTTCCTTCCCAGACAGTACAGATATGCACTCACATGAACACACGCACACAAATGTTTTCTTTGTGAGGGGACCAGAACCTAGAACAGGGGAAAAGCCACACAGCCTTCGCTGGGCCGCCCCTCACTCCCCTGTGTAGGTGAAGGGACAATATCTGTCTAATAGGCACAGCTTAATTTCTTCAAGTCTGCCCCTTCCCTTTTTAGACAGTCCAGGTGCACAAATACAGCAGTTAACAGGTTCAGATTCGACTCAAATACAACAGTAACAGGTTCAGATTCACTCAAATACAACAGTAACAGGATCAGTATCAGGATCAGGATCAGGATCAGTGTCGGTATCAGATCAGCAACAGTAGTGGCAGTAACCGTTTCCCTTGTTTTGCACTTAGAAATCCTGTCCGTGACGCCAATTTAATGTCAGGATCCGTCCTAGTGAACAGATACCCTGATGGTTCATAGGAATGATCTCAGAGTGCAAAAACCAACACAAGGGGTACAAGGGGGTTTGCAATGATAATCAAAACAAATGCAGTTTTATTGAAATAACCACAGCAAAAATGCGATAGAGGGATTAAGGGAGAGAAAAAGAGAAAGAAAGAGGAGAGAGAGAGGGAAGGAGAGGGGATATAGCTACCAACGCAGAGACGAAGTCCTTTGGTCCAGTCCAGCCGAGGGTCCGCCTGTTGCGCTGGAGAGCTCAAAGGCTCTAGCTAACTCAGAGGTTTTTATTACTGAAAATTGTGAGGGGGGGGGGAAACAGATACAATAGGGAACAGATGTAACAGGTAGTCTATGTTCTCAGCAGTAAGCAAGAGCCATTGTTTTCTTGCTCCAGTGGTCACAATCTGCAGGCAAACATCTCGCTTCGGTCAGCTTGCCTCCCCCACACACCCCACCCGGGCTGGGGGTTTCAGTCCCAGTCCTTGGAAGGAGCAGAGGGGCCTGTTAGGAGTTTCATGTCTCAGTCCTTGATGGAGAGGCTTCTTACATCTCAGTCACTCTGTCATGGTGGTTGTAAAACAGATGAGGATCTTCTGTGGGAGACCACCTGAGACTCAGGAGAAGTCCAGCCAGGCCGAGAGGTGGGACAGCTTCCAGAGCTGCTATTGTTGCAAACGGGACATGGTGCCCTCTTCTTAGCACACAGCAAACACACCTGTGAAAACAATAGCTTAACACTGAGCTTTCAGGTCTCAGGGCCCGTGGTGTGTGACTTTTCTCCTTCAGAGCCAGATATTCTAGACAGGGGGTGTCTTCTCTTCAGTGGTCTCCCAAGGACGATCATGAGGCATATGAGGGAAAATTCGGACAGACTCTTACAGCTCGGAAGTGAGTTCCCATTTTATAGCCAAAAATTGATCTGCAGTCCTGCACCACCCTGACTGTGGGGAGGCTCTGCAGGGTGGTGATGCCACCTTAAGTTCTGAGGCCTTTGCAGCACTGTTGGAAACAGTTTGAGGAGAGGATGTCCTCCTGTGTGGGCCAGAAATGCTGCATTAACATTCCTGGAAGTGCTGTTTTAAGTATGAGCTGCTCCAAAAGCTCTGAAAGCCTCTGGAGTGTGATGCACATCCCATGTAACCCCACCTTGGATGAGTGGTGGATGCAGCTGCTTGAGTGCATGACCACCTCCAGCACATTTCCCAAAATCCCCTAAAAATATCTGGGGCTGTGGAGAAGACACAGAGCAGTGCAGAGGCAGAGCTTCACCCTCACAAGGGAAACCGGTGCTGCAAAAAGGGGAGCCTTGGCTGTGGGAGAGCCAGAGCTCTGCCTGGCAGGCACAAAGGCTAAAAAAAGCCCCTTGAAAAATGGAACAGAAAGGTTAAAATTATCTGTACATCATCTGAATAACAATGGCGATGCAGATTGTACCTGCTTATAATAGCTCCAGGAGACAGGGGATAAATTGGGAACAAAAGTACCTCAGAAACAGAGGCAGCTGCCAGAAGTGCTGGGGCTGCTCCTCCTTGAGGAGCCACTGGGGGCAGGGCCACCAGAGCCCAAAATCCTGCTCTGGGAGTGCTCCAGGACCTTTCCAAGCCCCTGTCCCAGCCCAGGCTCCCATGGGAGCAATCCCAGCCCCTGATACTGCTGTGCATGGTCTGGGGGATATGCACAGTCCATGGCACAGCTGCACATCATCACCTCCTAAACTGGGTCTTCCTCCTGGGAAAAGAAGGATGGATTCCTCTTCATGCTGGATTGTTTTCCTCTGTGTCTGCCCCGCTTTCCCTCCTGCACAGCCAAATGGGAGCCCATGGCACGGGGTGTGTCTGTAGCTCTGCAGGCATGGGCACTTCTCTGAAGGATTCCTGGATTATTTTACAGGCAGGATGTCAGTAATTGAGCATCCCTGCAAGGGGAGCCTGGCTCTGGTCCTTTGGTCAAACATCTGCTCCCTCCTCCAGCAAAACAAGGGAAACTTGGCCATGAGGCTGCTGCAGCAAAACCCAAGCCCCCTGGGGGTGCAATGGACAAGAGGAGGGGGCAGGAACTTGAAAGAATGGACTCTTTTCCCCATCCTAGTGAGATGTTTCAATTCCATGGATTCAAAGAGGAGGAGGGAAGGGTTTGCTCCTGCTGGGGGCACAGCTGATGGCTCGGATCTCGGATCAGAGCCACCTCCTTCCCTTTCCTTCATCTGGTGGCACTTCCAGCACACCAAGGATGTGCGTGGGCTCTGAAGAGGGGCTGGTGCTTACTCACAGCGGCAGCCACGTGGAGCTGCCGGCTCGTGGGCTGCCAGCACTGGCAGTTCCTTGGGACAGCCTTCCTCTGTGCCAGGAGCATCCCCCACAGGTGAGCATCCCCCCATGCCTGCCAGGAACATCTACGTGTTGTCTTATATATCAATGTTGTCTTACTATAATCATTACAGTGCAAGGATTCCATATCACCAGAGTTTCACACCGCCTCAATGTTTGTCATAGGCAGCTCCTCTAAGCACTGACTGTTCCTGATCCTTGCAGTAACCATCTGACTCCAGTTCCCACCAATCCACTCTTTTATACCACTGTTCTTACAGGTGGGGCCTGTTAAGATCAGGCCTGCTTCTAATCTTTAGTAATTGGTCCAGCTGCAACTCTTTAGGGGATAAGATTACATTCTATACCACCTTCCTTTACCCATACTGTGTCCCCGTACCTCTACCCACCAATGCCAGAGGTGTGTGTCCAAAAAGGAGACAGAGGAGTCCTGTAAATTTTTAGGAAAAAAGGGAGAGGTCACGGGCATTTTCCATGGGGTCTCTCAAATTTTCAGAGGACACAGCCTCCTTTTTATCCTAATTTCCCTCTCTCTTTCCCCACTGGCTGAGCTACTTGAGAGGTACAGATTTCCCAAAATGCCTACTAACTAAGAACCCCCTCTAATGTGTACCCCCCCCCTCCTTTTTATTTGCCTTGTGTCAATCAGTGGAATTCCTATGGAATTTATGGTTCTTCCCATTGTTCTTTTAACCTGTCTGTATCTAACTTTACTTATCAGCAGACCCACAGCTTGTTTGTAAATACAAATATCCCTCATTCCATTCATGGAACAGTGGAATCCTTCCCATTGTTTCTTCTATCTCTCAGTGCTGGTTTTATCTACCAGCAGACCCAGGGCTTGTTTGTAAACACAAATCTCTCATTCCTCTCACTCCCACAGGTGAGCATCCCCCCATGGATGAGCACCCCTCTGACAAACCACCCCAACAACCCCCAATTCCTGTGTTCCCCACAGGAATTATCCTCCCCCAAGGACTGGAACAGCCTGGCCTGGCTCAGCACATCTATTTTTTGTTCTTCTCATTTATTTCTGTCTCCTGGCACTGCTCTGCCTTGCTCAGGGGTGTAGCTCTGCACATCTGCACTGGCTGTGTTTGCCAGGCACCACGGGGAGCAGGTGAAATCCCATGGAATTCCCTGCAAACTGAATCCTAGCCATGCACAGGAGAGCCAGCTGACTCCAAGGAGGTTTTTGGGAGCTCTTTTGTGTCACCTTTTGGCTTTACAGGCAGCAGGGAGCAAGGGGACAGGCAGGGCTGAGCTCGCCTGCTCTCACAATCCCATCTCCTGCTGGAACTCCACTGAGCAGGAAAGAGCCCATTGCTCATTTGACTTTGCTATTTCTGTGTGGATAATTAAAAATAACCCCAAACCAACACAATTCTGGCTTCTAAACGAATGCCAAAAAAGCATGGATTGCTCTCCTTCCCCAGCTGGTACCTCCCTGTCCCCAGGGCAGGGTGTCCCTGGCACGGGGCAGTGGGATGCTGGGAGGGCTGGCTGAGTGGGTGGAAACCATTTTGGCTGCAAATCACCCCAAAGCACTCTCTGTGCTCAGCTCAGAAGCACTGCAGGGCTGAGCTGGCTGTCCCTGGGTGTCCCTGCAGTGTCCCAGTGCATGGATGAGCTGCCAGAGGGACCCTGGCATGGCTGTGAGACACCCCCAGTGGGCAGCTCCAGACTTCAGCAGGGGTACCAGTGATGCTTGGGGTGCAAAGCAGAGGGATCAGGGACAAGGATGGGTTATTTTTTAAAGCCAGGCCTTGGCCAGATTCTCTCTGCCTCCTACACACCCTCCCCAGGGACTCAGTTTATGGAGCACTCTGCCACAGATGATGTGAGCTTCAGATTGATTTTCACAGATCCACAGAATCACGGCCATCATGAATGATGTGAGGAGTTGGGTTTTTTTGGGTATTTTTTTCCTTTCCTGAAGAGGAAGAGCAGAGAAGAAAATAAATCCAAGGTTATATTTCCCAGCAAAGCTTCATCCTATGGAATCAGGGCAAATAAGGGGGGTTTGTGCATCTCTGCGTGAGGGATGCAGTGTGCAACACCATCAGCCAGAGCCTCGAGTCCCTCCCCCTTCCCTTGGCCTCTGAAATGTTGACAGGGGCTTGCAAATATCCTTTATAATAATTCACTTAGGGGAAGTACAATCAAGCTTATTTTTGGGGTTTTTTTTGTTTGGTTTTTTGTTTTGGTTTGGGGTTTTTGTTTTTGTTTTAGTTTTTTTAGGTTTTTTGTTTGTTTGTTTGTTTGTTTGTTTGTTTTAATTTTAAAATTTTATTTCAGTTTTTTTCCTCACTGATCAAAGTTACATTTACACACAGCCATAGGTTTTCCAGCACTTGTCCCAGCCTGAGCCCCTCTTCCCCCAGCATGTGACATGGTGCTGGATCAGCAAGTCTCACCTGCCTAAGAACCAGCAGCTCGTTGGGAACCCAGGGTGAGGTGCTCGGAGCAGCTGTGAACGAGCAGAAAGAGCCTCCCCTGGCCCCTGGCAAAGGCTCCTCTCCCACCTCCCTGCAGGAATAGCTGCAGCATCTCCTGCAGCACAGCCAGGGTGGCACCGGGGAATGAGCAGGGATCCCTGAATCCCCCCATGTTGGAAAGGATGAAAGTTTGACAAGAAGGTGACACAGATATGGATGCATGGCTGAAAGATTTTTGAGTGTAGAACCTTGTGAAAAACACCAATCACTTGTTTTTAAAATTTTACAAGTAATAAAATGGTTATAAAAATAGCAATATAATTAGAGAATAACAATTTGGACAATTTGGATTAGGACAATATGAGATAATAGAAACAAAGAGTTACAGAGAGTCCGGGTACCTCTGTACCCGTTAACAGAGGATTAACCCTTAAAAGCAACAGCCTGTTGCATATTCATACACCTCATACACGATGCATAAATTCCATTCAATACAGGATTCTGTCTGGGCAGTGTCAGCTTCTTCCTCTAAATCCTGACAGCGTCTTCAGAACTGAGCGAGGCAGGAAGAAGTTCATTTTTTCTGATAATGGAGCAATAAATTCTCTTTCTCTGAAAGATTCAGGTGTCCTGTGGCTGCTATCTCAGTGTGAGTACTTTCTTTAAAAAAAATATTTGACATAGCATAGTTTCTCTTTCAACCTTATGTTATACCCTAAAACTATATTTAACACACTACTTAAGAAAATTAATACAGCATTACTTTCCAACACAACACATATAATATTAATTTTTATATTTGCGAAAAGCCAGTCATAAAATACACATTTTTCACAGTTGGCAAATCCCTGCTTTGCCCAGGGCTGGTTTTGTGGATGCAATAATCTGGAGAGAGGGAAAGCTAGGTAAACTTTCCCATGAATCGGTCTGGGAAATTTTAGGGAGCTGAAGAGAAAGAATTTGAAACAAACTGCACCTGGTATTTGTAACAAGTTATTTAATCTCAATGGGGGTGTCATCTTAATTAGCCAATCATGTGAAATGTATGGATTAAATTACCAATCAGGTCCACCTGTGTCAGATGAGGCTCTAAAAGATGTCTCAATAAACGTGAGAATTTTTGCCCTTTTTGCCTTCTGATTGTTTTTGGAATCTGTGTATTTCTCACTCAAAATGAAGGTTTGGGAAGAGGGAAGTCTTTCCACCCACTTTTCCAACACAGGAGGGCAGATGGGATTAGCAGTCACATGTGCCAGCGCTTCTCCTTGTCTTGGCCTCTTTTTTCCCTGCACTGACTCCTCCAGCCTGTGCTAAGGACAGCGATTTGCTGTTTGACACCATTGGAGGGCTGGTGGGTGTTCATACATTGGCAGAGGGGTGGCTCTGAGCAGGGCTGGCTGCCCTCTGAGTGTGCCCAGGAAAGCCTCTCCGGGTGCTGCAGAGCCCAGGGGAAAAACCTTTCTGTATTGTCACCCCTGGCCACAAAGCTGCTGCCCTCAGAACCTCTGTCCCTGTCACCCCTTCACAGAATCACAGAATGACCAGGTTGGAAGAGACCTCCAAGATCATCGAGTCCAACCCAGCCCCAACACCTCAACTAAACCTGGCATCCAATGCCACATCCAGGCTTTGTTAAACACACCCAGGGATAGTGACACCTCCCTGGGCAGCCATTCCAGAACTTTATCACTCTTTCTGTGAAAAACTTCTTCCTAATATCCAACCTGTATTTCCCTTGGTGCAGCTTGAGGCTGTGTGCTCTGGTTGTGTCAGTGCTGCCTGGAGAAAGAGCCCAGCCCCAGCTGAGCACAGGCACCTTTCAGGAACTGTGCAGGGTGATGGGGGCACCCTGAGCCTCCTTTTCTCCAGGCTGAGAATCCCCAGCTCCCTCAGAACCATCCTTTGGAATGGTCAGCCAAAGCAAGAGGGCTGCAGGAAACTGCTGGAGAAGGTTTGGTGGATTTGCTGCCTGAATGTTTTGTGTTTCACAGAGTTTCCCCCAGCAGAAATCCTTTATTTTCCCCCCTAACAGTGGGAGTTCAGGAGGCTTTCAGCCAGGGCTGCTCTTGGTGGGGCTGAGCTGCTGTCCCATTTTCCCCAGGGCTCTCACCTGCCCCTCTGCACCGAGGGACAGAGTTTCAGCCCTACTTTGGCAGACAAGTGACTGCAGCTCCAGTGAATTAACTCAGAAATGTTATTACAGCCTATGAGCACAGGTCAGGTTTCAGGCTGGGGAGGAAAAGTGGGTAAGTGCTGTTCTACAATCATCTCCTGGATGAAATCAGGCTGACAAATAGGGTTTTTCACTCCATATTCTGCCCCATTTCTGTGCTCACAGTGGAGGGGATGGCTCTGCAGCACTGCAGGCATGGGGGAGAATGCTGTCTCACAGCCTGGGGAGAGGCTCCAGCAGCGCCAGGAGGGAATCTGGCTCTTCTCCCAACAGCAAAAACTTATTTTAGCTGGGAAATTGCAGGTCAGGAGGGTTAGACAGAGCTCCCAGGCTGAATTTCACAGCCCTGAGTAGAAATGGTTGATTTTGCCAGCGCTGCCATACGGAGAACACACTGCAGACAGGGAACACTGCATCCTCTGTTCCTGACAAACACCTGTCAGGACAGCTTGAACAGAAAGCAGGGGCTGAGGCAGAGGGACCTTCTTTGGTGCTTGCAATTCCTGTTTTCCTGTGGGTCAGGATCTCCAGAAGGCCTGAGAAAAGCTCCTGTGCAGGAATGCAGAGCTCCAGGCTGGGTCCTGCAGGGCTGGAAGCTGAGCCCAGCCATAGGGTGTTGGCATCCATGTTATGCAGAGGATGGCAGAGGTGTTCCCTTGAGGAACAGACTGGATGGACCTGGAATAGCTTGGTCCTGCTTCCATAAAGCCAAGAATCCATGCAATAATGCTGGTGGCCAAGCCACCAACACCCCCAGCCCGGTGCCAATGCCAAGATGTGCTGCAGAGAGGAGAGAAAGCTCCTTTTTTTGCCAGTGTCCCCAAGGAGGGACCCTCCTGGGCAACCCCCTCCTGCTCCTGTTACATTCCACAGCAGCAGATAATCAATGTTTACATTTTGTTCCTGGAGCCTCTCAGCTTCTCAGGAAGAAAAAATCCTAAGAAAGGATTTTCATAAAAAGATGTCTGCGACAGTGTACCCAGCAGTGGAGGCACTAAATGGCCATGAGTTGCTGTATCTCTGTTTTATGGGGACAATTTGGGCAGCTGCCAGACTCAATAACTCTCTTGGTGTTATCCCAGCAGTGATGGTGGCTTGGGAACTGGGGGGTGAACCAGCTGGGGGGGCTTTTTTCAGTGGGTTTTTGGGTTGTGAGTCCAAACCTCATCTTGGTTTGTGGGTTGGAATTGGCTGTGACACATGATTCAATGTCACTGTGCCACCAAAGGGGTGATGGGGTAAGAGGGGAGGGAGGGCATAATCAAAAGGGAAGGGAGAGAGAGCAGCAGGGCTGGTGGTGGCCCATGAAGAGCCATCCTAAGCAAAACCAGCCCCTGGGAGCATGAGGATGGAAGGAGGGAGCTGCAAGCAAACAGCTTTTCATTAATAGAGCTGTGGTGCTCATGTGGCCACGGTGACAGATCACAGAATGCTCTGGGTTGGAAGGGACCTTACAGCTCATGCTGTTCCAAGCCTCCTGCCCAGAGCAGGGACACCCTCCACTGGACCAGGCTGCTCAGAGCCCTGTCCAAGCTGGCCTGGAGCACTTGCAGGGATGGGATGCAAGGTGCCTGCAAGGTGCTGCCACTTTTGCACCAAAAGCTCTCTGAGTGCTGCTCTGAGGCTGCTGGCAGGCCAGGCTGGTTGGGGCTTTGTGCTGCAGTGACAGCCTGTCACCCTGGTTTTTTAAGATTTTCTAAGCCTTCTGATGTTGACATTCTTGTAGTGAACTTGCTCACACACTTTCTGTAAATAACTCATTGTTTTGCATTCCTTTATGGAGGAGGAGAGAGTTGATGGACTGTTGGTTTGACCAGCGTCATTGCAGAGGTCTCACTGTCCCCTTCCAATCCGTTGTCACTTTTGTAAAACTGTAAATATTGGAGTCAGAGAATAAAACTTCCCTTTTTTGCTTCACCTTGAGAGCGGTGGTGTGTGTGTGTTCTTTCGTGTCCTTCAGCGACATCTGGTGACTGCCGAAGTGTTTTGCAGCCTAGGCTGAGACATGGACAGCGGATTGCGGTGAGGTTTCTCCCCCTCTTTTTTTGGTGCTTTGCCTGCTGTTCTTGGGGCAATGGCAACCTCTGTGGTTTTCCAGGATAATTCCCTCATTTTGGATCTCTGGAGGGGAGTCCTGGAGTGGAAACAGGCGTCTGTTTCCTGGGATGATTTTGAAAGACTGATTCTGTGGGCCCGAGAGCGAGGTTTTTTTCCGGACCCTGCGAAGGCGTTCGCTAAGGAGGAGTGGTCTCTGCTGGGGGTCCACCTCATGGACGCCGTCTTTGATGACTGCACTGTAGACGGGGGACCGCTGCTGGTGCAGTGGAAGAAATGTGAGGAGCTTTGGCAGGGGTCTGGTTCTTGTACCCCTCAGAGTTCCCAGGGTGGCCCTTCTATCTCGGACGTGGAGGAGGGGGAGGGTGAGCTCCTGTGTGATGTGGAGTTTCCTTCCCCATCCCTTGACGGTGTGCTGGGGAGTGGCCATCGTTCGCCTGGGGTGGATTGGGCTCACAGCCAGCTGGTCCCAGGTCCGGGGGCTCTCTGGATTCGGCGGGCCGTCCTTGCCCTGCCTCGCCCTACGCGGGTGGTGGGGCGGGAGATGGGCTGCCCTCTCTTTGTGCCTTCCTGGCCTTTAAGGGTCAGCCTCCGCCTCGACTTGAGGCTGATTCGGTGACGACCTTTTGTCTGAATTGCGGTGTGTCCACCACGTTCTCCCTGAGTGCGGCAGGGGTGGGGTCTCGCACCCCTGAGTCGGGTTCCTCAGCGGGGGGGCAATTTCACCCCCCTCCAGGTCTACGCAGCCTGCTGGGCATGCGCAGCCAGTGAACGCAGCCGAGGGCGGGGCGTCGGTCGGTGCTCCACCTGGCCCCGCTCTGGTGGGCAGGCAGCCCGCCCCTCTCCGCTCGGTGGGGGCGGTGCCTCTGCAGGACCTTGCGGCTTGGGGCGGGCTCTCATAGGGGGCCTGCCCACCTCCCTTGTGTCGCCCCGCAGTGACGTGTCTCCGAGGGCCGCGGCTCCCTCGGCATCCCAGCCTGCCCCTGTATCGGGGGATGGGGGCTCCGCACCGGTCTCGTCCGTGGCCGCGCCGGTTTCGTCCGTGGCCGCGCCAGTCTCGTCCGTGGCCACGCCGGTTTTGTCCGGCGCCGTGCCAGATTTGCGGGCCGTGTCAGCAGCTGCGGCCGCCAAGGCGGCCCCTGCCGGAGCTGCAGCGCAACAGGGGACTGGGGTGTTTACCTTTAGTGCAACTGCTGACACAGCCGGCGGGAGGCTGGTGGGTGCCCGGGGCCATGGCGCTTTCTCGTCAAGTCATTGGACGCTTCCTGCGTGCCAGGTGACCATGCGTCCGAGGTACCCTGAACGTTTCTGGCCAGAGGCAAAAACCAAGACCGACTTGATGAATGAACCTCTCTCCTCACGGCATCTGCAGGGTCACGGGGCAGATTCCTTTGGCTCTGCCGGTGCTGCAGGGGGCGCAGGGACGAGTGGTGTTGCTCCGGCTCCCAGTCAATCACTCCCTCTTGTCTCTGGGGGGCCCAAGGATCGGGACACAGCAGGTGCGGTGGCTTTGCCAGGGGGTCCCCAGGCTTTCCCTGTGCTCAGGGGCATCACTCATAACACTTATGAACCCCTTGTATATAAGCTGGAGAAGGAACTCCGTGAAGCATTTGCTCAGCATGGTTTGGGGTCTGCTGAGGTCATACACACTCTTCGGAGGCTTGCTAAGGACGTGCTGACACCTCACGATGTCCGTTGTGTGGCACATTCTCTTTTTGACCCTGTGCAATTTGGTGTTTTTGAGACCAAGTGAGCTCGTCTGGCGGCCCAAGCGGTGAGGCAGAATGCTGCGCTGGCGCTGCAGGACCCCAGGCGTGGAGTTGTTGTTGACATGCTGATGGGGACAGGGCATTATGAGAATGTTCAGGGGCAGGTTGGATACGATCCCCTTGTGCTTCAGCAATGCAACACGCTGGGCATGGGAGCGATTGTGCAGACCCTGGAAATGGCTGCTCTGAAGCAGATGTTTTCAACTGTTGTCCAGGGGGATGATGAGCCTTTTATGGTATTTGCAGCGAGGTTGATTGCATCCGTGGAGAGGCAGATGCCTGATCCTCTGGCGAGGGACGTTGCGATTGCAAACCTTGTCAGGTGTAATTGCAATGAAGCTTGTAGGAAGGTTATAGTGGCTATGCCTGGTGATCCTAATATCTGGGAGATGGTGGGGGCCTGTGCGAACATCATTCCCTCACATCAGAAGTTGGCTGCTGTGGCTGCCGCTGTGCAGCCAGTCTGGGCAGCACCACAGGGCAGGCGGCCACAGCAGGGGAATGCGCAGGCTAGCAGGAAGCGGGGGAAGAAGGTGCAGAAGGTCAAATTCCCCATGTTCTTGTGCGGTCGGTGTGGTAGGTCAAATCACATGTCTAACGTTTGTAAGGTGACTGTTCATGTTAATGGCCAGGCTTTACTGGACTCGGGAAACGTGAAGCGGAGCACACAGCAGGAGGGGTGCGCTCAGACACAAGCTTCCCTCCAGACCCAGGTGCTGATGGAGGTCTCCTTTGCCAGCTTGCAGCCAGCACCTGCGGATCAGCAGGTGTGGATGTCTGCACCACAGCAACAGTCTTAGACTTGTCTTAGACTCGTCTGAGATACACAAGGTACCCCTGGATGCCTTTGGTCCCTTGGGTGGGGGCATGAGTGCTCTCCTTATGGGGAGGTCTAGTGCCACCCTTCAGGGCATCATTGTGCACCTGGGGCTCATTGATGCAGATTTCACAGGGCAGATTTGTGCCTTGGTCTCCACACCCACCCACCCTGTCACCATCCCAAAAGGGACACGGCTTGCTCAACTTGTGCCTTTTAAGTCCTCTGTTCACAGGACAGCTGACCGGTCGCATGGAGCTGGTGGTTTTGGATCCACTGGGCTGCCTACAGTTCACTGGACTGCTGTCCTGACCAAGGACCATCCCAAGATGCTGTGTACCCTGTCCATTCCTGGTGCGATGCCATCGGAAATCCACCTCCGCGGGCTTCTCAACAGCGGTGCTGACATCACAGTTCACTCCCTTGCTGCCTGGCCCTCGGAGTGGCCTCTGGATCCAGTGGGGACATCTGTCACGGGCCTGGGAGGGACGGCGCAATGCTACGTGGCCCAGCAGCCCGTGCTGGTCACAAACCCAGAGGGACAGATGGCCTGGGTTAGGCCTCATGTTACTTCTACTCCTGCCAACCTCTGGGGGAGGGATGTTCTGTCTGTCTGGGGGGTGTGCATCGGGACGGGTTTTTGATGGGGGTCACTGTGATGAAGGGCGCAGAGTGTCCTACGCCTCCTGTTCGGTGGCTGGTGGACAAACCCGTTTGGGAGAAGCAGTGGTCCCTCCCTGATGATAAATTAGTCGCCCTTCGGAAGTTGGTGCAGGAGCAGCTGGACCAGGGTCATCTGGAGCCTTCTAACAGTCCTTGGAACACTCCTGTCTTCTGTATCAAAAAGAAATCTGGGAAATGAAGGTTGTTGCAAGACCTCCAGAAGGTCAATGCCCTGGTGGAAAGCATGGGACCATTGCAGGCGGGCATGCCATCACCTACCATGCTTCCCGTGGACTGGCCGGTCCTCATTGAGGATCTGAAGGATTGTTTCTTTACGATTCCTTTGCATCCTGATGACAGACCGAAGTTTGTCTTCTCGGTGCCAGCCATTAACGAGGCTGAGCCAGCACAGAGATATCAATGGAGGACATTGCCTCAGGGCATGCGCAATTCCCCAGCCGTATGCCAGTGGTATGTGGCTCGTGCCTTGTCTGAAGTTGGCAAGCAGTTTCCTGATGCACGTCTGTATCATTATATGGACGATATTTTGATGGCCGTGTCCACTGAGGATGAGCTGCTGAGGATTCAGCCTCGGTTGCTCGATGCTTTGCATGCTCATGGAATGCAGGTGGCTCCAGAAAAGGTTCAATAAAAACCACCTTGGAAGTACTTGGGGGCCAAAATTCTGGAACGGACAATCCATTACCAGGATGTGCAATTTGTACGTTCTGTGAAGACACTGAATGATGCTCAGAAATTGATAGGTGTCATCACTTGATTACGATCGTACTTGGGGCTAACCAACACACAGCTGTCTCCTCTGTATGATTTGTTGAAAGGAGACGCTGATCTAAAGTCACCTTGCACACTGACCCCTGAGACGTGTAAGGCGTTGGAGGTGGTTCAGCAGGCTGTTTTGGCTTGTCAGGTTTATCACATTGATCCCTCCGTTGATGTCACTGTGTTCATCACCACTCCAGATTCGCATCCCACAGGTATCATTGGCCAGTGGAGTGACAAATGGTCTGATTCCTTGCACATTCTGGAATGGGTCTTCCTGCCCCAACAGCCGTAGAAGACTGGCAACTACATTGTTTGAGCTGATGGCTCGCTTGATAATCAAATGCCAGCAACGGTGTTTGCAGTTGATGGGTGTGGATCCTGCAAAGATCATACTCCAGGTGCAATGGGAGGATTTTGACTGGAGCTTTGCAAACAGTGTGTCCCTGCAGAGTGCTCTGGAAAATTTTTCAGGGCAGATCACTTATCATCTGCCCAGCCATTGGCTGTTGCATATGGCAAAATCCACACAAATTTCTTTGCGGCCCAAGAATAGTCAGGAACTCGTGCAAGGACCCACCGTCTTCACTGACAGTTCAGGGAAAACAGGAAAGGCCATTGTTACCTGGAGGGATAGCTCTGAGTGGCAGGTTCTGGAAGGCCTTGGGGATTGATCAGCCCAATTGGTTGAACTGAGGGCTGCTGTCATGGCATTTGGGGAAATTTTCCCAGGAACCTTTCAACTTGGTCACGGATTCTGCCTATGTGGCTGATATCGCACAGCAGTTGGGTCATTCCGTTTTGAAGGAGGTCAGTAATCCTGCCTTGTTTCATTTACTGAAGACCTTGTGGTGTGCCATTCAGGCCCGAGTTCATCCATTCTATGTTCTCCATGTGGCGAGTCACACCAATTTGCCAGGCTTTATAGTGGAAGGTAATGCGAGGGCTGACAAGTTGGCTAACCCAGCGTGGGTAGCGCCTCAGCCTGATACACTCCCGCAGGCCAAGGCATCGCATGGGTTTTTCCACCAAAACGCACATACTCTGCAGAAGCAGTTTCAGCTGACGCCAGCTGAGGCTTGTGACATTGTTGAGTCATGTGATGACTGCCATGCACTTGCTCCGCCTTTGCCAGCTGGGGTAAACCCCAGAGGCCTTAGAGCCTTGGAGCTTTGGCAGACCGATGTCACCCACATTGCTGAGTTTGGCCGGCTCAAGTATGTGCATGTCACGGTGGACACATTCTCCTCTGCAATGTGGGCTTTGGCTCACACTGGGGAGAAGGCCCATGATGTCCTTGCCCACTGGAGGCAGGCCTTTGCCATTTTGGGCATACCTTCTGCTGTGAAAACCGACAATGGTCCTGCTTACGCATCGCAAAAGGTGCAGCAGTTCCTGCGGTTGTGGGGTGTCTCGCACAAGTTTGGTATCCCTCATTTTCTGACTGGTCAAGCTATTGTAGAACGCGCTCATGGTACTCTGAAATGGGTTCTTCAAAAACAAAAACGGGGAATGCAGGGTGAAACCCCACACAGTCAGTTGGCAAAAGCTTTGTGCACAGTCAATCATCTCACTGTGCCACAGAACTCAAATAACCCTGTCATTTTGAATCACCATCTCTTGTTGCAGGCTGCGGACGAGGCACATCAGCCTTGAGTGAAGGTTCGGGTGCAGAATTTAGTCACTAAAACAGTGGGAAGGTCCCTATGACCTTATCGCTTCGGGGCGCGGGTATGCTTGTGTATCCACAGATACTGGGGTACGCTGGGTACCTTCGAAATGTGTTCGCCCTGACCTGCGACCGCAGAGACAGAATCCAGCTGATGAGCAAGATGGAAACTGTGACGAACCTGAAAGGCATCAAGTGGGGGAATCATGGAGTGATGATTCGGATGCAAATGATGAGAGTGATCACTCCAATGATTCCTCTGCAAGTGGACACTGAACAGTGTTCGTATTTTCCTTTTCACATTGTTAATTTCTTTTTTCTTTTTCTTTTTTAAACGGAAAAAGGTGAGATATCATCCTGGTTTTTAAGATTTTCTAAGCCTTCTGATGTTGACATTCTTGTAGTGAACTTGCTCACACACTTTCTGTAAATAACTCATTGTTTTGCATTCCTTTATGGAGGAGGAGAGAGTTGATGGACTGTTGGTTTGACCAGTGTCATTGCAGAGGTGTCACTGTCACCTTCCAATCTACTGTCACTTTTGTAAAACTATAAATATTGGAGTCAGAGAATAAAACTTCCCTTTTTTCCTTCACCTTGAGAATGGTGGTGTGCGTGTGTTCTTTCGTGTCCTTCAGCGACAGCCCATCCCCGTAGAACACGTGCAGGAGTGGGGCTTGGGGCCGAAGGGGGCTGGGCGTGCTGAGGCAGCTGAGATTTGGGGGGGACCCCTCAGTGGGCTTGGGGAGACTCTCCAACACCGTCACCGAGAAGAGCTCAGGGAAGGAGAGGGGAGGTGAGGACTGTGACTCTGAGTGCCCTGGGAAGTGGCTTTGGGAGTGTCAGGAGGTTGGAGTTCCAGCCATGGGGGTGCTCACCTTGCACTGTCACTGCCACTGGCACCGAGAGCACCCATGATGACACGTTGGAGCTCACCCAGGCCCCGCAAAGGTAGCGGCCACTGTTGTTCAGCTACAGAAGGGACAGAGACAGCTCAGTCCCATTGAGGGACCTCCCCACCTCCTTGTCCTCATGGTAGAATCGCAGCTCAATGACCAACATGTCCTGCTAGCCCCTGCAGAGCAGTGTCACCTTGTCCCCCTCCAGCAGCTCCTGTGCCAACACCTGCAGCACCAAGTGGGCTGTGGGAGAGAGGGGTCCTGTCACACCGGAATATCCCCTTTAGATGGGGATCCCTCCATTGGGTCTCACCCAGCACACCAAGGATCCCCAATTCCAGCACAGTTTCCCCCACACTGGGATGCTCTGGGATGTCCCCAGAGCAGGGGACAGACTCTGGTCACACAATAGGTAACTCATGGAGCGGAGCCCACCCACAGCCCTCAGGGCCCCCACGGTGCCAGCCTGGAGACCCCAAACCCCCCTCACCATTTAAGACTCTCATGGTGGGGATGAGCCCGGTGCCAGGTCTGTCGCACGTGTAGGTGCCACTCTCGGTCACAGTGGAGTTGGCAGGTCCCTCCTGCCAACAGAGCTGTGTCACAGTCAAGGCGGTCACGACATAAAGCAGAGACCACAAGCAGTCTCAGTTGGCAACAGTTGGCAACACTTTATTAGTGAAAATGGCTGATCTTTTATACACTTTCCAGTTGTTTACACTTCTTCTACCTTAGGTATTGGCCACAATAATTCACTGCCATGCTATTGGTGAAAAGTTACTCTGACTCCACCTAACTTTCTAAAAATGCCCCATCCAGCTGCAGAATGCTCTTATCTTCCTTCTCTCGATCTCCTTGGTTATGGCCTTGGAGAAAGCTCCTTATCAGCTTCTTCTTCTTATTTCTTGCTCCTTTAGCTAACAGGCCCGCTGCTAGCCCCTTCCACAATTCCTCTTTTTTTGTTTTTGAACTTTAAATACAACTGCTATGGATTTTTGCAGGGCCCTTTGCAAAAACCCAAGCAGAGAGGGGACACACAAAATCACAATCACAACCATCAACAAAATTCCCATTCTTAATACAATCATTCCTATCCTTCATCCATCTTTAAGTACTGATATATGGTCTTAGCCAGTGTCATCCGCACGTTCTGCTTCAGCTGCGGAACCATCGATCCTGTCCTTTCCCGCATGCTCTAGGTAAGGTTTGACACAGCGAGCAGGAAACCATCGAGGACCATTATCTGTCAAAACACAAGCATAACCCCTCCCCCAGGTTATTAGTTCCACCAGTATGTTGCCTTCTGGAGCAAGGCTGGCGACCTGGTTCAGAGGAACAGCACGGCGGCCCACTCTCTCCAGGGCCGCTTGGGCCAATGACACACACAGACATCAATGTGATGGACGGTCAAAAGGCGTTTATTATCTCATCTCTTGGGTTTTTATAGTCTAAGGGGTCTCTACGTCAGCGTAGGTCTGTCTTTACCATCTATGGTTAGTAAGGGATGGACTGTTACTGGGTAGGGGATGGAAAGTTACTGGAATTTGGTTAAGGGAGGCTACCTTCCTATGTTAGTTTCTTATCTATGGGAAGCAGATGGTCTTTTCTAAGGGGAACAGAGGGTCCTGCCTTTCCGTGACATCGCGAGATCTTCTGCAGCGCCTTTTCCCTATCTACCACATCTCCCCCCGCCTTTTTCACAAATGAATGAGGTAGTCATGCACATAGGTACTGAAATGAGGTATAAGGTTGTAACTTGACAAGGGAAAAGGGTCTTGGGAGTCCTGAGTAAGCTTTTGTCAGACAAGTTCAGAGGATCTTGTGACTGACAGTGTTCCCTGGTTGAATTCTCTGGTTGAATTCTCCAGTTGAATTCACAGCAATTGTCGTTGGTCTAAGAACCGGATGTTGGTCCGTTCCAGGCGGCTCTGAACGGACGAGACCAGCTTGTTCAGCAGGCATGGTCCGAAGGTGACTGTTAGAAACCTGTCAATATTTCTCTTTTGTGGATCCAGCTGGGTCCCTCAAGAAGATGGCACATTTCTTCGTCTGAGTGGTACAGGATCCTAGGAACAATCAGAACTTGGACACAGAAGTCGTTAGAGTCATTGAATTTGGGAAGGAACACACAAGGACTCACTCCAGATCGCTGGCAAACCCACATCCCCGATGCGGATGGGACTGCCCATTTATTGTTTTTCCTGTTAGGCTTGACTATTTTGGTGCAGATGTTGCCTCCCCACTTAGCTATGGTTGCATTGCCAAAGCATCTGCCTCGGCCTGTTACTTGACTCAGGGTGATTCCTTTGCGAGGGGTATCCCATCTGCACTGGTGAGGAGCGTCGGCTGTGGAATAACTGAAGGGAGTGTTTAGGGTGACTCCTTCGTAAAAGGGGGGTTTGACATCGTAACAAAGCCAGCAGGACTCGGTTAGGTTAGGGTTGGATTCGTTCGGGGATACAAAGGTAGCTTCTAACATACGATAGATTGGGTCTGAGTCTGACTCGGTTAAGCGGCTCATTTGAAAGGTTTCCGCTTGACCGGTCATGACTTTGCTGACCCATGTGGGTAAGGTTTTGGGGTAGGTTACGTTTCACCCTTTCGGCACGCTTTTAATCGCTTTGTTGGGTCCGACTGCTCGGGGTGCTGACAGTTGGAGCCTGATAATTTGCACGTTCACCCTCTCTTTTGACCCTTGAAGGACCACTGTCAACGTTCTGCCTGTGGCCCAGCTAGGGTGATCTGGCTGCAAGACCGTCCTGTTGTACTCAGTGCATGCCCGAAATCTAGGGATTTTATGCCGGTTTCGATGGAAGTTTACGTGAAAGAAGAGGGATATTTTGCAACCGATGGGTGCCCAGGTGAACTGTAAGAATTTGTCTGGCTCTTGTGGATCCCACCCAGACCCCGACGGTCTGGCATCTGTAACTATGGTTTCGCAGCCCCAGTGCCCACAGTATCCCCACCCTGGGTGATTGCAGTAGCTTTTCCCAGGGTTTGAAGCTGGGCACCAGTAGGATAGGTACGAGTGTGTGACGTGTGGGGAATAGGGATGTACCTTTGGCCGTCCTGGAAACCGGTCGATGATGCGGAGCACGAAGGATGGGGTGTTCGGTGTGTTGATTTCTCTGAGAACTTTGCCACTACTAAGGTGTCGCATGACCCTCCTGAAGGGCCGATGGGGGTAGTGGTCTGGGCTGGCTTGCCCTCTGACGACTAGCCCCAACAGCAAAATCCCACAGAAACACCCCTGGTGCTTGGGTCTCACCCGTGCGGGTCTCTCAGGTGCTGCCTGGTGGCTTGGTGGTCTGTCGCTTTCATCTGGAACCGGGAAGTACGCGTCACGAGGACGTCTCGTGTCCTGTGAACAAAAACTCGCAATTCTCGTCAGTCTCATTCTGCTCGTCCTGAAGGTCCGGTTTAATTGACTTAAGTGGACACCACTTGATTTTGCCGTCCTTTTTGACTGCTGCGTACCCTCGCCCCGTGAGCATCAGCCTCCAACCTCGTTCCCACTCGCCTAGCTCGTTTCTGATTACCACCTGTGGGCCCTCTTCTAGCGTTCGAGTGGCCCAGTGTTTTTGGACGGGACTGTTTGTTTCATCTCCCCTAGGGAATTGATTCATTGCCAGCAAAGCGGTTGCCAGCATACGTGCCTGATCTCCTGGGGGAATGGCATTGGCAAAGCCCTCTGCTTCTGCCAACACTTCTATCTTGGTTTTCAGGGTCTGGTTTGCTCGCTCAACTATGGCCTGTCCGGTACTGTTATATGGGATGCCTTGCACTAACGTGATGCCCCATTTCGAGGTGAATTCCTGTACTTGTTTGGATTTGAAGTTGGAGCCGTTGTCCATTTTGATCTGCTTGGGGATACCAAGCCAGGACATGGCTGTCAGCCAGTGCTGAATTGTGGCTTTGGAGTTGGTTTTGGGGTGCTGTGTAGCTATGATTGCTCCGCTATAAGTGTCCACTGTCACTGCAAGCCATGCTCGGGGCTTCAGCAGTTCGCACCAGGTGAAGTCCAACTGCCAGATTTCTGAGGGCTTGAGACCTCTCGGGTTGACTCCGTAGGTCCAAAGGGGTGACTTCTGGCAATGAGGGCAGGGGGCCACCACATGTTTTGCGTCCGCCGTCGAGATTCCGCATCTCTTCGCCAGTGCTTTGACTCCGATGTGGAGCGACTCGTGCAGTTGACGAGCTCTTTGCAAGGTCCCAACGCCTTTTGCTGCAGCGTCCACTTTGTCGTTGCCGATCTGGAAGTAACCTTTGACTGGGTCATGGCTGTTGATGTGGATGACTGACACGGTGCCCTGTCGCGAGGAGAGTGCTTCTTCCAGCATTAGGGCTGCTGCTGATGTTGACACTCCTGGTCCTGCCATGGCTAGGCTGAGCCTTGCCACGAATATGGAGTCCGTTACGATGTTGAGGTGTTCGTCTTGGAAGAGTCTGCACGCCAAACCCACTGCTGCTGCCTCCAGTTGTTGCACTGAAAGCGTGGGGTCCCTCGCTTTGACGCAGTGCCATTGCTCTCCTGCCTGCCACACTGCTGCTGCGGTTGAAGTTGTGCATGAAGCGTCTGTGAAGACCGTTGGTCCCGGCTGCGGTCTGTCCTTGACCTTCGGTGGCATGTCCATATCGACTATGGTCAGCAGCTGAGTCCAGGGTGGCTTGGAGGAGTAGGTGATTTCTCCTCCGAAGCCAGAGAGAGCAAGGGCCAGGTGCTCTGATATTGCGGCTGGCTCTGTGGTCGGCTTCTTGCGAAACGGAAAATGGATGCTTGTCGGCTCCGTCCCTAAGTGTTTCAAGGCAAGTCTCCTGCCTTTCATGATGAGGTTGGCGATGCACTCGATTCCTGGGGAAAATGCACGAGCGGGTCTTCCAAGGACCACCCATTGGATCGGTCGGGCCTTTTCTGCAAGTCCTTGGGCCAGTGCTCCCACTCCCCCCTTCGGTGTAAAGTGGACGTACAGGTCCAGTGGCATGGCTGGGTTCCACCTGGCAAGCGTGCCAGTGGCCATTTGTTTTTCGATGAAGTCGAGGGAGCTCGTTGCTTGCGGTGTCAGCTCCTTGGGATCCCAGGGGTTCTTTCCTTTCCGGAGGTCGTACAGAGGGTCCATGACCTCGGGAGGAATCAGGACGATGTTGCGAAGTCACTGCAGTGATCCCACCATGCGTTGCACGTCGTGGAGCGTCTCGATGTCTCGACGGACCTTCGTCTCGGGGGGGGTCACGTAGGAGCTTGTGATGCCTACTCCCAGGAAGGTCACGCAGGGTCCTCTCTTGATCTTTGCGCTCGCGATCTCAAAGCCGTTGGCTTGAAGGGTTTCCGTGACTGTGGTCACAAGATGATCTACTTGGCTTGTCGATGGTGCTGCGACCAGGATGTCGTCCTTGTACTGGATGATGGTTGCGGTGGGGTAGGAGTGTCGGACTGGCGTCAGTGCTTTGTCCACGGTGATTTGGCATATGGTCGGGCTGTCGACCATGCCTTGCGGAAGTACTCTCCATTGGGAGCGAAGGTTGGGCCGCTCGCCGTTCCGAAATGCCACGGAAAAGGCGAATCGTTTTTTGTCCTCAGGGTGCAGGGGTATTGAAAAGAAGCAGTCCTTGATGTCCAGTACTGCACATGGCTGCCCAGCGGGGATGGCTGAGTTCGTGGGTAGCAGTGTCTGGACTGGACCCATGGGTCTGATCGTCTTGTTCACTTCTCTCAGGTTGTGGACAAGACGATAGCCTTGTCAGGATCTTTTGGGGACCACGAATACCGGGGTGTTCCACGGGCTGGTGGAGGGTTCTATGTGACCCTTTTGCAGTTCTCGATCGACCAGTTCCAGCAAGGCTGCCATTCGAGGCTCTGTCAGGGGCCTCTGCTCAACCCATACAGGGTCTGATGATTTCCAAGTCAATTTGATTGGCAGCGGGGGGTGTACAGCAGTGGCCCTCGTGGTAAATTTGTAATCCGAAATCCGAGCATGGAAAGGACGTCCTTTCCTAACAGGGGTGGAGAATTCTGCAAAATTGACTGCTCCCTGTGGGGACATGGTGTATGAGGATCCCCTGCCCCACTGGGGGTTGCTGTAGCTGGGCCGTCTCGCATTTGCAGCGGGAGGAGGCTGAGTGTGGCCCGCGCGCCCCCTCCCTCTCCTGTTTCCCCGGGGCCGGGATGCTTGGAGTGAGGTTGCTGCCAGGGAAAGCTGTGCTCGCTGACTAGCTGTCCTTCCCCGGAAGCCTGGGCTAACGCGGTCGTCCTGCCACTCCTGCTTAAATACAATCCGCCCCGCCCCATCAAAAAGCATGCGGCTTATTTGCGTAATATCAAAATTTGGCAGATCGTTATTGCTAGAAAGGTCGTCCTCAGGAGTGGGTACTACAGCTGAGTTGATCCCTATTTCTGAAATCCCTTTGACTTCTTTTGGGTTAACTGGGGTATATGCCCTTTGTCTGTTCCCCCGCGCTCCAGCAATCCCCCCCGAGAAAGCGTGCATGGAGGCTGCCGGTGCCGGGTCCCCACAGGCTGCTCTTATTTTTCCCCAATCGGTGAGTTTGTGTTGCGATTGTTTCCCGATATTGTTTAAAGCTTTATTCGGTTTCGCTCAAAACCGCATTAATTCTGCTCTCTCGGTTTCCGAGTCCCAGCCGGACTCGGTCGGCTCTTCCGGGCTGTCTGAGCAGCTGTTACTTGACTCTGAGCCGGAAGCTGACTGCCGGTACACTTCCGGCGCTCCGCGCCGTTTTGTGCGGCTCCGATCCCGCTCCTCCCTTTGGGGGTGGTTCCGCTCCCTCCCCCTGGGGTCCCCCCGCCTCCTGCCGGGGGAGGTCCTTGCCCTGTAAGGACCTAATTTGAATAGAGCGCTCTGGTAGGTCTGGCACTCTACTGCGGGGACTGCCCCCCCTCCCCGCTCGCCCGCGCATGCGTTGTTAAGCAGGCTGACTGCATTTCCGCCCCCCGCCTCCTCCCTTCCGCCCTCACCATGTGGTTCGGCGCCATTTTTAAACGCACAGTACAGGGGCGAGTTTTTACCGATCCCTATGGGATCCGACAATCCAGCTGCGTTCCGCGCCTTCTCCGCGGGTCCCTGCCAGAAGCATCGCGTGCGCTGCTCTGCCTCTTGTGCTGGATCGGCGACCGGTGGGGAAGGGACGGATAGAGAAACCGCGGTTTTTTCGGATGGTTCCGCGGAGGGGCTAGGACCCGGCGGGCTCCGTGGGAAGGTCGGGGGGTCCCCTGGGGGCTCCGGAGGGTCTCCTGGGGGCTCCGGGGGGTCTGGGCTCAGGCTTGGGAAGGGGTGGAACGCGCTCGGCCCCCACACGTTCCTGCCGTCAATCCGATCGCTCTGAGAGGCAGTTTGCGTCGCGGCCCCCACCCCCAGCTTTGGTGTAGCTAATAAACCTGTACACGCGGCTTTCCGCGTCTCCTGTTCTTCTAACGTCTCGCGTGGGGCCTCTTCTACTTTCCCCCACGCTTTGAGGTTTTTACCACTGCCTGCGGACTTAGAGTTCTCTGCTGAGACGGCAGTGTACTTCTCCCGCGCTTCCGAATATAATATATTTACCGGACGTTCGATCGTCCCCAGCTCTAGGAGCCTTGCAATAGCAAGATTAGAGTTCCTGAGCTCACCTTTAATTCCCCATTGCTCATGAGCCTGACTTACGACCTTCGCTGTGGATTCCATGGTCCACGCTGGTCCGGAGGCATCCCTCCCGCTGTAATCGGACCCGCCGCTACAGCCGCCGCCCTCTGACCAGGAGAATTCCCGTTCCCCGGGCGCTGCAGCAGTCCCGGGTTCGGCACCAGTATGTTGCCTTCTGGAGCAAGGCTGGCGACCTGGTTCAGAGGAACAGCACGGCGGCCCACTCTCTCCAGGGTCGCTCGGGCCAATGACACACGCAGACATCAATGTGATGGACGGTCAAGAGGCGTTTATTATCTCATCTCTTGGGTTTTTATAGTCTAAGGGGTCTCTACATCAGCGTAGGTCTGTCTTTACCATCTATGGTTAGTAAGGGATGGACTGTTACTGGGTAGGGGATGGAAAGTTACTGGAATTTGGTTAAGGGAGGCTACCTTCCTATGTTAGTTTCTTATCTATGGGAAGCAGATGGTCTTATCTAAGGGGAACAGAGGGTCCTCCCTTTCCATGACATCGCGAGATCTTCCGCAGCGCCTTTTCCCTATCTACCACACACTGGACCAGACCATATACCAGTAATCAAATCCTTGACCCATACCTTGACATTTCGATGGAAATTTGATTGCTTAGAATTCAAAGAAGAAAAATGGCAAAAGATTGGAGATAACTGTGAGTCAGGTAGGAGATGCAAGAAGTTTAACACATAAACAGCTTTATCTAATCTCACTTAAGGTGACTCCTGTTGCATTCCCCTTTTTGTTTTTGAACCTGATGTTTAAGAAGTCCATGAGCTCTTTCAATAATTGCTTGGCCCGTGGGGACATGTGGAATACCTGTTGAATGCTCAATGCCCCAAGCACGAAAGAATTCTTGCATTTTCTGCGAAGAATATGCTGGGCCATTATCTGTTTTTATGTGACATGGAACACCTAAAATAGAGAAAGCATGATAAAAATGACGAATAGCATCTCGAGTTTTTTCTCCTATGAAAGCTGAAGCAACCATTGCATGAGAAAAAGTATCAACTGTAACATGAACATAATTAAAGCGACCAAATTTTTGTGAGATTTGGCCTGTAAAAAACGATAAGGCAGATTGCAATTCATATTTATTTTGAAAGCACCATTCAAAATACCACTGTTGTACAGGTATCAAAATGGTCACAGGGTCCTGTCCCAAAATCTCATGACAACGCCTGCAGCCCTTGATAATAATATCTGCACCTCATAAAGTCCTGGAGCGGTTTTCCGAGATCTGAAAGATAAAAATATCCATTCCAGAATATGCAATTGATCTTCCCAATTATCATTCCATTGACACAGTATTCCACATGGTATTTCATGGTCCTTGAAAATAAACAATTGAATACCAACAGAGGTATCTATCCTGTTAACAAATTTGTGTGCTAGGGCTAATTCAACTTCTTCTAGGGTCTTTTTTGCTGCTGAGGTCAATTACCTCTCATCATTAGAGGACGTGATGCCTGAAAGCAAATCAAACAATGGCTGCATCTGATGATTAGTTATGCCTAAATATGATTGAATCCAACCTATTAAACCAACCAATTTCTGTACATCAGTAGCAGTTTTAACATCAATGTCTAACTTTACAGGTTGAGGCATAACTTGAGTGTTGGTCACCAACATACCTAGGTATTTCCAAGGCATGTGTTCCTGCACTTTCTCTGGAGCAATGATCAGACCAAAGGCTTTCAAATTTGTCACAGCACATTGTTTAAGAGCTGACAACGGTTGTTTGTTGTCAGATGCCAACAAGATATCATCCATGTAATGATAGCAGTAGCAGTTTTTAAATTGCTTCCGCACTTTTGTCAAGGCCTGTGCCACAAACCATTGACAAATAGTTGGCGAATTTTTAGCACCACCCAATCCCAGGAGTCCAAAACTTGCAGGAGTGAGAGGCCACGATTGAGGCCAGCAAAGTCGCGAGAGTATTGTGGCATCTGCTCCAGTGTCAATCAAACCTGTTACTGATATAGTTCCTGGATGACATCCACTGGCGGTGAGAGTGCATGTCTTTTCTGGACGGCTCTCTGTTACTTTCTCAGTCCAGAACACTTGAGGTACTCCTGTCGATCCAAAGCTTCCTGTGCCGCGACTTCAGTCCACTGTATTTGGAACAGAACTCACAAAAGGTACAATTTGAGCAATGCAAGTTCCTTTCTGAATAGTGACAGGAGGGTCATCAATGCATACCATAGCATGAATCTGCCCTAAATAATCAGCATCAATAAGCCCTAGATGCACATGAATACCTCTAAGTGTAGTACTTGATCTCCCTATCAAAAACGCACTCAATCCCCGTCCTATCGGACCATAGGCATCAAGAGGCACTTTACATATTTCTTTTGTTAAAATGGTTATTGTGTCAGCTGTGGGTATATCAATCCCTGCGGACCCGCTTGTTGCCCCTGAGTATTGTTCACAAATGGGTAGCTTGGCAGGGCTGGGAAGGCCCGCATTTGCTGTTGTGGTTGTTGGGGTATTTGTTTCCCCACGCACCCCTTCGCGCTCCTCTTTGGGTTTCCTGGAAATAGCTGACCATTTGCTTGATATTTACTCCTGCATTGTTTAGCATAGTGCCCAGATTTAGCACAACGATTGCATACAACATCGCTGCTTGCGCTTGGCCTAAATGTTGTTTTCCAGACAGTACACTGTGACTTTATGTGCCCCCGTTGTCCACAATTATAACACTTCACTGAAGATCTTAACACTGCAGCAAGAGCTGCCATTTTATGCTCAACTCAACCAACTTTTGAGCAAGCAGTAACCATTTCAGACAAGGTGGGTTCCCCAGGCAAAGTATCAATAATCTTTCTGCAGTCTGCGTTTGCATTTTCTTTAGCCAATTGTACACACAATTTGTCTCGCAAAGTTTCATCATCTACCTGTTTCTCAATAGCAGCAGCAAGTTTTTCTGCAAACTGCAAAAATGGTTCTCTCGTCCCTTGTTGTATAGTGACATTTCTGTTTTGGAGCTGCCGTTTCCATTGTTTTAGTTAAAGCACTCATGCCAATTTGCTGAGCTTGTGCCAAAATCGAAGGATCCCACCTTGCCTGTAAATCTGGATTAGCAAAAGGCCCAGTGCCCAGTAGGGCATCAACACCCACAGCATGAAGAGGGTCGTGTTGAGGCAACTGCATATTTGTTAAAGCGGTGCGCTCAACCACTCACCTCC
Organism: Melozone crissalis; assembly: GCF_028551555.1. NCBI lineage: Eukaryota > Metazoa > Chordata > Aves > Passeriformes > Passerellidae > Melozone > Melozone crissalis. The sequence goes on along the minus strand of NW_026536033.1, from coordinate 244,248 downwards.
AAGTTTCTTGAAATACACCATATTGTACTGGCTGGAATAGAATTGTCGCAAGATGTGTGATGTCATAAGGTGCAAGCAAATCTGCATTAATTACCCGTATTAATTGCATTACCTCAGGGGAATTAATACCATACTGAGCTACTTTCGATTGGAGGTCTTGCACAACCCTCCAGGCGAAGACATGATGACTGTCGTTCTGTCCTGTTCTAGGAGCTGCTTTGAAAACTGGAAAAGCCATAGGATTATCACAAGCAACATTTGCATTGGCACTGTTCTCCTGAGGTACTCTTGGAGCACCTAACCTTTCTATGATTTCCCAATTCTTTTCTTCAACTGCTTTCCTCTAACAAATTCCCAGAACTCCTGAGGGTGTCGAGGAAGCACAGTTACTTGGCATGGAGGCAAAGTCCATGGGGCAGTAAGGCTAGAGCTCTTAGGAGATGAAGGGACCAGAGCTCCTTGCCCCAACTCAGGTGTTACTGCGGGCAACTCATCACTTGATTCACTGTTGCTGTCACTGTCAGGTAAAGGAGGATACAGCCTTGCAGGCTGTTCAAGCCACTCAGAGGGGAGCAGGGGGGTGGATGGCTGGACCAGAGAGGAAGGAAGCAGGGGAGCAGATGGCTGGATTTCTCTCTCTGCTAAAGACATTTCAGCTAACTGGCGTAGCAGTGTAATATATACAGGCACCATTGCGATCTGCTGCGCAGGTGTGAGAAAAGGAGGCTTAAGGGTCTGATAAGAAGAGGCTAGGGCAGGTTGCCCAGAAGTTTTGGCAGCTTTCCCACAAGCCTTGGCAGGTTTCCCAGAAGCTCTGGCAGCGTGCCAGGTAACTCCCATGGCATCCGAACTTTCATCACCAAGTTCCCCATCAGAGACCCCTTCTACCTCAGAGGCCCTCCTGTCAGGTTCTGTTATCAGCCCCAACTCTTCATCCACATCTTGCTCCATTTCTCTCTCTATTTTCCATTCCTTGAAAGCCTCAAAGAGTGAGTTCCAAGTAACTGCTAGATCAAAAACTGTTTTATCTCCCGCTCGAATGGCTTGCCAAAGTCTGTCCCTGACTTTTTTCCATGCCTTAACAGTAATGCTGTGTTGGGATCAGTGCCAAAATTCTGTGATTTAGCCCACAGCAATATATTACGAAGCGCATAGTCTGACGTATTAATTCCCTTATTTCTCAACAAAGCTTTCCATGTAGACAGAACATTTTCTTCCTCTTTAGATAAATTTTGTCCCATTATTACTAGTTGGTGGCTCACCTACTTCCAGGTGTCTTGATTGGAGGGAATCAGGTCCGGACCTCCCTGTGGCTTCCACCTGCCACTCTCAGCTGCACCAACACCGCCTTGCCCACTACGTCTCAGTGGGTCACGGTTGCCAATTGCTAGGACCCCGTATGGGCCCCCACCGACTATGCTCCTGTCACATCGGGGATTACCAAAATGTCGCAGTCAAGGCGGTCACGACATAAAGCAGAGACCACAAGCAGTCTCAGTTGGCAACAGTTGGCAACACTTTATTAGTGAAAATGGCTGATCTTTTATACACTTTCCAGTTGTTTACACTTCTTCTACCTTAGGTATTGGCCACAATAATTCACTGCCATGCTATTGGTGAAAAGTTACTCTGACTCCACCTAACTTTCTAAAAATGCCCCATCCAGCTGCAGAATGCTCTTATCTTCCTTCTCTCGATCTCCTTGGTTATGGTCTTGGAGAAAGCTCCTTATCAGCTTCTTCTTCTTACTTCTTGCTCCTTTAGCTAACAGGCCCGCTGCTAGCCCCTTCCACAGAGCTGCCCGTCCTTGTACCAGGTGGTGGCACCAATGGTCCCCGAGCCCTGGCACGTCAGTGTCACCCGGTCCCACAGCACTGCCAGCCTCCACCAGGAGGGGGCTCCACCAGGAGCTGGGTGGTCTGGGCACCTGTGGGTGACAGGGGACACCAGCCTGCCAGGGCCAGCGTGGGGCTGGGGACAGTGGGGTAGGGACATGGCATCCCCCGAGGACTCACCAGTGGGGACAAGGGCTTGGGCTGGAAGAAAGAAGGGACAGGGCTGGGTGGAGGTGGCACTGCCAGGACAGCACCACCCTGGGGATGAGGTTAGGTGTCTGTCCCTAAACTATCCCCACAGGAACATTGGTGTGGCACGGACATCTTGAGAGATATCTTGGTCACCATGGGCTGACGCAGGAAATGGGGACACTGTGGACACCCCATGTTTACACAGGTCACCTCTACCAGCCTTACAGCACCTGTCCCCGTGGCCACATCCCCATGGCCCTGTGCCCATGATCCCATTTCAATGGCACCTGTCCCCGTGGCCCATTACATGATATGTGGCCCTTGTCCCTGTCCCTGCATCCCAATGTCCTGTCCTCACAGCTGCCCCAGCCCCAAGGTTCTTTTGGCACATCCTTGTCCCCACATCTCTACGTCCCTGTTTCTGTCCCCACATCCCAGTTCCCCTGTTCCTGTCCCTATGGCCACCCCACAATTCTGGTCACACTGGAGTCCATGCCCTGCTGGCACTGGGGACCTCAGGGGACCCTGCAACCCCCCTGTGCCCCCTCCCCACTGGTCTCTGTCTCACAGAGGTCAATCCCCAGGGTGTCAGGCTTGTGCCCAGGGCACTCACCCCACAGGAGCAGCGCCACCTTCCCGGCCATCCTGGTGTCCCCAGCCATGTGCACTGGCTGTCACTTGCTGCCAGAGGCGACTGTCCCCTGGGTGGTGGCTCTATGGCCAAAGGGGAAGGAAGCGAGGTCAGGTCTCATCCTCATGCGTGGGTGGCACCTGGTGGGGGCAGGGTGGCCACAAGCTGGGGACAGGCTGTGAGCAGAGGGGAGACAGGCTGGGGACAAGGCTGGGTGGGAAAAGGTAGGATATGGGCTTAGCAGGAGTGGGGAGCGCAGGCTGTTTGGAGAGCTAGGGATGGGTGTCCAGGATAATGGGGAGCCCCAGGGATGGGGTCCCTGGGAATGGGGGTCTTAGGGAGGGGGAGTCACCAAGGATGGGGCTGCCATGGGAATGGGGCTGCCCAGGGCTGGGGGAACTAAGGGATGGGAGTCCCAGAACAATGAGGGCTCCAGGGATTTGGGGTCATGGGATGGGGGTCCTGGGGTAATGGGGCATCCCGTGGGCATGAGGGGTCCTAGGAGAATCAAGGTTCTGGGGGAAGGGGGATTTCAGGGGATGGAATGAATGGGAGAGAGTTCATTGGGAATGGGGTGCTGGACCATGGAGATCCTGGGGAATGTCAGTACTGGGTTAAGCATCCCCATGACAGGGGGACCAAAGGAATGGGGGTCCCATGGTTGGGTTCCCAGGGGAATGGGGGTGCCAGAGATGGGCAGTGGCTGGGTGGGTCCGTGGGTTGGAGTACCTTCCCTGAGTGCCTCAGAATTTGGGTGACTCAGAGCCCAGCACAGCCCTCAAATTGTGCTGATGGCCTGGGAGTAACCCCAGGGAGACTCTGAGGTGCTCTGAGTCTGTGTGCCCCCAGCTCCCAGGGGCTTTTTCCACTCCTCATTTCTATTTTCTTCCCTTGATCCCTCAATTTCACAACACCCAGTTTGCTCCCTGATGATTCTGGGAATCAACTGAGCAGGGAATGGGTTGGGGAAACCCCAGGGTGGGGCAAGCAAGGGTGAGGGGTCTGCAGGCAGGGCTGGGGAGGCTGTGAGGGATAGGGGTGTCCAGCTTTTACCTCCCCCAACACTTTCACCTTCCCTCTCCTGCAGAAGAAGGAAGAGGCTGTTTGTGCTGAGTGTCACACGAGGTGAGGGGGGGGCGGGGTGTGTTCTGCCCTGTGGGGATCCTTTCCCAGGGGGACACATGCTGGACAAGGGTGTCCTGTCCTGGGGGATGGCAGCTCTGGGCTGGTCCAGACTTCTCCATTCTTGCTTGTCCCCTGCAGGATCTGAGCCGGCAACAGCAGCTCAGGAATGGAGCTCTGGGTAGGAAGGAGCTCCCAAACTCCTGCTCATTGAAGCCAGTGGCCAGCCAAGGGTGGGATCCAGCCATGGCCCAGCCCCACTGCACAGGGATGGCCATTGCCCAGCCCTGCTCTGGCCAGCCCCAGGGGGCAGCCAGCACCTGAGGGTCCCTCCTGCCCCCTTGGCTTTGATTCTGGCAGCTTTAGAGCTGCTGCAGAGGTGAGAATTCTGTGGGGGAAAAAGGCCTGTCTGTGATTTGCTCAGCCCTGCAAGAAGCACAAACCACAAAAGGAGCCCACACAGTGGCTCTGCGAGGGCTTTTGATGGTTTTCAGATCAGGGCTGGCTGGAAACTCCCCCTGCAGGGGCAGCTGTGTGGGAACCAGTCCAGAAATGCAGCAATTTAGTCCCTGTCCCCAAGGGACTGAGAGAGCCCCTGCCCTACTGCAAGTGTCACAACAATCTGCTCAACAACCTGACTGGGTTCTCCTTCTGGAACAAAACTTGCAACCTTCTGGAACCTCATGGAAAGAATGTTTGGGTTCTGGCTGAGCTGCCAGATAAGAGGGAAAAGGATGGAAATATTGAGCTGCAGCTCTGCCCTGTGGCTGTCCTGGGGCTTTGGGGAGTGACCCAGTCTGGATTCCAGGTGTCCCCAAAGCTGCCCCTCCCTGCCCTCCTCACCTGCGCAGGGCACAGGGAATAGACAGGGCTCTGCCCTGCCCCTGCCCCACCCCTTCCAGGGTACCCCTCCACTTCCCGGAGCTGTGGGGGCCTTACCCTGCCAACGCTCGGTCCCGACACATCGCGACAGTGGCTTTGGACATGCTGCCACAGTTGGTTCGGACACCCCGTGACCGTCCCAGCACTCTCAGTGCGATGTCAGCTGGGGCCCTTCCTGGTGCTCCAGGACCACCATTGCGGTCCCTCCTTTCCACAGACCCCACCGCAGGGTCTCTGCTCTCCCCTGTCCCGGGGTCTCCCCTCTGCCGTTTCGCTCCCTCCACGCTTGGGGCTCCCCAGTGGGGTCCCGGTCCCTCCATCCCGGCCCCTCCCACCTGCTGCCCCCCGGCCCCTCCAGCCACGCCCCCCGACAGCCCCGGGGCCGGCACCGGCAGAGGCTGCCGAGCTCCTGCAGGATGAGACGTTCCTGGGGCAGCACTGGCTGAGCGGGGCCCGGCTCCCTCACGGCGTCCTTGCCCGCAGCACTCGGGCTCCAGCAGCCCTGGGCTGCTCCTTTGGGATTTGCTGATGGCTCCCAGAGTGCTGACCTTTGTCGGGAATGAGGCCAGGAGCACCTGAATCATCCTCAAGGCCGTGGCTGGGACTTTCTGTGAGGCTGTGCCTGAGCTCTGAGGGGTTTGGGAGCCCAGTGGGTGTCACTTCTCTGTCCCAAAATCTGGGGGGAGCAGGAATGGCGAGTGGTGCCCCAGCATGACCCAGCCCTGTGGGCCTCACCTAAGAACCCTGCAGAATTCCCAGCGTTCCTGTTCCACCTGCATGACCAGGTGCTGTTCCCATGGGCCCTCTGCTCCAGCCACTCCCACCTCAGCCACTGCTGCAGCTCAGCCTTCCTGGCCAGCCAGCAGGAAGTATCAACCGCATGGCACAGGCACTGAATCATCCTCAGCACCAGCAAAAACCTTCTGGGCACCAAAAAACTACTTGAGGGCAGGGCTGAGGAGCCCTAGCAGTGTCAACACTGAGCACCAGCCTTCCTCAACATCCCAAGGCAATTTAACATTCCCAGAGCTGCTGTGCCAGGGCTGAAGAACCAAACGAAAGTGAAAGCCTGAAGGTTATCAGGAATTGTGGCATAAAGCCACCATAAGGGCTTTTGTGGACCCGAGACCTGCATGGGGTCAGGTGCTGCCTTCCTTCCAGTCAAGATAATGGAGAGCCATCGTCGATGTTGTGCAGGGCATGTGCCTGGCCCTGGGACACTGCTACACTGTCACTGGGCCCTGGGATCCAACCTGCTGCCTTGGCGGCTTCTGCCCGCTGCTGGTGGTTGTGCCAGGATCGATTGGTGCCCGTGAGTTTGCAAAAGGAGCGATTTCTCCTCCTTCCTCCTGTCCGAGGCCGCCACGGCCCCTGAGGGGTTGGACCGGGGCGCCCCCTGCTGGCCGGGAGTGCTCCCTGCAGCGCCCCCTGCTTGCCGCGGTTATAACTGCCACAAAAACCAACAGCGCTGAGCGGGAGGAAAAGTACTGGGTTTGTGTTGTTTGTTCTGTTCTGCTTTATAAATTTCACAGTAAAGAGCTGTTATTTCTTTTCCTACACTTTGCCTGGAAGCCCCATCATTTTTGAAATTAAAAAACCTTTTTGACATGTGTCTTCTTTCGATTCCAGGAACGTTCCCACTTTCCTTGGCAGATATTTCTTGTTTAAATGAGTTGCCAACTTCTGGGTTCCAGCGTGGATGGGACAGACACCCCATGAGCAGGCAGGGTCAGGGACTTTGCCCCCTCATGCTCTGCCTTTTAAGTGAGTTGAGCCACCAAAGGCCCTCTCCCCAGGTGGCACTTCTGGTCACCCGGCTACTCAGGAGCTGCCACTCAGTGCGCCATGGCTGACAGACTGATGGACAGACGGGGCCCTGTCTTACCAAAAGCAAGGCCTGACCCACCCCTGCCACACACAGGTGTTCCAAAATGTCTCCAGACATCAAAATTTCCTGTCTCTGATACCCCATTCTGAGCCATGGCCTGAACCCCACTGCCTTTGCAAAGGGGGAAGGCTCCAGAACCCCCAGAGGGCCTTTGTGACATCCTCATGTGGGGAACAATGCAGAGGAGGGGTTTGGGACAGGGGAGAAGAGAATCCAGATTTTCCTGAAGGCCGCTTTGGCCATCAGAATGAGGAAGGTCCAGGGCTCTGAAAGGTTCCTCTGGTGGAGGAATCATGCTGGGGGTATCACCTGGGATTTGCCTCTGTTTTGGGGGCTTTCCCTTGAAATCATTCCTTTGTGACTCTCTAGACTCCCAACCTTGTTGCTGTTGCTTGTGGTTCTATTCTCTCTCGTTGCTATTTCAGGAAATTGTTCTTCTCTCAGCCCTTTGGGATCTTTGTCCCTCCACGGGGAGGGAGAGGGGCAGTTTTTAGTGGCAGCACACACACAAATGGGTGCCCATGGGTGGGACCCCCACTGCCCCCCAGTGGCCCCCAGTGTCTCAGCTCATTCCCGTAGATGTCACCGAGTTCCCGCAGTCGCCCCTGGGGTCCCCGCAGCTCCACGTAGGTCATCTGGGGATCCTGGAGGGTGGTGGCACAGGGAGACACTGTGAGAGACACGGGCTGTGGGATCTGGGTCGGCTGAAACTCGTGGGTGACGTGTCCCTCTGCGTGTGTCCCCCCCGTACTTACCCCCTGCCCTCTTGGTGACCACAGCGTGGGTGTACAGCACCTCCCCCTCCTCTGCGGGGGGGCGGGGGGGCCCTGAAGAAATAAAGGGGATGTGAGGGAGGGAATTTGAGCGTTTGAGGTTTGGGGTAAAAGGGGAGAATGAGGTTTGAGCCCCCAAGTCACTTTTCCTGTTTCTTTCTGGTGGCTGCAAAGGAAAGAGGAGAAGGGTGAATGTGGGGTCCCAAGGCCCTGAACCCTGTCAGGATTCCTGGACCCCCATAGGACTCTCACTTTCCCTCAGGACCCTCAAGCATCCCTGAAGTCTCCCAGAGTTTTTTGAACATCACCAGTGCCTGTGACCAAGTAAGCCTCAAGAACCCAAAACCCAGCAGGGACAGAGACCCCCCAAACACCCCCAGAGACCCTTAAAGAACGCCCAGCATCACTGCAGGACCCTCCAGCACCTCCCCAAACCCTACAGAACCCCCAGACAAGGTCAAATTTCTAGGTCTGTGGGTGCTGCCTTATTGTTCCCCAAAGCTTAGGTCCTCTACAGCTCCCTGGGACTCCTGTCCACCCATTGTCACCCACCCACACGGTGCCACCGGTGCCAGGCCACCATGACAGCCATGAGGAGGAGCAGGAACAAAAGAGCCCCACTGACCCCTGTGGCCACTGCAAGAAACAGAGGGGGACACATCAGGATCACCCATCACCCCAGGAGTCCTGCACTCCCTGCTGACCCCATGTGACACCACTTGTGTCCTTGTCTGTACCTCTGTTCTGCGGTTTCACCTCCAGGAAACCAGGGGTGATTGTGGCATTGTCGACAGGCACTGAAGGGACAGAGACAGGGCTGAGGGCACAGGGACGGGCTGGCAGCTGGTGTGGGGGGATAAGGACAAGGGGGGATGGGTGTGATGGGGGATGTCAGTATTGGGGTCACACCAAAGAGAGGTGAGGGGACAAGGGGAGAGGTGGAAAGACAGAAGAAAGGTGTGATGGGGGATGTGGATGTACTCAGGCAGGGGACCTGAGGAGGCTGTGGGGGCTCCCTGTGCCCATCCCCGCACTCGCTGCGCACCGTAACGCGGAGCCAGGCACTGCTCTTCCACAGAGCCCCCCCCTCAGACTGCACCTGGCAGCTGTAATTCCCCGAGTGGGAGACCCCCACGGCGGGAACCAGCAGCTGCAGGGACCCCTGTGGGCCCCCTACCACCTGCCCATCCCGGTAGAACATGGGCAGGAGGGGGGCTCGGGGCCGCAGGGGGCTGGGGGTGCTGAGGCAGCTGAGAGTCAGGGGGCACCCCTCGGTTGACGAGGGGGGAACCCTTCAGCACCGGCAATGAGAAGAGCTCAGGGAAGGAGAGGAGAGGGGAATTTGTGGCCCCAAGTCTGCTGGGGAGGGGCTGTGGGGGTGTCGGGGTGCTTACCCTGCACTGTCACTGTCACCAGCGCTTACTCCTGCCACCTCCAGGATCCCACCTGGCCCCTGCAGCTGCAGCAGCCGCTGTGGTTCAGCTGCAGAGGGAACAGGGACAGTTGGGTTCTATTGGGGACCACCTGTAGTTCCTCCTCCTCGTGGTAGAAGGACACCGAGGTGACTGGGCTGTTTCGCCAGCTCCAGCAATGCAGTGTCACTGTGTCCCCCTCCAAGAGCACCTGCACTGGCCCGTGCACCACCAGCCAGTCTCGAGGACAGGGGAGTCTTGTCATATCTCAGGGATCTGGATGTTCCCTATGTCACAGGGATATCCCCATTGGGTCACATCCAGTGCACCAGGGGCCCCAATACCCACACGGGTTTGCCCTCACTGGGATGCTTTGGGATTTCCCCAGACCAGGGGACAGGCTTGGGTCACACAAGAGGTGACCCATGGAGCGGAGCTCACCCAGAGCTTTTGGGGTCCCCATGAGGACCAGGCGGGGGACACCCAAACCCCCCTCACCATCTGAGACCTTCACAGCGGGGCTGAGCCCACTGCCGGGTCTGTTACACTCGTAGGTTCCACTCAGGGTGACAGTGGGGCGGTCCTTTCCCTGTTGCCCCCAGCACTCCCCGTCCTTGTACCAGGTGCAAGGTGCACCTGGTGGTGGCACCGGTGGTCCCTGAGCCCTGGCAGGTCAGTGTCCCCTGGTCCCACAGCACCACCGGCATCCAGGGGGGCTCCACCAGGAGCTGGGTGGTCTGGGCACCTGCAGGTGCAGGGGACACCAGGCTGCTAGGACCAGTGTGGGGCTGGGGCCAGCAGGGTGGGGCCATGGCATCCCCTGAGGACTCACCAGCGAGGCTGAGGGTCTGTGCTGGAAGGGAGAAGGGACACTGCTGGTAGGGGTGGCACTGTAGGGACGGCAGCACAGGGACATGGGATATGGGGTTTTCCCCAAAACGTCTCAGTGGGAGCACTGGTGTGGCACAGATGTCTGAAGGACAGGGACACAGAAGCCAACCCATGCTCAGGCATGGGAGCCCTGTGCTGGCACAGGTCACCCCTGCCAGCCCCACAGTCACAGCTCCATGACCCTGTGCCCATGGTCCCATTCCGATGGCACCTGTCGCCCTAGCCCATCAGCATGATGCTTGTCCCCTTGTCCCTGTTCCTGCATCCCTGTTCCCCTGTCCCCACAGCTGCCCCAGCCCCAAGGTTCCTTCTGCCACGACCTTTTCCACACACCCCTATCCCCCTGTCCTTGTACCCACATCTCAGGTCCATTCTTCCTGTCCACTGTTCCTGTCCCTGTTTGCTGTCCCCATGGCCACCTCAAATTAGGGTCCATGCCCTGCTGGCACTGGGGACCTCAGGAGACCCCACAGCCTGCCTGTGACCCCTCCCGTCCCCATGCCCGGGTAGTCAGGCCCCTGCCTAGGGCACTCACCCCACAGGAGCAGTGCCACCTTCCTGGCCATCCCGGTGTCCCCAGCCATGTGCACTGGCTGTCACTCGCTGCTGTGGCCACCGCTCCCCTGGCTGGCGGCTCTTAGGATGAAGGGGAAGGAAGCGAGGTCACGTCCGTCCCCACGTGTAGGTGGCCCTTGGTGGGGGCAGGGTGGTCAGAAGCTGGGCACAGGCTGGGGACATTATGGGATAGTCTGGGGACATGGTGGGGATGGTGTTGCCAGGAGTGGGAATGTGGGGAACCCAGGATGGGTGTCCAGGAGAATGGGGCACCAGGGGAATTGGGGTCTCCATGCCTGGGAGAATTCAGGGATGGGGGTGCTGTGGGAACATGGTCCCCAGGGATTTGAGGTCATGGCATGTGGGTGGCAGGGTTAGGGGTGCCGGGGGAAAAATGGGACCCTCAGGAATAGGGGTTCTGGAGGGAGAAGCAGTCCATGGGATGGGATCAGTGAAATGGTGGTGCTGGGCAATGGTGGTCCTGGGATGGGGGTGCCCAGGGAGGAGCGACCAAGGCAATGGGGGTCCCATGGTTGGGTTGCCAGGGGAATGGGGGTGCCAGGGATGGGCAGTGGCTGGGTGGGCACAGGGGGTCACAGCTCCTTCCTGGGGTGCCTCAGAGTTTGGGGTGAATCAGAGCCCAGCACAGCCCCCACCCTGGGGCACCCCAGGGCTGTCCTGGGAGTCTATGTGTCCCTGCCCCACATGCACCTGGGTGTGGTCGCCCAATTTCCTGGCTCAGCCATCCCAGGCAACACTTGATGCTTAATTGCTTTAGACAAAATTACACATCCATAGAATATAAGCAAAAATCTGTCCGTCACAGTTATTTTCCCAATAAATAACAAACTCAGCAAAAATCAAACTGACAAGGTATAACATGCTCTGCTTTATTAAATCCATTGCTTTCCCAACAAGTCCCTAACAATGAAAACACAAACAAATCATAATGAAATGAGATTTTTTTTTTCTCCCTTTAGGAGCCCCTTGCTACATCCAATAGCAGCCTTTGGTGGTGGATACCACAGAGTGCGTGGAATCTCCCTGAGTGTCCAGCAGCTCCATGACATTGTTCCCTACCTGCTTGGGAGTAACCCAGCCCCTAAGGAAGCCTTTTGTTGAGCCATATTTAGGAAATCTCCCCATTTTGCTCATTCCCACTCTGCAACTTGATTGACTTCCCATGGAAGAAGGGGAGAAGCTCTGTCCATCCTTGGGACAGTGCACAGGAATCTGTGGAAATGCCCGTGTGTGCCTCGGGGTCTGACTCCCTGGTAAATCCACTCCAGCCTGCCCTGAATTCCCCTGCCTGGGCTCTCCCTGCTTCTGGTGTGACACCCCTGTTGCCCAGCCCCTCGTGTGCAGCTCCAGCTCAGTATTTCCACACTTTTTCCCTCTACTTTGCTGTGCACATCCAGAATCCAGACATTCTTCCCATGACATTCCAAAGGGCTGCAGGTTTTGTTCAAGAGGGTGCTGGTCAGGTTGTTGAGCAGATTGTTGTGGGATTTGCAGTAGTGCTGGGGCTCTCTCAATCCCTTGGGCAAAGGCACAAAATTATCAATTGCAGCATTTCCTGACTAGTTCCCTCAAAGCTACACCTGCATGGGGGGTTTCCAGCCAGCCCTGCTCTGAAAACCACCAAAGGCCCTCCCAGAGCCACTGCTTGGCTCCCTTTGGGTTTTCTGCTTCTTGCAGGGCTGAACAAACCACAGGCAGGCCTTTTTCCCCCACAGAATTCTCACCTTTGCAGCAGCTCTAAGGCTGTCTGAATCAAAGCCAAGGGGGCAGGAGGGACCCTCAGGTGCTGGCTGCCACCTGGGGCTGGCCAGAGCAGGGCTGGGCAATGGCCATCCCTGTGCAGCGGGGCTGGGCCATGGCTGGGCCCCACCCTTGGATGGCCACCCCAACAACATCAGCCACTCCATAATACACATCACTGTCCCAGCAGTAACAGTATCACAATATTTAATCAACAATATAATCAATAATGTTATATCATTTCACATAATATCCAGCAAAAGTCAACTTCCATTTACTTGTTTCTCATAAGTATTAGTTAAGAAGTGTTATTCCTGTTCCCACATCTTTGCCTACAAGGCCTTTAATTTCAAAGTAGCAATAATTCAGAGAGATTGGGGTTGTATTTTCCAATGAAAGGGAGTGGTGTGGACTCCCCATCCCCATCCCCGCACTCACTGCGCACCATGACGCAGAGCTGGGTGCTGCTCTTCTTCACGGACCCCCCTTGGAATGCACCTCACAGTCATAATTTCCCAAATGGGAGACCCCCATGGTGGGCACCAGCAGCTGCAGGGACCCCTGCTCGACCTCTCCCCCCCCCCCCCCCCCCACCAGTCCCGATAGAACACGTGCAGGAGAGGGGCTCGGGGCTGCAGAGGGCTGGGGGTGCTGAGGCAGCTGAGAGTCAGGGGGGATCCGTCAATGGGCTCAAGGGGGACATTCAAGTACCGGTACCAAGAAGAGCTCTGGGAAGGAGAGGGCAGGTGAGGACTGTAATTCTGAGTCCACTAGGAAGGGGATTTGGGGGTATCAGGAGATTGGAGTTCCAGCCATGGGGTGCTCACTGTGCACTGTCACTGTCACTGCTGCTAACCGTGAGATAAAGGACCTCACCAAGCCCCCGCAGCTGTAGCGGCCGCTATGGTTCAGCTGCAGGGGGGACAGGGACAGCTCGGTCCCATTGACAGGCCGCCTCAGATCCTTCTCGTCCTGGTAGAATCGCACCCTGGTGACCGTGTTGTTCCACCATCCCCGACAACGCAGTGTCACCGTGTCCCCTTCCAGCAGTGCCCGTGCTGCCATCTGCAGTACCAGATTATCTGTGAGACAGAGGGGTCCCCTCTCACTGAGGGGCTCAAGACAGGTCCATGGTGGGTGCCCATGGAACTGGGGACATCTGGGTGCACTGGGGTGTACTGGGATGTCTAGGTGTCCTGTAGACAGGCTCTCCCACACATGGGGTGTGAGGCCACCCACAAAGTGGATCCCACCCAGACCTGTCAGGGGCCACCCTGATCATTTAAGATAACCCCTCACCATCTAGCACTGTCACAGCAGGGCTGCACCCAGTGCCAGGTCTGTAACACGTATAGTTGCCACTCTCGGTGAAAGCAACGTGGCATGGTCCCTGCTGTCTCCAGCGCTGCCTGCCCTTGTACCAGGTGGTGGCACCGGCAGTCCCCAAGTCCTGGCAGGTCAGTGTCACCCAGTCCCACAGCACTGCCGGCCTCCAGGGGGGCTCCACCAGGAGCTGGGTGGTCTGGGCACCTGTGGGTGACAGGGGACACCAGCCTGCCAGGGCCAGTGTGGGGCTGGGGACAGCAGGGTGGGGCCATGGCATCCCCCGAGGACTCACCAGTGAGGCCGAGGGTCTGGGCTGGAAGGGAGAAGGGACAGATCTGGGTGGGGGTGGCACCATGGGGACAGGAGCATGGAGGCACAGGGTGTGGAGGCTGTCCCTAAATTGTCCCCATGGGGACAGCAATTCTTGTGGCAAAGTGTGTATGGGTGGTCCCCAAAAGATTTGGAGAGGCAGGGGGACACATCTGTGTCACAGCCACCTGTGCACCACATCTATGTGGCACAGACACCTCGGGAACAGGGACACTGAGGCCACCCTGGAATGAGGCAGAATATGGGGACACTGTGGATACCCCGGGCACTATGACACCAGGGACACAACCCATGCAGGCCCAGGTCATCTCCATCTGCTCATGATCCCATCCCCATGGCCACATCGTCATGTTTCTTGTCCACTTCTGTCCCTGCATCCCAGTTCCATTGTCCCTATCCCCAGAACTCCCTGATCCCAAAGCTGCCAATCCCCACATCCCTGTACCCACATCCTCATCCCTAAATTCCTGCCCACTCTTCCTGTCCCCAAAGCCACCCTACATCTCCAGTCCCAGCAAGGTCCACTGTGGGTTCCATGGACTGGAACTGCTGCCATTGGGGACCTCTGAGGACCCCCTGTGCCCCCTCCTCTACGCATCCCCAGGGTGTCAGGCCCGTGCCCGGGGCACTCACCCCACAGGAGCAGCACCACCTTCCCGGCCATCCCGGTGTCCCCAGCCATGTGCACTGGCTGTCACCCACTGCTGTGGCCACCGCTCCCCTGGCTGGTGGCTCTTTAGATGAAGGGGAAGGAAGCGAGGTCACATCCGTCCCCACATGTAGGTGGCCCTTGGTGGTGGCAGGGTGGCTACAAGCTGGGCACAGAAAGGGGATGAGGGTGGGTGGAACAAAGTGAGACATGTGGTTCACAGGAATGGGGGGCTAGGTTGGTTTTGGGTGCCAGGGCTGAGTGTCCAGGGGAATGGGGTTCCTAAGGAGGGGCAGTCATGGGTCTGGGGGTGCCCAGGGCTGAGGGGACTCAATCATGGGAATCCCAGGGGAACATGGGCTCCAGGGATTTGGGGTCATGGGATAGAGATGCTAGGGGAATGGTGGTTCCCATGGGAATGGGTTTCCTGAGACAACCAAGGTCCTGGTGGAAGGGGGATTTCAGGGGATAGAATTAACAGGAGAGGGTTCCTTGGGAATGGGGTCCTGGGCCATGGAGATCCTGGAGAATGGCAGTACTGGGATGGGGGTCCCAGGGATGAGGGGACATAAGGAAGAGGGATCCCATGCTTGGGTTCCCAGGGGAATGGGGGTGCCAGAGATGGGCAGTTGCTGAATGGGCACAGGGGTGTCAGCTTCTTCCCTGGGTGCATCAGATTTTGGGATGACCCAGAGCCAGCCAAGCCCCCCTGGAAAGCTCATGTGCTGTGCAGGCTTCACATGGTGGTCCTGAGTAGCTCTGACTCTGTGTCCTCTCCTGCCCTTGACTTTAGTGTCTTTATTGCTTTTTTTCTTTATTTTGCTCACTTTTGTGCCAGGTCCCCTCACCCCCAGTTCTTAGCTCAGCAATCTCATGGAGCACCTGAGCAGGGACCAAGGTGGGGGGACTGAGGGAAGGGGGAATGGAAAGCAGGAGTTGCAGGGAAGGGTGGGGAGGCTGTGGAGGATGGAGGTGTTGGCTTGTGCCTCCACAACGTTTTCACTTTCTTTTTCCTGGACAAGAAGGAAGAGGCCATTTGTGCTGAGAATCAGATGGGAAAGGGGGGCAGTCTCTGTTCCTGGGGTGGCACATCCAGGGGGTCCTGTCCTGGTGGGATCCTGTCCCAGGGGGTGACACGTCCTGGCATGGGGGATCGTGTCCCAGGGGGTGGCGGTTCCAGAAATGTCCCTGCACATTACTGGCCGGGTGCCTGTCCCAGGGGTGGCACATCCTGGAGACCCCTGTCAAGGCAAGCATGGGGCCCAGCCATGGCCCAGCCCCACTGCACAGGGATGGCCATTGCCCAGCCCTGCTCTGGCCAGCCCCAGGGGGCAGCCAGCACCTGAGTGTTCCACCCTGCCCCCTTGGCTTTGTTCTAGCAGCTTTAGAGCTGCTGCAGAGGTAAAATTCTGTGGGTGGAAAAAGGCCTGGCTGTGGTTTGCTCAGCTCTGCAAGAAGCACAAACCCCAAAGGGAGCCCAAGCAATGGCTCTGTGAGGGCCTTTGATGGTTTTCAGGGCAGGGCTGGCTGGAAATCCCCCTCTGCAGGGGCAGCTGTGGGGGAATCAGTCCGGAAATGTATCAATTGATCATTTTGTCCCCGTCCCAAGGGGTCTGAGAGAACCCCAGAACTACTGCAAATCCCACAACAATCTGCTCAACAACCTGACCTGGACCCTCCTCCTCCCCCCTGCCTTGCCGTGGATGGACAGTGGCTGGATGTCCCGCACCCACCACAGCCACTCTCTCACTGCCCTCCACACCTGGATGGGGAGAGAAAATTATCAAAGTGTTCCTGGGTTGAGACAAGGACCAGGAGAGATCACTCATCAAATCCTGTCACAGGTAAAACTTCCTCAGAATTAGAGATATGAATTGATTTTATTGCTGACAAAATCAGATCAGGATTAGGAGAAGTCAAATAAACTCTTCCATACACCTTCCCCTGTTATGAATAACTATGTAGTCATTAGCTTTCACTATTATATTGGTTTTTCCAAATTATTTTGATATAATACTGTTATGGGTAAAAGTTATGTTAAATTAGGGTGTAGTTCAATTATACTGTATAAATTGTTATATTAATGGTATTACGTTAAGAGTGGGGGGGGTATTAGAATTTTCTGAGATAAGGGTCCAGTGTTTGGTGGAAGGGCGGTCTCGCAGGGCAAGACGATGTCGAGGAAGATTGGATGGAAGACCTGACCAATCATTCAAAGCCCTGCAGAAATGATTGATCCAGTAGGAACCTATTATTTGTTAAAGACCAATGAGAAGCCTGGAAATTGACCAATCATCGCGCGGATCCAAAATGGACCAATCCTGCACTCAAAGGGGGCTATAAATGGGGGGAGTTTGGTTAAGTCGGGGTTCTTCTTTTTTGGAAACTTGTTTTCTTGGGGGAACCCAGTGCACTTGGAGGTAGTGCGCTGTTCTGTTTTTGGCTCGCTGTGTGGGTGCTTGGGCTTGTCCTAGGTACTACGTTCCTTTCAGCTATTTTAATAAATGAGAACCTCTTTCTCCAGAGAAAGTTTGGCCTCCTTCATATTCGTAACATCTTTTTGGGGACTCATCTAGGATAGGCCACGCCCCAAAACAGTCCAGGGTAGCCCAGGACCTGGGAGACATGTCCAGCCACCTTTTTGGCTGCCAGAGATTGGACTATGTGGGAATGCGAAAGGGTTTGTGCCTATACCCAAATCACAGTGACCCAAAAGGTGAGAGCCCTCTGAGAGGGAGCAGGGCTCACGTTGCCTCAGAGCAACATGAGTGGGGTTGAAGGTAATTTGGGGTGCGGAGTGTGTGTGAGTGAATGAGATGGAAGCTGTGAGTACAGACCCCTGAAGGGGCTGCTCCCAGTATTGCAATTCCAGACTCCCGCAGGGGGGTCGGCTGGGAACAGAGGGAAGTGTGTGTTGTCAAGAAGTACGTTTACCCCTATGGATCCCCAGGAGTACGGGAGACGGGTAGTACCCACCTATAGCCACCCTTACCCGCTCAGGCTCCTGTTCCTCCAGTGATGGGAGGCTCCTATGGGTCGTTTGAGCCGTTGGCCCGAGTTATACTCCTTGAACTAGGATCCCATTGGGGGGTTATAGAGGAGGACACACTCAGTATCCCAAACTAGGATCCCATTGGGGGGGTCATAGGGGTACCCAAGGAGGGTTAGTGGGACGGACTTGCCCAGTGAGGGGTAGAGCTCAAACCACCTGGAGGGCTGTTCCTCAGGGATAGACCGGGGGAGCCTAGTCCTTGAGGAAGTAAGACCTTGGGGATGGGAGAAAATACTCCTACACAGAGGCCACTTAACAAAGTGGCCAACGTGTAGGGGAGTACCCCTTTTCTGGAAGGGGAGGGTGCCCAACTCAAGGGGAGTAGGGTCCCCTGGAATAAGAACCCCAGTGGGAAGGGGGTCATAGAGGGGAAATAGACTCACCCTGAGCTAGGATCCCATCTAAAGGGGGTTGTAGGGGGGGCTGAAAATATACTTCACAGGGACGGTGACCCACATGGGGGAGGTGGACCACCGGCTGTGGAAGGGTCCTTTCAATCACTGGGGCTGAGGGGGAGGTTGGAACCAGCTCACGTTAGGGAGAATTTTTTTCTTTTTTTTTTTTTTTGTATTTTAAGAGTCAGGGCCCCTAAGGAATGAGGTTTGGAGGTGACGGCAGGCCAAAAGTCCTTCGACCACTCCTTAGGAATTTTTGAGTTTTCTGTGTGGTGGGCCGAGAAGTGGCCATTTTGAGTTTGCTGTGATGTGGGCCTAGAAGCAACCATTTTGAGTTTGTTGTGAGGCAGGCCGAGAAGCAACCATTTTGAGTTTGGTGAGGCGGGCCGAGAAGCTGCTATTTTGAGTTTGGTGAGGCGGGCCGAGAAGCGGCCATTATGAGTTTGGTGAGGCGGGCCGAGAACCAGCCATTTTGAGTTTGGTGAGGCGGGCCAAGAAGCAGCCATTTTGAGTTTGGTGAGGCGGGCCGAGAAGTAGCCATTATGAGTTTGGTGAGGCGGGCTGAGAAGAAGCCACTTGGAGTTTTCTCTACAGTGGGCCGAGAAGTGGCCATTTTGATTTTTGTGTGTGGTGTGAAGCGGCCATTTTGAGTAAGCGGCTCATTGAAGCCATTTTGTATGTGGTTGAGTGTGGTGTGCAGAGGCCACTTGTGCAGAGTAAGTGGCTTACTGCATCTATTTTGTATTTAGTTGGGCAGGTGGTTGTAAGTTATTTCATTTCTTGAAATAGCCATCATTATTGTTTAGTTTTCTCACTAAAACTATAGATATTATATTTCTTTTTGGAATTAATTTCAACATTTCACTATTCTTATGTTATAAATGTTCATTTGAATTGACATTATTATTCTAAAACCCTTGTTAAACCACCATATTTATTTTGTTTCCCACGCTAAATATTTCTTTAAGTCACCTTTTTTTTGTGTGGGGGGTTTCCCACCAAAGCCACCATATTTTTTCATTTCCCACTTCAAACATTTCTTTAAAGTTGCCATCTTTTTTTGTCTCTTATGATAAGGAACTTTTTAAAGTAACCATTATTATTACATTTTCCACAATAATTAATATTTATTTTCTCTTCCTCATTTATAACTAATACAAATCCCTTATTAGGAAAAAAAAATTGTATTTAGATACCAATTGCTAGTTAAAGATGGGACAGCGTGCTGGGAGAAGTGCCAGCAGGAGGAGAAAAGGGAAGGATGTTTTCAAGAAAATACCTCCTAGTAGTTGTTGCCTTCTGGTATAAGGCAAGGCGACCTGGTTCTGAGAAAACAGCACGGTGACCCACTCTCCAGGGTCGCTCGGGCCAAGGACACAGGCAGACACCAATGTGGTGGACGGTCCAAAGGCGTTTATTATCTCATCTCTTAGGGTTTTATAATCTTGGGGGTCCATCTACATCAGAGGAGGTCTGTCTTTACCATCTATGGTTAGTAAGGAGTGGAAAGTTACTGGGTAGGGGATGGAAAGTTACTGGTATTCGGTTAAGGGAGGCTACATTCCTATGTTAATTTCTTATCTATGGGGAACAGAGGGTCTTATCTAAGGGGAACAGAGGGTCCTGCCTTTCCGTCACATCGCGAGATCTTCCGAACGCCTGTCCCTGTCTACCACATCTCCCCCCGCCTTTTTCACAAATGAATGAGGTAGTCATATACATAGGCACTGAAGTGAGGTATAAGGTTGTAGTTCGACAAGGGAAAGGGGTTTGGTAAACCTGAGTAAGTTTTTGCCAGACAAGTTTAGGACTCGTGACTGGCAGTGTTCCCTGGTTGAATTCCCTGGTTGAATTCACAGCAATTGCCACCGGCCTATGAACAGGATGTTGGTCCGTTCTAGGCAGGCCTGAACAAATGAGACCAGCTTGTTCAGCAGGCACGGTCCGAAGGTAACTGCCAAAAGCAGCAATGCCAATGGACCTTTTAGGGTAGAAATCAGAGTGGTTAGCCATGGTGATTGATTGAACCAGGACTCGAACCAACCCTGTTGGGCTTCTCTGTTCTTCTGCCTCTGAGCCAGTCTGTTTCGGAGTTCCGCCATGGAGTCTCTTACGACTCCCGTGTGGTCCGCGTAGAAGTAGCACTCCTCTTTCAAGGCAGCACACAGGCCTCCTTGCTGCATGAACAGGAGGTCCAGACCTCGCCTGTTCTGCAAGACCACTTCTGAAAGTGAGGAGACTGACTTCTCTAGAAAGGAGATGGATTTTTCGATCCTTTGCAGGTCCTCGTCGATTGTCGCTTGCAGTTGGGACAGTCCTTGGTGCTGGGTTGCTAGGGCTGAGACCCCCGTTGCCGTTCCTGCTGCTCCTAGGCCGAGCAGCATTGCAATAGTTACACCTATTATTATTTCTCTTTTGTGGAGCCGGCTGAGTTCCTGAAAAGGTGGTACACTTCTTCATCTGAATGGTACAGGACCCTAGGAACAATCAGAACTTGGACACAAAAGTCGTTAGAGTCATTGAATTTGGCAAAGAACACACAGGGACTCACTCCAGATCACTGACAAATCCATATCCCCGACGCGGATGGGACTACCCACTTACTGTTTTTCCTGTTAGGCCTGACAATTTTGGTGCAGACATTGCCTCCCCGCTTGGCTAGGGTTGCATTGCCAAATCATCTGCCCCGGCCTGTGACTTGACTCAGGGTGATTCCTTTGTGAGGGTTATCCCATCTGCACTGGTGAGGGGCGTCGGCTGTGGAATAATTGAAGGGAGTGTTTAAGACGACTCCTTCGAAAAAAGGGGGTTTGACATCGTAACAAAGCCAACAGGACTCAGTTAGGTTAGGGTTGGATTTGTTCAGGGATACAAAGGTAGCTTCTAACATATGAAGGATTGGGTCTGAGTCTGATTTGGCTAAGCGGACTGTCTAAAAGGCTTCCACATGGCCGGCCGGGACATTGCTGACCCCTGTGGGTAAGGTTTTGGGGTAGGTTACGTTTCTCCCTTTCGGCACGCTTTTAATCGCTTTGTTGGGTCCGACCGCTCGGTGTGCCGACGGCTGGAGCCTGATAATTTGCACGTTCACCCTCTCTTTTGACCCTTGAAGGACTACTGTCCACGTTCTGCCTACGGCCCAACTGGGGTGATGTGGCTGCAAGACCGTCATGTTGTCGTTAGTGCATTTCTGAATTTTTGGGACTTTATGGCGATTTCAATAGAAGTTTCCATGTATGAAGACGGGTGTTTTGCAGCCGCTGGGTGCCCAGGTGAACTGTAAGAATTTGTCGGGCTCTTGTGTATCCCACCCAGGCCCCAATGGTCTGGCATCTGTAACTATGGTTTCGTGGCCCCAGTGCCCACAATATCCCCACCCTGGGTGATTACAGTAGCTTTTCCCAGGGTTTGAAGCTGGGCACCAGTAGGATAGGTACATGTGTGTGGTGTGTGGGGAATAGGGGTCTACATTTGGTCATCGTGGAAACAGGTCGGTGATGCGGAGCACGAAGGATGGGGTGTTCGGTGTGTTGATTTCCCTGAGCACCTTGTCGCTACTAAGGTGTCGCATGACCCACCTGAAGGGCTGATGGGGGTAGTGGTCTGGGCTGGCTTGCCCCCTGGCAACAAGCCCCAACAGCAAAATCACACAGAAACACCCTTGATGCTTGGGTTCCACCCGTGCGGGTCTCTCGGGCGCTGTCTGGCGGCTTGGTGGTCTGTCACTTTCCTCTGGAATGGGGATGTACGCGTCACGAGAACGTCCCACAAGCAGGTCCTGTAAACAGAAACTCGCAATTCTCGTCAGTCTCATTCTGCTCGTTATGGAGGTCGGGCTTAATTGACTTAAGTGGACACCACTTGATTTTGCCGTCCTTTTTGACAGCTGCGTACACTCTCCCCGTGAACACCAACCTCCAGCCCCGTTCCCATTCACCTAGCTCGTTTCTGATTACCACCTGCGGGCCCTCCTCTAGCGTTTGGGTGGCCCAGTGTTTTTGGACGGGACTGTTTGTTTCGTCTCCCCTAGGGAATTGATTCAGTGCTAGTAAAGCAGTTGCCAGCACACGCGCCTGATCTCCTGGGGGAATGGCATTGGCAAAGCCCTCTGCTGTCGCCAATACTTCTATCTTGGTTTTCACGGTCTGATTTTCTCTCTCTACTATGGCCTGCCGGTACTGTTATACGGGATACCTTGCACTAACGTGATGCCCCATTTTCAAGCGAATTCTTGCACTGGTTTGGAGGTGAAATTGGACCCGTTGTCCATTTTGATCTGCGTGGGGATACCAAGCCAAGCCATGGCTGTCAGCCAGTGCTGGATTGTGGCTTTGGAGTTGGTTTTGACGTGCTATGTGGCTATGATCGTTCCGCTATAAGTGTCCACTGTCACTGCAAGCCATGCTCGGGGCTTCAGCAGTTCGCACCAAGTGAAGTCCAACTGCCAGATTTCTGAGGGCTTGAGACCTCTCGGGTTGACCCCGCAGGTCCAAAGGGGTGACTTCTGGCAATGAGGGCAGGTGGCTACCACATGTTTTGCGTCCGCTGTCGAGATTCCGCATCTCTTCGCCAGTGCTTTGACTCCGATGTGGAGTGACTCGTGCAGTTGACGGGCTCTTTGCAAGGTCCAAACGCCTTTTGCTGCGGCGTCCGCTTTGTCGTTGCCGATCTGGAAGTAACCTTTGACTGGGTCATGGCTGTTGATGTGGATGACTGACACGGTGCCCTGTCGCGAGGAGAGTGCTTCTTCCAGCATTAGGGCTGCTGCTGATGTTGACACTCCTGGTCCTGCCATGGCTAGGCTGAGCCTTGCCACGAATATGGAGTCCGTTACGATGTTGAGGTGTTCTTCTTTGAAGAGTCCGCACGCAAAGACGACTGCTGCTGCCTCCAGCTGTTGCACTGACAGTGTGGGGTCAAATGCTTTGACGCAATGCCATTGCTCGCCTGCCTGCCACACTGCTGTTGCGGTTGAAGTCGTGGAGGAAGCATCTGTGAAGACCGTTGGTCCTGGCTGCGGTCGGTCCATGACCTTTGCCGGCATGTCCCTGTCGACTACAGTCAGCAGCTGAGTTCAGGGTGGTCTGGAGAAGTAGGAGATTTCTCCTCCGAAGCCGGAGAGAGCAAGGGCTAGGTACTCCGATATTGCAGCTGACTCCGAGGTCAGTTGCTTGCGAAACGGAAGGTGGATGCTTGTCGGCTCTGTCCCTAGGTGTTTCAAGGCGAGTTTCCTGCCTTTCATGATGAGGTTAGCGATGCATTCGATTCCCGGGGAAAATGCACAAGCGGGTCTTCCGAGGACCACCCATTGAATCGGCCGGGCCTTTTCAGAAGGTCCTTGAGCCAGTGCTCCCACTCCCCCCTTCGGTGTAAAGTGGACCAGGTATAGGTCCTGCAGCACGGCTGGGTTCCACCTGGCAAGTGTGCCAGTGGACATCTGGCTTTCGATGAAGTCGAGGGAGCTCTTTGCCTGCGGTGTCAGTTCCTTGGGTTCCCAGGTGTGCTTTCCTCTCAGGAGGGCATATAGAGGGTCCATGACCTCGGGAGGAATCAGGGCGATGTTGCGAAGCCACTGCAGCGATCCTACCAGGTGTTGTACGTCATGGAGCATCTTGATGTCTCGACTGATTTCCACCTTGGGGGGTGTCAGGTAGGAGCTTGTGATCCCTACTCCCAGGAAGGTCACGCAGGGTCCTCTCTTGATCTTTGCGCTCGCGATCTCGAAGCCGTTGGCCTGAAGGGTTTCCGTGATTGTGGACAGCAGATGATCTCCTGGCTGCCCTGCGGGGATGGCTGAGTTCGTGGGTAGCAGTGTCTGGACAGGACCCATGGGTCGGATTGTCTTGTTCACCTCTCTCAGGTCGTGGACGAGATGATAGCCCGCTCCAGACCTTTTGGACTATCACGAATACAGGGGTGTTCCATAGGCTGATGGAGGGTTCTATGTGACCCCTTTGCAGTTCGCAATCGATCAGTTCCAGCAAGGCTGCCGCTCGAGGCTCTGTCAGGGGCCACTGCTTGACCCATACAGGGTCTGATGGTTTCCAGGTCAGTTTGATTGGCAGCGAAGGGTGTACGGCAGTGGCCCTCAGGATAAATTTGTAATCTGGAATCCTAGCATGGAAAGAACGTCCCTTCCTAACAGGGGTGGAGAATTTTGCAGTATGTAGGGATAAATCGTGACTGTCTGTTCTGGCCCCTTTTTCGTGTGAAGTGTTATAGCCACCAGCTGTTGCCTTCTGGAGCAAGGCAGGCGACCTGGTTCAGACGAACAGCACGGTGGCCCACTCACCAGGGCCACTCGGGCCAATGACACACGCAGACATCAATGTGATGGACGGTCAAAAGGCATTTATTATCTCATCTCTTGGGTTTTTATAGTCTAAGGGGTCTCTACATCAGCATGGGTCTGTCTTTACCATCTATGGTTAGTAAGAGGTGGACTGTTACTGGGTAGGGGATGGAATGTTACTGGAATTTGGTTAAGGGAGGCTACCTTCCTATGTTAGTTTCTTATCTACGGGAAGCAGATGGTCTTATCTAAGGGGAACAGAGGGTCCTGGTTTTCCGTGACATCACGAGACCTTCCGCAGCGCCTTTCCCTATCTACCACATCTCCGCGCCCTTTTTCACAAATGAATGAGGTAGTCATGCTCATAGGTACTTAAATGAGGTATAAGGTTGTAACTTGACAAGGGAAAAGGGTCTTTGGAGTCCTGAGTAAGCTTTTGTCAGACAAGTTCGGAGGATCTTGTGACTGACAGTGTTCCCTGGTTGAATTCTCTGGTTGAATTCTCCGGTTGAATTCTCCGGTTGAATTCACAGCAATTGTTGTCAGCCTAAGAACAGGATGTTGGTCCGTTCCAGGCGGGTCTGAACGAATGAGACCAGCTTGTTCAGCAGGCGTGGTCCGAAGGTGACTGTTAGAAACAGCATCGCCAATGGACCTATCAGGACAGAAATCAGAGTGGTTAGCCAAGGTGATTGATTGAACCAGGACTCGTACCAGCCCTGTTGGGCCTCCCTGTCTTTCTGTCTCTGAGCCAGTCGGTTCCGGAGTTCTGCCATGGAATCTCTCACGACTCCCGTGTGGTCTGCGTAGAAACAGCACTCCTCCTTCAAGGCGGCACACAGGCCCCCTTGCTGCATGAACAGGAGGTCCAGACCTCGCCTGTTCTGCAAGACCACTTCTGAGAGTGAGGAGACCGACTTCTCTAGAAAGGAGATGGATTTCTCGCTCCTTTGCAGGTCCTCGTCAATCGTTGCCTGCAGCTGTGACAGACCTTGGTGCTGGGTCGCTAGGGCTGAGACTCCTGTGGCCGTTCCGGCTGCTCCCAGGCCAAGCAGCATTGCAATAGTTATACCTGTCAATATTTCTCTTTTGTGGATCCGGCTGTGTCCCTCAAGAAGATGGTACATTTCTTCGTCTGAGTGGTACAGGATCCTAGGAACAATCAGAACTTGGACACAGAAGTCGTTAGAGTCATTGAATTTGGGAAGGAACACACAAGGACTCACTCCGGATCGCTGGCAAACCCACATCCCCGACGCGGATGGGACTGCCCACTTATTGTTTTTCCTGTTAGGCTTGACGATTTTGGTGCAGATGTTGCCTCCCCGCTTAGCTAGGGTTGCATTGCCAAAGCATCTGCCTCGGCCTGTGACTTGACTCAGGGTGATTCCCTTGCGAAGGGTGTCCCATCTGCACTGGTGAGGGGCGTCGGCTGAGGAATAATTGAAGGGAGTGTTTAAGGCGACTCCTTCGAAAAAGGGGGGTTTGACGTAACAAAGTCAGCAGGATTCGGTTAGGTTAGGGTTGGATTCGTTCAGGGATACAAAGGTAGCTTCTAACATGCGAAGGATTGGGTCTGAGGCTGACTCAGTCAAGCGGCTCATCTGAAAGGTTTCCGCTTGACCGGTCGGGACTTCTCTGACCCCTGTGGGTAAGGTTTTGGGGTAGGTTACGTTTCTCCCTTTCAGCACGCTTTTAATCGCTTTGTTGGGTCCGATTGCTCAGGGTGCTGACGGTTGGAGCCTGATAATTTCCGCGTTCGCCCTCTCTTTTGACCCTTGAAGGACCACTGTCCATGTTCTGCCTGTGGCCCAGCTAGGATGATCTGGCTGCAAGACCGTCATGTTGTACTCAGTGCATGCCCGAAATCTGGGGACTTTATGTTGGTTTCGATGGAAGTTTCCGTGAAAGAGGGGTATTTTGCAACCGATGGGTGCCCAGGTGAACTGTAAGAATTTGTCGGGCTCTTGTGGATCCCACCCAGGCCCCGATGGTCTGGCATCTTAACTATGGTTTCGCAGCCCCAGTGCCCACAATATCCCCACCCTGGGTGATTGCAGTAGCTTTTCCCAGGGTTTGAAGCTGGGCACCAGTAGGATTGGTACGAGTGTGTGACGTGTGGGGAATAGGGGTGTAGCTTTGGCTGTCCTGGAAACAGGTCGGTGATGTGGAGCACGAAGGATGGGGTGTTCGGTGTGTTGATTTCTCTGAGCACTTTGCCACTACTAAGGTGTCGCATGACCCTCCTGAAGGGCTGATGGGGGTAGTGGTCTGGGCTGGCTTGCCCCCGGCAACAAGCCCCCCGGCTTGCCCCCTGGCAACAAGCCCCAACAGCAAAATCACACAGAAACACCCTTGGTGCTTGGGTCTCACCCGTGCGGGTCTCTCGGGTGCTGCCTGGAGGTTTGGTGGTCTGTCGCTTTCGTCTGGAACCGGGAAGTACGCATCACGAGAACGTCCCACGAGCAGGTCCTGTGAACAAAGACTCGCAATTCTCGTCAGTCTCATTCTGCTCGCCCTGAAGGTCCGGTTTAATCGACTTAAGTGGACACCGCCTGATTTTGCCGTCCTTTTTGACTGCTGCGTACCCTCGCCCCGTGAGCATCAGCCTCCAACCCCGTTCCCACTCGCCTAGCTCGTTTCTGATTACCACCTGCGGGCCCTCTTCTAGCGTTCGAGTGGCCCAGTGTTTTTGAATGGGACTGGTTGTTTCATCCCCCCTAGGGAATTGATTCAGTGCCAGCAAAGCGGTTGCCAGCATACGTGCCTGATCTCCTGGGGGAATGGCATTGGCAAAGCCCTCTGCTTCTGCCAACACTTCTATCTTGGTTTTCAGGGTCTGGTTTGCTCTCTCTACTATGGCCTGTCCAGTACTGTTATGTGGGATGCCATGCACTAGCATGATACCCCATTTCGAGGCGAATTCCTGTACTTGTTTGGATTTGAAGTTGGAGCCGTTGTCCATTTTGATCTGCTTGGGGATACCTAGCCAAGCCATGGCTGTCAGCCAGTGCTGAATTGTGGCTTTGGAGTTGGTTTTGGGGTGCTGTGTAGGTACGATCGTTTCGCTATAAGTGTCTACTGTCACTGCAAGCCATGCTCGGGGCCTCAATATTTCGCACCAGGTGAAGTCCGACTGCCAGATTTCTGAGGGCTTGAGACCTCTCGGGTTGACTCCGTAGGTCCAAAGGGGTGACTTCTGGCAATGAGGGCAGGTGGCTACCACATGTTTTGCGTCCGCTGTCGAGATTCCGCATCTCTTCGCCAGTGCTTTGACTCCGATGTGGAGTGACTCGTGCAGTTGACGGGCTCTTTGCAAGGTCCAAACGCCTTTTGCTGCGGCGTCCGCTTTGTCGTTGCCGATCTGGAAGTAACCTTTGACTGGGTCATGGCTGTTGATGTGGATGACTGACACGGTGCCCTGTCGCGAGGAGAGTGCTTCTTCCAGCATTAGGGCTGCTGCTGATGTTGACACTCCTGGTCCTGCCATGGCTAGGCTGAGCCTTGCCACGAATATGGAGTCCGTTACGATGTTGAGGTGTTCGTCTTGGAAGAGTCCGCATGCCAAAACCGCTGCTGCTGCTTCCAGTTGTTGCACTGACAGTGTGGGTTCCCTCGCTTTGACGCAGTGCCATTGCTCTCCTGCCTGCCACACTGCTGCTGCGGTTGAAGTCGTGGAGGAAGCGTCTGTGAAGACTGTTGGTCCCGGCTGCAGTCTGTCCTTGACCTTCGGTGGCATGTCCATGTCGACTATGGTCAGCAGCTGAGTCCAGGGTGGCTTGGAGGAGTAGGAGATTTCTCCTCCAAAGCCGGAGAGAGCAAGGGCCAGGTGCTCCGATATTGCGGCTGACTCTGGGGTTGGTTGCTTGCGAAACGGAAGGTGGATGCTTGTCGGCTCTGTCCCTAGGTGTTTCAAGGCGAGTTTCCTGCCTTTCATGATGAGGTTGGCGATGCATTCGATTCCTGGGGAAAATGCACGAGCGGGTCTTCCGAGGACCACCCATTGGATCGGTCGGGCCTTTTCTGCAAGTCCTTGGGCCAGTGCTCCCACTCCCCCCTTTGGTGTAAAGTGGACGTACAGGTCCAGTGGCATGGCTGGGTTCCACCTGGCAAGCGTGCCAGTGGCCATTTGTTTTTCGATGAAGTCGAGGGAGCTCGTTGCTTGCGGTGTCAGCTCCTTGGGATCCCAGGGGTGCTTTCCTTTCAGGAGGTCATACAGAGGGTCCATGACCTCGGGGGGAATCAGGATGATGTTGCGAAGCCACTGCAGCGATCCCACCAGGCGTTGCACGTCGTGGAGCGTCTCGATGTCTCGACGGACCTTCGTCTCAGGGGGGGCCACGTAGGAGCTTGTGATGCCTACTCCCAGGAAGGTCACCCCAGGAGGGTCCTCTCTTGATCTTTGCGCTCACGATCTCAAAGCCGTTGGCTTGAAGGGTTTCCGTGACTGTGGTCACCAGGTGATCCACTTGGCTTTTCGATGGTGCTGCGACCAGGATGTCGTCCATGTACTGGATGATGGTTGCGGTGGGGTAGGAGTGTCGGACTGGCGTCAGTGCTTTGTCCACGGTGATTTGGCATATGGTCGGGCTGTCGACCATGCCTTGCGGAAGCACTCTCCATTGGAAGCGAAGGTTGGGCCGCTCGCCGTTCCGAAATGCCACGGAAAAGGCGAATCGTTCTCTGTCCTCAGGGTGCAGAGGTATTGAAAAGAAGCAGTCCTTGATGTCCAGTACTGCACACGGCTGCCCTGTGGGGATGGCTGAGTTCGCGGGTAGCAGTGTCTGGACAGGACCCATGGGTCTGATCGTCTTGTTCACCTCTCTCAGGTCGTGGACGAGACGATAGCCTTGTCCGGACCTTTTGGGGACCACAAATACCGGGGTGTTCCATGGGCTGGTGGAGGGTTCTATGTGACCCTTTTGCAGTTCTCGATCGACCAGTTCCAGCAAGGCTGCCATTCGAGGCTCTGTCAGGGGCCACTGCTCAACCCATACAGGGTCTGATGATTTCCAAGTCAATTTGAGTGGCAGCGGGGGGTGTACGGCAGTGGCCCTCGTGGCAAATTTGTGATCTGAAATCCTAGCAAGGAGAGAACGTCCCTTCCTAACAGGGGTGGAGAATTCTGCAAAATGTAGGGGTAGATTGCTACTGTCTGTTCTGGCCCCTTTTTCGTGTGAAGTGTTATAGCCACCAGCTGGGTGCTTTTCCATGCCCGGGACTGCCCCCCCACTCCGTTCATTGGGGGGACTTCTTTGAATTGCCAATGTCCGGGCCAATGCGTTTGGGGAATAATCGTGCAGTCTGATCCCATGTCCGCCCAAAACTGAAGCCCTATGACGTGAGGATCTTGGCTGCCATAAAGGTGGCATGTCCCCCACACCATCAAGGGCTCCTTCCCTATTTTCATGACCAAGGCCACTCTGGGGCGTCCCCTGCTGTTCCTGTGACTCCGGCGCGGGTTGTGGTGGTGGGGGGTGCGAAGGTATTGAGGGTGCTGCACAGCTCTGCCATTGTATTGCTGGGAGGGATGCAAAGGTGACTGCTCCCCGTGGGGGCATAGGGTATGAGAGTCCCCTGCCCCACTGGGGGTTGCTGTAGCTGGGCCGCTGCATATTCCAGGTGGGGGGGGGCTGAACACGGCCCGGCCACCCCCTCCCTCTCCCGTTTCCCTGGGGCCTGGATCTGCATTCCTTAGCTAAGTGCCCCATCCTTCCACACCCCCAGCACAGTCCCCTGCCTCCCGCTTGGCGCTGGGGAGCAGCTGCTGATAGGCGCCTTGGCTGGGGGCAGTTTACTGCCAAGTCGCCTGCCTGGCCACACTTAAGGCACGCCATCACGCTGGTTATTGCAGTTTGAACTGCTTCTTGGATGGGGGCTAAGTGTTCCTCCTTTGCAACGTGTCTGATCATGGCAGCTATATTAGACCCCTGTGGCAGTGATCTTAAAATGTCCTTAGTGGCTGAGTTGCATTGCTGGCATAAGTACTCTGCCAGCACGGGACCCTTCGCCTCTGAGGGTAATGCGGAGGAATCTAATGCGGCCTGGAGCTTGTCCACAAATTGAGTGAAACTCTCACTCTCACCCTGTTTTATGGAAGACCATGGAGAGGGTTTAGCTACCACTTTAGAAGCGTCACGGATGGCTTTTCGGGCAGCTCGGGTCGTTGTCATGACCTCATGGGCTCGCAAGCCCTCAGCCTGTTGCTGGGGGGTGATCATAGTGGGGTCTGTGCCCATTAGCCTCTGTATGCTGGAGGCGTGCAGTGGATGGTCTGCCCCTGTTACCAAGGCTAGCTGTTTCATGCAATTATCCTCCCATTCTTGTTTGAAAACGATCATCCCTGCTCCATCGAATATCATTCTACACGTCTGCTTGATATCGAAGGGAAGCATATCGTCCCCACCAAAAAGGCCGTCAATAAGTGTGCAAACCATGGCAGAATTAATTCCCTTATCCGCAATCGCTTTAACAATTGCCTGCACATCTTTCGGATTGACTGGTGAATAAGTCCTTTGGTTTCCGCCTGTCCCCCCCACACG
The DNA here is from genome assembly GCF_028551555.1 of Melozone crissalis. NCBI lineage: Eukaryota > Metazoa > Chordata > Aves > Passeriformes > Passerellidae > Melozone > Melozone crissalis. The sequence continues at coordinate 213,720 of NW_026536033.1, read as the reverse complement.
GACCGGGAACACTAAAGTGGCAGACGGAGCCCATTCCGCGCAAGCCATTTTTATTTTCCGCCAGTTTGTGAGTGGGGTTTGGTTTTTCTCTGGTAACCCCTTCACCCAAGCGGGAGCGCTGTGGCTAGTGACCTTACATGCCGCTTCTCTCTCTCTGTTAAAGCCGTAATCCAGATTGGAATCCTCCGATATTATCTCGGGCTCGGAGCTCGAGCCCGAGTCCAAGCCAGAAGTTGAATAAGGAGATGCTTCCGGGCTGCTCTGCCTTTTCCCCGGACTCCGACCCCGCCCCCCCCTGCGAGGGCCGTTCCCTCTCCCTGGGGTCCCCCCGCCTCCTGCTGGGGGAGGTCCTTGCCCTATAAGGAACTAATGTGAACTGAGGGCTCTGATTGATCTTACGTGTCTCCGCGGGGTCCGCCCCGTCCCCCCGCTCGCCCGCGCATGCGTTGTTAAGCGGGCTGACCGCGCTTCCGCCCCCCGCCTCCTCCTTTCCGCCTTGACCACGCGGTTCGGCGCCATTTTCAAACGCATATGGTGGGGGAGCGTTTTTATCGGTCCCTACGGGGTCCACCGATTCGGCCGCGTTCCGCGCCTCCTCCGCGAGCCCCCGCCAGAACATCCGCGGGTGTTCCCCCCCCTCCGATGGTGAATCCGCTCGCTGAGGGGGGTTTGGCATTCGCGCCTCCGCGCGCCCGCCCGGGTCAGGCCCCTCCGCGGTTTATGTCGCCGTGCCCACCCCCAACTGCGGCACGGCTAATAAACAAGTTCGCGCGGCTATCCAGGTTTCTTGCTCTTGTCGAGCCTTTTGCAGAGCCTGGACAACCCTGCCCCACGATTTTTGGGCTTTCCCTGAGCCCGAGGACATGGTGTCCTCCACCAGGGCTTTTGTACAATTATCCCACACGTCCGAATGTAGGACGTCCACGGGGCTTTCAATAGCCCCAAGCTTAATCAGTCTCGGCAATGTGAGAGATAAATCCCTAAGTTTACATTCTATACCCCATTGTGCATGCATCTCTGTTACAACCTTCGCAATGGCTTCCATGGTCCACGCTGGTCAGGAGGTGTCCCTCCCGCTGTGGTCAGACCTGCTGCCAGCAGCCGCTGATCTCTGGCCAGGAGAGTTCCCGAACCTCAGGCACTGCAGCAGTCCCGGGTTCGGCACCAGTTTGTTGCCTTCTGGAGCAAGGCTGGCGACCTGGTTCAGACGAACAGCACGGTGGCCCACTCACCAGGGCCACTCGGGCCAATGACACACGCAGACATCAATGTGATGGACGGTCAAAAGGCATTTATTATCTCATCTCTTGGGTTTTTATAGTCTAAGGGGTCTCTACATCAGCATGGGTCTGTCTTTACCATCTATGGTTAGTAAGAGGTGGACTGTTACTGGGTAGGGGATGGAATGTTACTGGAATTTGGTTAAGGGAGGCTACCTTCCTATGTTAGTTTCTTATCTACGGGAAGCAGATGGTCTTATCTAAGGGGAACAGAGGGTCCTGGCTTTCCGTGACATCGTGAGATCTTCTGCAGCGCCTTTCCCTGTCTACCACACCAGCTGGGTGCTTTTCCATGCCCGTGACTGCCCTCTCACTCCGTTCACTGGAGGGACTTTGAATTGCCAATGTCCAGGCCAATGTGCTTGGGGAATAATCGTGCAGTCTGAACCCGTGTCCACCCAGAACTGAAACCCTATGACGTGAGGATCCTGACTGACGTAAAGGCGGCATGCCCCCCACACCATCAGGGTTTCCTTCCCTATTCTCATGGCCAAGGCTACCCAGGGATCCTGCTTTGGGGTGCCTCCTGCTGGCCCTGTACCACCAGCGCAGGTTGTGGCAGTGGGGGGTGTGAGGGTGCTGAGGGTGCTCCATAGCTCTGCCATTGCCCCGTAGGCGGGGATGCAAAATTGACTGCTCCCTGTAGGGGCATTGGGTATGAGGGTCCCCTGCCCCACTGGGGGTTGCTGTAGCTGGGCCGCTGCATATTCCAGGTGGGAGGAGGCTGGTCCCACTGCCCCCTCCCTCTCCCGTTTCCCTGGGGCCTGGATCTGCATTCCCTAGCGAGGTGTCTTCCCGCAGCTCCTACAAATCCTTCTCGGGCGTGCTTGGAGTGAGGGTGCTGCCAGGGAAAGCCGTGCCAGCTGGGGACAGCTCGCTGAGTTGCTGCCCTTCCCCAGAAGCCTGGGCTAACACGGTCGTCCCGCCACTCCTGCCTAAATACAATCCGCCCCGCCCCATCAAAAAGCATGCAGCTTATTTGCGTAATATCAAAAGTGAGCAGATCGTTATTGCTAGAAAGGTCGTCCTCAAGAGTGGGTACTACAGCTGAGTTGACCCCTTTTTCTGAAATCGCTTTGGCTTCTTTTGGGTTAACTGGGGTATATGCCCTTTGGTGGTTCCCCCACATTCCGGCAACCCCCACCGGGAAAGCGTGCATGGAGGCTGCCGGTGCCCGGTCCCCACAAGCTGCTTTTAATTTTCCCCAGTCGGTGAGTTTGTGTTGCGATTGTTTCCCGATATTGTTTAAAGCTTTATTCGGTTTCGCTCGAAACTGTATTAATTCTGCTCTCTTGGTTTCCGAGTCCCAGCCGGACTCGGTCGGCTCTTCCGGGCTGTCCGAGCAGCTGTTACTTGACTCTGAGGCGGAAGCTGACTGCGGGTACACTTCCGGCGCTCCGTGCCATTTTGTTCAGCTTCGACCTCGCTCCTCCCTTCGGGGATGGTGCCGTTCCCTCCCCCTGGGCTCCCCCTGCCTCCTGCTGGGGAAGGTCTTTGCCCTATAAGGACCTAATTTGAATAGAGCACACTGATTGGTCTGATGCTCCTCTGCGGGGGCCGCCCCTTCTCCCCGCTCGCCCGCGCACGCATTGTTAAGCAGGCTGACTGCGTTTCCGCCCCCCGCCTCCTCCCTTCCGCCCTCGCCATGTGGTTCGGCGCGATTTTTAAATGCACATGGCGAGGGCGAGTTTTTACCGATCCCAGTGGGGTCCGACAATCCAGCTGCGTTCCGCGCCTCCTCCGCGAGTCCCTGCCAGAAGCATCGCGCGCGCTGCTCTGCCTCATGCACCGGATCGGCGACTGGCGGGGAAGGGACGGATAGAGAAACCGCGGATTTCTCGCATGCTTCCGCGGGGGGGCTGGGACCCGGCGGGCTCCATGGGAGGGTCGGGGGGTCCCCTGGGGGCTCCGGGGGGTCTCCTGGGGGCTCCGGGGGGTCAGGGCTCAGGCTCGGGAAGGGGTGAAATGCGCCCGGCCCCCGCATATTCCCACCTTCAATCCAATCACTCTCAGAGGCAGTTTGCGTCGCGGCCCCCACCCCCGGCTTTGGTGTAGGTAATAAACGTGTACGCGCGGCTTTTCGCGTCTCTTGTTCTTCTAACGTCTCGCATAGGGCCTCTTCTGCTTTCCCTCACGCTTTGCGGTTTTTACCACTGCCTGCGGACTTAGAGTCCTCTGGTAAGGCGGCAGTGCACTTCTCCCACGCTTCCGAATATAATATATTTACCGGACGTTCGATCGTCCCCAGCTCTAGGAGCCTTGCAATAGCAAGATTAGAATTCCTGAGCTCACCTTTAAATCCCCATTGCTCATGAGCCTGACTTACGACCTTTGCTGTGGATCCCATGGTCCACGCGGGCCCGAGGGCGTCCCCTCCGCTGCACTAGACGAGCTGTGCAGCCGCCGTCCTCTGTCCAGGAGAATCCCCATTCCCCGGGCGCTGATCGGCTTCCCGGGTCTCGGCACCAGTTGTTGCCCTCTGGTATAAGGCAAGGCGACCTGGTTCTGAGAAAATGGCACGGCGACCCACTCTCCAGGGTCGCTCAGGCCAAGGACACACGCAGACATCAATGTGGTGGACGGTCCAAAGGCGTTTATTATCTCATCTCTTAGGGTTTTATAATCTTGAGGGTCCGTCTACGTCAGAGGGGGTCTGTCTTTACCATCTATGGTTAGTAAGGAGTGGAAAGTTACTGGGTAGGGGATGGAAAGTTACTGGTATTCGGTTAAGGGAGGCTACATTCCTATGTTAATTTCTTATCTATGGGGAACAGAGGGTCTTATCTAAGGGGAACAGAGGGTCCTGCCTTTCCGTCACATTGCGAGATCTTCCGAACGCCTGTCCCTGTCTACCACAAGTAGTCCTTTAGGTGAACTTTTAATAAATTGGGATACTAATGAGGGAAAGAAGGATCTAGATAAGAGAAAAATGGTAAGATACTGTACACAAATATGGCCTAAAGAGAGTATTGCTGAAGGACCTATTTATTGGCCCTGGTACGGGACAAAAGAAAGATGGCTGTGTATAGCTTTAATTAGATATGTCAATACCCAAATAGAACCTTGTGACGAAGAGATTAGATATGCTAAATGTTGGTTACAATGGGAGAAACAGGAAGAGAAAATAAAATTATATAAATTATCCAGAGAAAAAGAAAAAGAAGAAACTAAGCTACCAGAACGGAGGTGGGATCCTTTAGAACATCTTCCTCCGCCTCCCCCTCCTGATCCCTTAGATGACCTCCCGTTACCTCCTCCTCCGTCTCCTCCTATAGACCATCTTCCTCCTCCCCCTCCAACATTGTACCCCTTGGTACCATCTCATGAGGTGGATGTAATTTCAGTATCTACTCCCACAGGAATTTTGAAATCACCTCAACATTTTAATTCAAATTGTCCTGCTCCCGGCATCCCCTCTTCAGTATCTCCTCCTTTCCCAAATATACCAGAACCTGCCCATTCTAGTGCTCCTTCAGTTTTGCAGATTCCCTCCAGTTCCTCAAGTACCCAGACGCCGGTCTCTAGTACCACTCAGAGCGTCCATACCCCAATCTTGGCTCCCAAAACTTTCCAAAATACCCCTCTTTATTTTTCCCCCATACTTCAACCCATAACCCAAAGTACCTCTCCCCTATTGTTATTCCTGGATCATCCCAAAACATTTCTTTTTATTTATCCCCTGTACCCCAACATACCGAGAGTCACAAGCAGGAGGAAAGTTTGCAAACAAAAGGTCAGGGAGTGAAAAAGGCCTGTTGTTGTAAAGATGTTGCGGTGTGCTGTAATGTCCCATTTTAGGCTTCCGGGTTCCTTCCCCAGGTGTGCCTATACCTCTCTCCCTTCCCCCTTGCCCCCATGCTGAGTGAGTCCTGTCAATCAGGCTTAACATTGCAGCAAGGCGTCGTGTGGTTGGTCAAGTTCAAAAGATGCCCCTATGCCCAGGGGTCATTGGCCAGTCTAGGTGTCGTCCCCCCCTGAGACCCAGCCCCCCTCACCTGGTTGGGTGGCTCACCTGTACCTCCCCTCCCCCTGTCCCTGAGCTTAAAAGGTTAATCAGACCATGCGGCTGGGAGTTCTGCTGGAGCAGCTGCTCCCGTCCAGACCTCTGTAACCATGGAATAAACCACTGGATTAAACCCTCCAGCAGAATCCATCTCCTTTTTCTCTTCACCATCGCCAGAAGCTCTTCCTCCTGAGGCAAACGAGTTCCTGACAAGCCTGGACTTGTTCAGTGCCCTGCTGCAACCACCAGCAAGCCACAGGTATCTCTGGGGTGATTTACACCGCAGTTGCTGCCTTTGGCCCAGCAGCGAGGGTCAGACTGGCCCAGGCACCATCTAACTGGTAATATTGGGATTCATATTCCAATAACTGGCGTCCCTGGGTGGGCAAAGCGACTCTGCAGCCCGAGACAGACTCGCAGTACCTCGGAGAAGCTTCTGGCAGCCGTGCATCCAGCTGAAAAGGGCTTTGGTTGCATCGCCCTCAGCTAGAGACTTTGGGAATATTCCCAGAAGTAATTTCGTGGATTGTTCGGCGCCTCTGGAAAGCCCAGCTCCATTTTGGTGAGCAGATTTTCCAGAGGAAGAACAGGGGAGCCTCTCTCGTCCATAGAGAAGTCCTGTTCCGGTGAGGAGACCTGCCTGTACCCAGCCAGCTTCAGCTTCCATTTCAGGTGAGTATCTCTGCTTTCGGTAGAGCAGAAGCTCAAAAACAGACTCTGCCGTGAGTTCTGATCCTTTTTTGCCTTTGCATTTTTGGCTGCGCAGCCCCACAGGGGAATTCATTGCGTTCTAGCGTTTAGCTTTTTGCTGCGTGTGTTACTCTCTTTTGGAATTCGCGCCGGAGCGGCGGGATTGCTCTGCCCTTCCCCCCGGCTTTGCAGCGCAGCATGCTCGGCTCTCCACGTGGCTGGGGGATCCCTCTCTCTCTTTCTCTCTCTGTGTGGGGGAGGGGGGGGCTCTCTTTCCACGTGGCCGGGGGATCTTTCTCGGCGGGGGGAGGGGGGGGCTCTCGGCTCTCGCTGCGGGAGACTCTCTTTCTCTCTCTGTGCGGGGAAGGGGGGGCTCTCTTTCCACGTGGCCGGGGGATCTTTCTCAGTGGGGGAGAGGGGGGTGTTCTCTGCACACGTGGCGCGGGGGGGCCCGGTTTCAGCTTGCCACGTGGCGTGGGGGAGGCTGCTCTCTCTCAGCTCCGCGAGAGGGCTGCATTCCACGGCGGGGGAGGCTTTGTTTCTACCTCGCTCGGCAGGGCGTGCCCTGCTGCTGCTGCCCGGGAATTTTAAAAGCAGTATATACAGCTGCATTGTGAAGCTTTTGTCTGCTCGTTATCGCTTTCTATCTGTGGTTTTTTTCGAAATCGGTAGCTGATTTTAGCTTTGTTTTTGGTCAGGCAGGATTCAGTACTTTGCTTTTTACATCTAACATGGGTTCGAAACTCAGCATTGTACAAAAAATGTATTATAATATTGTTAGCATTTTAGTCAGTGGTAATGTGAAGTTCTCTAAAGGAAAATTAAAACAGTTTATAAGATGGCCTTTCCTCCACTTCCCAAATATCTCCCCTGAAGAAATACACAATATTCAATTCTGGGATAAAGTTGGGAATGAATTGATAACCTTAGGACAATCTGGCAATGTACCCTCAGCTAAATTTGTGTTCTGGAGTTTACAAATTCGAACAGCATTGCTCAAACAAAAGGAAATGGAGAAAAAGCCAAATGCAAAGCCATGTACCTCTGCTCTCCCTGTTTCTCCCTCTCCTAGCTCTAAAACCCCTAAACCTCTTTCCCCAAAACTTGGTATTTTAAAGAGAGCAAACTCATTGGGAAGTCGACTCCCAGAGTCTGCTGAAATAACTGAGTTGCCCTGTCCACAAGGCCCTGGCCAGGCTGCGTGGAACCTTTCCCAATCCCCTGTGTCCCATCCTCTGAAACTCACAGCACATGTCAGCTTTCCAGAGAGCAGTGATGCCCAAAATGGCCCCCAGTCCCTAGGTGGTCCGCAAGATGGTGGATGCCACATGGCATCTTCCCAAACCTGGTCTTCTTCTTCCCAAAATCCTCTTAAGCATCCCAAAATTCCTGCCCCATCCCCCTCTCCTCCTGTTCCCCGTGACACCTTCCCCCCTTCCCCCCCCTTTCCTGCAGTACCCTCAGCTCCGCCCCTCTACTCCTCCCAGGGGGCGTCTGCTGACGTGATGTCACCAGGTGTCCCCGCCCCCTGCCTGCCCCTTGACCCCGCCCCTTGTTCCCACGGTTTCCCCGCCCCCTGCCAGCCCCCTGTCCCTGCCCCCTCCCCAGGTTCCCACGGTGGGGACACACCCACTGCCTGTCCGCAAACCTGTAGCTGTGATCCCAATGCTTCTGTTTCAAGGGATACAGAGCAGGGAACAGCAGATTCAATGCATAGTCCCATGTTGTCACTGGCTCCTGTTACCTTTCAGCCTGCAGCTCAGGGAGGAGCAGCCCCAACTGCTAATTGGAGTTCTTTTGGACGACAATTGATTAAGGAGATCTGTAAATCTCATAAAGAATATGGTCCACACAGTCCATATTTCTGTGGCTTTTTAAATTCTGAATTGAGTAGGACTGTGGTGATTCCGCATGATTTAAAACAGCTTTTTTCATGTCTCATGACCTCCACGGAATTCAAATTATGGGAAATTGCATGGAAACAACTGCTACAAGACGCTCTCCCAGGCTTGCATGCTGATACAAATACAGCCAAAGACAACAGTGGTAACCCTATTACCATTGAGCACCTCTGTGGTGAGGGCCAATGGTCTTCACCCTCAGTCCAAGCTACTGCAATTCCTGCAGAAACACTTGAGAAAGTAAAAGAAGCAGCTGAAAAAGCATTCTTTTCTCTCCAACCTGAGGGGCCTTTTGAGCCCTATAGTAAAATTAAACAGCTACCATCAGAGCCTTTTTTGAAATTTGTAGAAAGGTTAACTAGAGCTATTGAAATACAAATTAAAAAAACAGAATGCTAGAGAAGCAATTTTAGAGGAAATGGCATTTACAAATGCAAATGCACAGTGTCAAGCGGAAATCCTGAGCCTTCCTATAGAACTTTCCCCGACACTAAAAGACATGCTTCTAGTCTGTAACAGGAAAGTGCCTCTGATGAGTGTGGCTGAAGACACCAGACCAAGGCTGCTGCCAAGACCACCTCAGCGTGTCGCCGTTGCCAGCCCTGCACCTTTCCCCTCAGCACAGCAGTACCCTGGGCAGCAGCGGAGACCAGCAATGGTTGAGCCCACAAAACCATGCCTGCTTTGTAATAACCTAGGGCATTGGAGTAACCAGTGCCCCTTGAAAAGGGAATTTGATGAATTTAAACATGGCAGGGGAGGAGAACTACAAGCCCTCCCTGGGGGTCAACAACAAAAAAACTGAAAAGAGAGCGCTGGCCTGCCAGGCATGCAGACATAAAAAGAGCAGGCCAAAAGAATAAGGGTAGCAAAACAAATCAAGCGCGCGATAATATTAATATTTGTGTAAGTGGAGCAAGTGCTTCAAAGACCAAGTCTGCTAGTACGCTGTTGAAAGTGAAACAAAATAAGCTTTGTTATGATTTAAGTGATCCTGTGTTAACCACATCTTCTGTCAATGAGCCTTACAGGTTGCAGCTGACAGAGTCACTCCACCTGGAGGACACTGACTGGCATTTTGTCTCTGTCAACCCTGAACAGAAGGGTACTTGGAACCGAATTCGTTGTAAGTACATCCTCATTGGGGACACCAAACACACACCACAAGAGATCAGAATTGCTCCAGGAATGACAACATCAGATCCTGAGCAATTTTTTCTCAGCCTGCACTGTTTCCACCCGCCCCTGTTTCTTCCCAAGGGACAAATTGTTGCACAAGCTATCCCTGTGCCATCTTTACCTGAAAATATCGAAAAACAAGGGCCCACAGTCGCCCGGGTCCAAGTTATTGGGAAAGATAAACCCAAATTATTGTGCAATGTCAGTGGGGGTGGGGAGTCAAAACGCATTGAGATGCTTGTTGACACAGGTGCAGACTGCACAGTGATTCCAGTACAAGACTGGCCAGAACATTGGCCTTTGCAAAATGTTGCTGGTCACCTTCAAGGTGTGGGAGGCCTGCAATTGGCAAAACAATCCAAAAGCATTATTCAATTCGAGGGACCAAACGGACAATTGGCAAATGTCCATCCATTTGTTTTAGATTATTCGGAACCTTTGTTAGGGAGAGATTTAATGGCCCAGTGGGGTGTCGCAATTGATATTCCAGACTCTCCACAGCATATTTGTACAGCAGTCATTGAACAACAGCACCCCACCCAAAAACTGAAGTGGAAAACAGACAAACCAGTTGATGTGAAACAGTGGCCACTCAGTAAACAAAAAATAAAGGTGCTTGAGGAACTTGTAGAAGAGCAACTAAAAAAGGGCCACATTGTGGAGACCATGTCCCCATGGAACTCTCCAGTGTTTGTCATCCAAAAAGCTGACAAAAAGAGATGGCGGCTCCTCTGTGACCTCCGACAAATTAATAATGTAATTGAAGATATGGGTTCTCCCCAACCTGGTATGCCATCCCCAACAATGCTTCCCCAAGATTGGAAATTAGCTGTTATTGATATTAAAGATTGTTTTTTCCAAATCCCCTTGCACCCTGACGATGCACCGCGTTTTGCATTCTCAGTCCCTTCCATTAATATGGAATCCCCTATGAAAAGGTACCATTGGACCGTTCTTCCTCAGGGACTCAAGGTCTCTCCAGCTATCTGCCAGTGGTATGTCTCTTCCCTGCTTTCCCCAGCGCGTGCAGCCGCAGAGAAGGCCATTATTTATCATTACATGGATGATATCCTTGTGTGTGCCCCCAATGATGATTTACTCACACATGCGCTTGACCTAACGATTGATGCATTGATTGTTGCAGGGTTCGAGCTCCAGGAAAAGAAAATTCAAAAGATGCCACCTTGGAAGTATTTGGGCTTAGAAATTGGAAATAGGACCATTGTTCCTCAAAAACTAGAAATCAATCCAAGGATCAAGACCCTTGCGGATGTCCACAAGCTGTGTGGGTCTTTGAATTGGGTAAGACCATGGCTCGGTCTGACTAATGAAGACCTTGCCCCTCTTTTCAATTTATTGAAAGGGGGAGGGGACCCAGGTGCTCCTAGGTCTATTACCCCAGAGGCACGGAAAGCTCTAGAAAAGGTTCAGATTGCAATGTCCACAAGACAGGCCAACCGATGCCAGCCTGACCTGCCATTCAAATTTGTCATTCTAGGTAAGTTGCCACACCTCCATGGAATTATTTTCCAGTGGGAGGAAAAACAAACACCTAAGGCAAAGAACACACCAAAAAAGGACCGGGACCAGAGGGACCCTCTCTTGATCATAGAATGGGTTTTCCTCAGTCACAAAAGGTCCAAGAGACTGACAAAGCCTCAGGAGCTGGTAGCAGAACTGATCCGGAAAGCAAGGACCCGGATCAGGGAGTTAGCAGGATGTGATTTTAAGTGTATTCACATCCCAGTTAAGTTAAAATCAGGTCAAAATACTATGAAAATACTGGAACAATTGTTTCAAGAAAATGAAGTGTTGCAGTTTGCTCTGGATTCTTACTCAGGACAAATTTTGGTAGCACGGCCCGCTCACAAATTGTTTGAACAAGATGTTCAATTTACTTTAAAATTGAGAAGTGCTCTAAGTAGGAGACCTTTAAAAAGGGCTCTGACTGTCTTTACAGATGCGTCTGGGAGGTCCCACAAGTCTGTTGTGACTTGGAAGGATCCTCAAACCCAGCAGTGGGAGACGGACATTGCTGAGGTGGAAGGTTCACCTCAGGTTGCTGAATTGGCTGCGGTTGTTAGGGCTTTTGAAAGGTTCTCAGAACCATTTAATCTGATTACAGACTCTGCACATGTGGCCGGAGTAGTATCCAGGGCAGATCAAGCAATACTGCAAGATGTATCTAACATCGCACTTTTCTAATTGCTCTCAAAACTGGTAAAGTTAGTCACTCACCGAGAGCAACCATTTTATGTGATGCATGTCAGGTCAAACACTGACTTGCCAGGGTTTATCGCTGAAGGCAACAGAAGGGCAGATGCTCTTGCTGCACCTGCAGTGATGGCCACTCTCCCAAATGTTTTTGAACAGGCAAAAATCAGTCACCAGCTTTTCCACCAAAATGCACCTGGCCTGGTTTGTCAGTTTAACATCACTCGAGAACAGGCCAAAGCGATTGTGGCCACGTGCCCAAATTGCCAACAACATGCACTCCCTACAGTGAGTACGGGAGCAAACCCAAGGGGACTGAATAGTTGTGAACTGTGGCAAACAGGTGTAACACACATACAGTCTTTTGGACGGCAGAAATATGTTCATGTTAGTGTAGATACCTTTTCTGGAGTGGTCTATGCTTCTGCCCACACAGGAGAATCATCTATCGATGCTATTAAGCACCTCTTACAGGCTTTTTCTTTCATGGGCATCCCAAAGGAGCTGAAAACTGACAATGGGCCTGCTTATAAATCCAAGTAATTCGGGAGCTTCCTGCAGCAATGGGGAGTAGAGCACAAAACTGGCATCCCCTACTCCCCTATAGGTCAAGCCATTGTAGAAAGAACTCACCGTGATATTAAAAGGGTCCTGGACCAGCAACAACAGGTTCTGAAGGTAGAACCTCCCCACATCCAGTTATCCAGGGCTCTATTCACAATCAATTTTCTGAATTGTTCTTTTGACAGCCTGAACCCACCCATCCTACGCCACTTTGGGGGGAGCAGTCACAGGTTGATGAAAGAAAAACCTCCGGTTTTAGTAAAGGACCCTGAGACTTGGAAAATGGTGGGACCTTACAAATTGGTTACTTGGGGACGTGGATACGCCTGTGTGTCCACCCCCTCTGGTTTAAGGTGGGTTCCTTCCAAATGGGTAAAGCCCTATGTTCCCAAAGTCTCAGAGAAATCTGCAGAAGCACCCCAGGTTGCTCATGCTGCCTGGAGAAGAAAACGCCGCATGCGTTCTCTGGAGGAAATTCCATTTAAGCCTCCTATCTGGAATAGTTTGTAATATATGTTTGTCTTAAGTTTCCTTTTACCGATTTAGATCCTGCTGTTCGTGTGCAGTCTCGAGACGCCATGAGACCGAGCCTGCTTCTCGTCCTACTTGCGATCATTTGTCCAGCGATCTCCTGGTTAGTCCCTCAGCCCAAAGCGAATGTATGGACCACTCTAGCCAGAGCCCTTGGACAAGATCACATTTGCCTCTCCACCGCGACAGCCTCTGACCCCCTGTCAACTTGCCTGGTGGGAGTTCCTTTTAAATCCTCAGAATTCCCGAATGAAATGTGGAGTGCTTTAAATGAAGTTAACTTACTCGCACCTTCCCCTGGCCGTTACCCTGCTGACAATCCTTTGCTGTTTTGGCAGGAGTGGGCGAGAAAGTTACCAGTGTCAAAAAGGGAGCCACAAGAGTTCCATCTCTTAGGCTCCATGAATGCAACCTTTTGCATTCACTTTAAATTCAATTCCCGCTTACCATATCATGAAGCTAAACCAAACACCTATCCTGACCCTAGCAACCCACACTACACAGACAAGAACTGGTGTGAAAATTCAGTCTTAGTTATACACTCATCAGGTGGTGATTACAAGCCTTGTGAACTCCCAAAAGGTGTGTTTTTAATATGTGGAGACAGAGAATGGGCAGGTCTCCCTCCTCGTCTGCTCGGAGGTCCGTGTACATTTGGCAAGCTGAGCCTGTTAACACCAAATTGAACAAACCTAATACATTGACAAACTAAAAACAACACACATACATTGGCTATCAAAAAAAGAGACATAAGGCAATTAGACCCTGACTGTAGTTCAGAAATTGTTCACTGGTCCAGACTTAAGGCCACTGCAATTACAGTCCTTCTGCCGTGGATCTCAGCAGCAAAAACTATGGGAGAATTAGGCCGATTGGAATGTTGGGTTGCAAAACAGGCAAACCTCACTTCTACTGCCCTGAGTGACCTCTTCTCAGATGAGGAAATTACCAGGCAAGCCACCATTCAAAATAGGGCAGCCATAGACTATCTGCTCCTTCTGCACAACCATCGCTGTGAAGAATTTGAAGGACTCTGCTGTCTCGACTTGTCATCAAAGGCAGAGAACGTCCATGCCACAATTGACAAGATGAAAACCATGGTGAGCAACATCAAGAGAGAAACTGACGACTGGCTGAGTGGACTTTTCAAAGGCTGGGGACTCTCGGGCTAGTTGGGATCTATTCTGAAAACTGTGGTTTTAGTGCTGTTTATTTTAGTTATAGTTAGTAGTTTTTAGCATTGTTTTTGGGCTAATCAAAAGCATGGTCTTCAAGTTAATTTCAAGCTCATCTCCCCCTCCTGAGGTCTACCATTTGGAAGCCCTCAGTGCTCCAATGGATGACCTGGAGGCCTCAGTGGAAAACACTGACCCTCCTGTAGAGGAAAAACTGATTTACCAGCCATGGTTTGGCAATCATTCTGCACCACAAACCTCTTTTTTTTAAACAAAACTAGGGGGAGATGTTGCGGTGTGCTGTAATGTCCCATTTTAGGCTTCCGGGTTCCTTCCCCAGGTGTGCCTATACCTCTCTCCCTTCCCCCTTGCCCCCATGCTGAGTGAGTCCTGTCAATCAGGCTTAACATTGCAGCAAGGCGTCGTGTGGTTAGTCAAGTTCAAAAGATGCCCCTATGCCCAGGGGTCATTGGCCAGTCTAGGTGTCGTCCCCCCTGAGACCCAGCCCCCCTCACCTGGTTGGGTGGCTCACCTGTACCTCCCCTCCCCCTGTCCCTGAGCTTAAAAGGTTAATCAGACCATGCGGCTGGGAGTTCTGCTGGAGCAGCTGCTCCCGTCCAGACCTCTGTAACCATGGAATAAACTTCTGGACATCAAACCCTCCAGCGGAATCCTCTCCTTTTTCTCTTCACCATCGCCAGAAGCTCTTTCTCCTGAGGTAAACGGAGTTCCTGACAAGCCTGGACTTGTTCAGTGCCCTGCTGCAATCTCCAGCAGGCAAGGTATCTCTCGGGTGTTACACCGCAGTTGCTGCCTTTGGCGCAGCAGCGAGGGTCAGACTGGCCCAGGCACCATCTAACTGGTAGTATTGGGATTAATATTCCAATATAAAGATATAGAGGAAAAGAAGTTAATTGAACCAGATGAGCATGTAGCAAGCTATCAATATAATACAAGGTTCCAAGCAAAGAAAATTTAAGATGAATGAGGCAGAACTGAAAACTTGTTTCCTCTAAGGGAAGTGCCAATTTGTTTCCTCTAAGGGAAATGCCTAGGGGGGGGCAGAGGCGGTGTTGGTTTTGTGAATGCCCCATTAACCGCCTCTGAAGTTAGAAATTTTAAGAAAGAAATTAAGACTTTATTAGAAGACCCAATAGGCATCTCCCAACAATTAGACCAATTCTTAGGGCCTAACATCTTTACGTGGGAGGAATTAAATTCTATCCTAGAAATACTGTTCTCTTCCGAAGAAATACAAATGATTTGTACTGCAAGTATGAGGATTTGGGAAAGAGAAAATAGAGGAGGTCCTAGAGGAGAAGATAAAATGCCTGTTGACCCACCTAATTGGGATCCAAACCAGGAAGAGGGAAGAGCGAGCATGAGGCAATACAGGACACTAATTGTAAGAGGGATAAGAGAGGCAGTCCCAAGAACAAATAATGCAAGATTGGCATTTGATAGTCACCAGGAGCGAGATGAATCACCAAGCGCCTGGTTAGAAAGATTAAAATGAAACTTTCAGTTATTTTCAAGTGTGGATCCAGATAGAGCAAAAGGACAAGCTTTAATTAAAATTCAATTTGTAACTAAGGCCTGGGTGGATATACGAAGGAAATTGGACAAGTTAGATGATTGGCAGGAAAGAGGAATGAACAAGTTATTAAGAGAGGCGCAAAAAGTATATCTAGGGAGGGATGAGGAGAAGACCAAGACAAAAGCAAAACTTATGGTAGCAGTAGCGAGAGAAAGTGCTAAATTTGGGAATAGTGAGTCACCAGGTGATGGAAAAAGTGTGTGCACAGGTCCAAGAATAAGGGGATTTAAAGATCAGCCAAGTAGAAGGTATGAGCCAGACAGAGATAATAAGTCACCTTGGCCTGAAAGAAGACCACCTTGGGCAGAAGTCATATGCTTTTGTTGTGGTAAGAAAGGACATACCAGAAATTTCTGTAGAAAAAGAAAGATGGATGAGACTATTGCTCAGGAACAAGACACCTTAGGGAGAAGGCTGGAAGGAGAGGACTAGGGGTGTCAGGGGCTCTACGCTCTGAGGGATGATATTGGATATCAAAAGGAGCCCCTCGTAAACCTAGAAATTGGCCCTCAGAGTGAGGAAATGGAATTTTTAGTGGATACTGGAGCAGATTGTTCAAGTATTTCAAAGATTCCCAAGGGATGCAAATTAAGTAACCAAACCTGTAAAGTTAAAGGTGCTGAGAATAACCCTTTTAAGTACCCGTTACTGAAGAAGTACCTATAAAAGGAAGTTTCAGAGAAGGCTGCGCTGACCTGCTGTATATGCCTGAATTAGACTGTAACCTCTTAGGCCGGGATTTACAAGTGCAGTTAAGAATAGGTGTAGTCCCTGAAGGAAAACATATGGTAGTGAAAATGATGGTTTTAAAAGAAGAAGATGAGAGAGAGACAGATCTGAGAGTGTGGGCAGAAGGAGGGGGTCATGGACTGTTGGAAATTCCACCCATAGAAATCAAAATTAAACCTTACATTCCCCCAATAAGAGTTAAACAACATCCAATTTCCGTAGAAGGGAAACAGGGATTAACACCTGTAATTAAAGATTTAATTAAAGAAGGAATTTTAGAACCATGCATGTCTCCACGTAACACCTCAATATTACCCATAAAGAAACCTGATGGTACATACCGATTAGTCAAAGATTTACGAGAAATAAATAAGCAAACTGCTACTCGATATCCAGTAGTAGCCAACCCCTATAATTTATTGAGCAAAGTACCATCGAGACATGCATGGTTAAGTATTATAGATTTAAAAGATGCTTTTTGGTCCTGTCTGCTTGAGAAAGAATGTAGAAAATGGTTCGCATTTGAATGGGAAGATGAGGAAACCGGGAGAAAACAGCAATTACAATGGACAAAGTTGCCTCAGAGATTCACGGAGTCACCAAACCTATTCAGCCAAACTCTGGAAGAACTAATGAAACAGTTTATATCTGAAGAAGTATCTCAAATCCTCCAGTATGTAGATGATCTATTAATTTCTGGGGAACAGAAAGAAGAGGTACAAACAACAACTGTTAATTTACTGAACTTCCTAGGGGGAAAGGGGTTAAAAGTATCTAAGAGAAAGTTACAATTTGTGGAACCAGAAGTAAAGTATCTAGGCCATATAATTGGGAAAGGATATAAGAGATTAGATGTTGACCGAATTCAGGGAATACTATCATTGCCAGCACCAAAAACAAAATCAAATGTGAGAAAATTACTAGGATTAATTGGGTATTGTAAATTATAGATAGATGGACACACAAAATTAGTTAAGCTTCTATATGATAAATTAGTTGAAAATGAGCCCATAAGTTGGGATGAAAATGATGAGAAAAAGTTAGAAGACCTAAAAGAAAAGTTGGCAAATGCTCCAGTACTAAGTTTGCCAGATTTAAATGGACTGTTTGAACTATTCGTCAATGTAGAAGAAGGAATAGCTTATGGAGTTATTGTACAAGAATGGTGTAGGGTGCAAAACCCCATTGCTTATCTCTCGAAGTTGCTGGATCCGGTAGTTAGAGGCTGGCCCACTTGTCTCCAGGCAGTGGCTGGAACTGTAACTCTTGTGGAGGAAGGTTACAAGTGAGCACTAGGAAACAAGATCAAGGCGTATACTCCCCATGATATAAAAAGTATAATAAGCAAGAAAGCCTGCCAATGGATTTCAGACAGCAGGCTTTTAAAATATGAATTGATATTAAACAAAAGTGAAAATATAGAATTGACAACAACAAGGATCCAAAATCCTGCACAATTTTTATATGGAGAACCAAAAGAAGAATTGGAACATCACTGCCTTGAAACCATAGATTTGCAGCTAAAAGTTAGAGAAGATTTATTAGAACTACCTTTACCTGAGGGAGATATACTGTTTATAGATGGTTCATCACAGGTAGTAGATGGTAAGCGAGTATCAGGGTATGCTATTGTAAATGGACATACGATGACAGTCATAGAAAAAGGAAAGCTTCCCAATAGTTGGTCTGCACAATGCTGTGAACTATATGCATTATTAAAAGGGCTAAAATGGCTTGATCAAAGGAGTGGTACCATATTCATTGACTCTAAATATGCCTATGGGGTAGTACATACTTTTGGGAAGATCTGGGCAGAGAGAGGATTTGTCAACTCAAAGAGAAAAACCCTAATTCATGAAGGCCTCATAAAGGCAGTGTTAGAAGCCCTGAAGAGACCAAAAGAAATTGCAGTGGTACATATAAAGGGACATCAAAAAGGTGATACTAGAGAAATAAAAGGGAACAACTTGGCAGCCGCTCTAGAAGATTCTGAAAAGATCTTCACATTAAATGACGTAGGAGATGGGAATGAGAAAGATCAAGAAAAGGAGGAGATCCCTATTACTGATCCTGTGATCTGAGAAGCGATAGAGCATTCTCCCACACACCTAGAAATCTGGCTCTAAAAGAAAGAAAGAACAGCTTGATACAAAAGGGGAAGTAGACTCCTGCAACAGTAACTGGTAAGAACAGCACAAATAGTAAAGAAAGAGAAGAGAAGGGGGGGCAAGACCTGATCAGGATATACTCTTGCCAACAAGAGTCGCTCATCCTCTGCGGAGAGGAGACATGAATGGGAGAGTAGCCTGTACCGGACCCCCAGTTCTATTGATCCTCCTACTTATCAGCATCAATAAGGGGAGATACAACTGTGTGAAAAGTGCTATCATCCTTTGTATGCAGGAGAGTCTCGGACAGCCGTCCTCAGAACACACTCGAATCCGAGCCCCAATTGTATCAACTTTTTATCGTTAACCACCTCCATAGAGGACGGCAGAGTGTATTGGCTATTCGAAAATATAGGGAATTTTTAAACAGAAAGTGTTGGGGGAATGCCCTATGAAAGAAAAATGGATCTGTTCAGAAAGGAAACAGATTAAAGGAGAAGTAAATCATGTGGCTTATGAAACAGATTTATCAGACATTGAGACAACTAAACATGATTGAAGAGGAAACATGTTAACAAACTGATTAAAAGACTGGTCAAGAGACTAATTGAATAACTGTCAAGAGGTTGATGCGGGCTAAAGCCCGATCAAAGTTTTAGAGGGGGAAGTTGTTATAGGTAAAAGTTAAGTTAAAATAGGATATAGTTCAATTATATTGTATTAATTATGTTATATTATTTGTATTATGTTAAAGGGCGGGGGGGTTATTAGAATGTGCTAGAAGGGTCTAGGGTTTGGTGAAACAGGTGTCTGACGGGGCAAGGCAAGGTTGAAGAGAGATTGGACGAAAGATCTGACCAATCATTCGAAGCCCTGCAGAAACGATTGGTCCAGAATGAGCGGCGGTAAGACCAATGAGAAGCCTGGAAATGGACCAATCATCATGAGGATCCAAAATGCACCAATCATGGACTCGAAGGGGGCTATAAATGGGGGGAGTTCAGTTGGGTTGGGGTTCTTCTTTTTGGATACTTGTTTTGTGGGGAGAGCCCCATTGTTTTTCTGGGGAGAATCCAGTGCACTTGGGGTTAGTGCACTGTTTTGTTTTTGGCTCGCTGTGTGGGTGCCTGGGCTTATCCTGGGCACTCCGTTCCTTGTAGCTATTTTAATAAACGAGAACCTCTTTCTCTGGAGAAAGTTTGGCCTTGTTCGTATCCATAACAACAATTGTGGTGGGATTTCTACCACACCAGAGGACAATCAATTTTTTGTTTTCTCCTGGAAATAACTACAGCACTTCTGGGTAGCAAGGCAAACATGAGCCTCTTTTAATGGCCCTTGAAACTGGCCATGTGAAATGAGGGACACAAAGCCAAAGGCCAGCTGAACCTGTGATCTCTGAATGTCTTCACAATCTTCCCAGGAAGATGAATGGCAATCACTGTTCTGCCAGGGAAACTGCATGTGCTGTGAATGGGGTGTAGAAAATGTGCTTTCTGCTCCTCTCAGAGCCAAAATTCCTACACATTTCTTGTAAGTCCCTCTTAGAAAAGGACCATGTTCAGCTGAGTGACAGTGAAGCAAAATGGCAGTCCAGGAATAAATGTTCCTGTGCACAACATCCTCCATTCACATGGATGCTTCCTCACTGGCACACAGGAAAATGGAAGGAACAAAAATGCATCATTGTACATCAAGTCAAATATGTTGAGGGATGAACAGATCTCACAGGCATATGGAAACTTCCCCTGAAAACCCAGTCCAGGGAGAGCCTGAGCTGTTTTGTGGTTCTAGACATGAAGATGCTCAGGATCTTCCACAGATGCTCAGGATTGTGCCTGGATCTTGCTCTGGAAATGCCAGTGGCTCAGCTGAGAGCTGTGGGGATGATTTACACTGCACTGAGAGGGGCCACAGTCCTGCAAGGGTCTTTTATCAGGAGCAAACAGCAGCCTGGAGGGTGGGGAATGCTGGGTCTGAACCACTGCTCATCCTTCACCTTAATGTGGAGCTGCCCCCAAAGTTGCCATGTATCACTTTTTATTTTTCTCCTGTTGGGTATATTTTGGAGCAGCTGTTTTATGTGGCTTTTTATGGTGATCCTGTGGGAAGCAGCCATTTGCCTGCTGTGATATCCTCACAACTAACACTAACTCCTCATTCCCTTTGGTTTTATTTAGGGTTTTTTATTTGTTTGGTTGGTTTGCGTGGGTTTGTTTATTTGGGGGTTTGTCTGTTTTGGTTTGAGCGTTTTATTTGCTTTTTTATAAATGACTGGTTAAGTTGGCATAGCCAAACTCAAGAAAACGTAAACCAGGCTTGACTTTCCAGAAATTACTTTTGGCTGGGTTTAGCTGCATCCCTAGACTCAGGATCACCAGTATATTTGCAGGTTTTGCTCTGCATCATCAGCCTGCCCAGACTCTGCTTGGTGTTTCACAAATGGAGAAGACAGTGGACATTGTGCCAAGCTTCCTTTCAAACAGAAAAACCATCAGCATGACAGAAAAGAAGAAAAAAATAAAATTCACTAGTTAGAACAAGTGTCCCACCATCTTTCCCTCCACTGTTATTAATTTTGTACATTTAGAGGTAAATCTGGGTCTAAAACTTCCATCTCTCAGTTCCTGATGCTATTTGCTACCCTTCAGCCTTGACATCTCCTGATCTGACTGACTGCTGTCCAAGTGAGACTGGGGATGCTCAGCCTGAAAAGAGGAGACACTGGGAGGCCCCACTGTGGCTGTGCAGGACTGGGAGGGTTCCACAGGAAAGAAGGGGACAGAGTGTTCAACAGGGCCTGTGGTGACAGGACAAGGGGGATGGCTTTCAACTGCCGATTGATTGAAGCTGGATCTAAGGAAGCTGCTGTTTTACACTGAGGACAGTGAGGCACTGGCCTAGGCTGGGCACAGAGGCTGTGCATGCCCCATCCTTGGGAACAGGACTCCCCCAAGGTCTGGGGGAAGATTGCTCAGCTTGGAACAAGATGATCTTCAGGGTCCATTTCAAGCCCAACCATTCAGGGATCCCCAGTGACCCATTCTGTTGACCCTGGAATCTTGGGATCTGTGTGATGTCACTTCCAACGTTCCAACTGGAACTGCCACCACCCAGCACAGAGAACAACTCAACCACTGGCCCTTGTGTCAGCCTACCGTTCGGTCCGCTCCTGCTCACCCTCGTCACAGTTCTTGCGGCCCTTCTTGTCACCTGCCTGCTGCTACTGCCATCAGTCCTGAGAGTTCCCTAGTGCCTGGATTTTGTCATCCATCACTTCAGGATGCTCACGTTTATCCTTTGTCTCATTTGTCAACTGAGGGAGGTATGGTGCCATTCCATGGAGGTGGACACCTCCAGCTGCCCGAGTGGGCTGCAGCTCTGTGGGGATGGTGTGGGACAGGGACCCCACTCTGAGGTTTTGCCACCTCTGCAGGCTGTCATGGATAGAGAGGAAGAGATGGAGGTGGACGTCCAGACTCCTACAGTGGAGGACGTGGAAATGGAGGAAGAAGAGACTGAAGAGGAAGAGATGGAGGTGGATATGGATATGGATATGGATATGGATATGGAAGAAGAGATGGAGGTGGATGTGGATGTGGAAGAGGAAATGGAAGTGGATGTTTATGAGGAAGAGGAGGAGATGGAAGTGGAAATGGAAGAATACATTGAGGACATGGACATTGATATAAAAGATGAGGAAGAGGAGATGATTTGGGGATGAAGACCAATGCCAGCAGCAGGACAGGCACATGATCCCCACAGGCAGAGTGGGTCCCCTGCTGCCAGACTGGAGCTAGGCTGGTCCCTGTGCAGAGACATGGTACCTCGCGAACTGGAGTCTGGTGGCCACACACTGCCTGTCCTGTGCTCACTTTGGGCCACTCAAGCTCCATCCCACAGCCAGCCAGGCTCAGCTCTGGTAGCAGAGTCCTGCTTTGCCCACATGTGCCAACCTGGGGACACATGGAAGAGCTCTCTGTGCCTAACTGCAGAGACCACGGCACCTGCTTTTCTTCCAGCACTGGTGAACGTTCCGGACAGAGATGCCACCCTTTTATACATATATTCTACAGTTTTTTGTCTTTAGGAATAGGATTTAGGACTTAAGACTTTTAGAATTTTTTTATCTTCTACAAATGCATTTCATATATTTTAGCTAGATAGGTTCTTATGTATATACGTTCTACGGATTGTTGTTGTTACAAATGTTCTTACATTGTTAAAGTGTTCTGTATTGTTGTTGATGTTCTTCTGTAATAAACAATTTTTTTTCACACCCCCGCTCTCTTACCATTTGCATTGGGCACAGGCAGCATTTGCAAATTTGTGGTTTCCACTTGCTCCAGGTTCTCAGGGCTGGAGGTCCCTGGGGGAGCTGGCACAGCCACCCCAGGAGTGGGGGCACCTGTGCACAGAGGGGTCCCACTGACAGAGGTCACCCCCTCCCTGCAGTTTCTCTGGACACACCTGGTAGCTGCAGGGGCAAATCCCAGCGTGCCCTGTCCCATGGGATCCCATGTTGGAGCAGGGCTGAGCCTGCCTGCTCCTGCAGAGCTTCAGCCATGGCTCTGCCCTTGAGAGCCCCAGGGCTAAGGAGGGTGCACTGGGCTGTGGGGAACCCCTGTTCCTGAGCACCCTGAGGGGCTGGACCAGCCTGGAGGGAGCCCCAGCCCTACATGGACCAAGATTTCCCTTGGAAACCCCGTCCGTGCCCAGACTCTGGTACAAGCACAACAGGAATTGATCCTCCTAGTTAAAGGTGTTAATTGGCACAAATTTATCCCTTGGACTTTCTAGTACAGTAAATGTCAGCACTTGTAATCCCTTTTCTGCACTCCCTGGTCAGGCACCAAAACATCTGAACCTGACAGAACATCTTTAATTAGCACCAACCTGCAGAGAGCTATAAGGGAGAACCTACCCCCAACAGCCAGAGAAACACTTGACATTGATAGTCTGGGGCAGAGCTGAAACTAAAGCATTTTAATGCCAGGAGAGAGGATTTTTTTATTGAACAATAATGAAAGCTTTTGGTCTCCTCACCTGCCACAGATGTGTATTGCCAAGGTTTGCTTCTGGGTTATGACTGATTTTTATTAATCTGTTCAGAACTCTGCTGCTGTTCCTGGCTAAGATGCAGAGATGATATTTCAGAGCCGGATGAGCTCAGCACAGCTTGTGCAACACACAGTTTCCACACCCAGACATTCACACCGTGCAAACTGATACTTTTTCATCTCTGTGCAAAGATGAGTGTTGGGACATCCCTGACGTACCACACACTTCTCAGAGCTGTCCCTTTCATCCAGCTCTCCCCAGTCACTTCACAGACTTCACTCCAAGCAGTTTATCTCTGATAGAGTTCAGTGGCACATGGGATTTAATCCTGGTTTTTCTTCATCTTCTCCTGAGCTGTCTCCAGACACAGTGTGTGGGCACTGTCAGACAGCAGCGGCATTAACGTGTCACCTTCCTGACAGTGAGGTTCATGTCACAACTTTTCATCAAAAACAGCAAATAAATGATGCCCACTGCGTCCCACACAGCTCCATGGGGATTTTGTGTGGCTGCAGTTCCAGCACCAGCCCTGGTGCACAGGAATTTCAGGAGGAGATACAGAAGGAATCAGCCATTCACAGAGAAAAACATCACTTTGCACGGCCCAGATCCCCACAACACTGCAGACTCTGGTGACACAGACTCTGCATTTACACTTGGCCTCTGTGCCTTCCTTTTCTTCTCACTAAACTCCTCCCAGTTTCCCTCATGCTCAGGTTCCCAAGATAATCAAAAGCAGCATTAGGAGCACAGATAGATGACGGGAACTGTCCCGAGGCTTGATAAAATTTATCTTTTCAGAGAATTCCAGCCAAGGAGAGAGGAGAAGCGTGCGTGAAAGAGGTGTGAAATCAAAGCAGTAATCAAATTGAGGTATAATGAGAGAAGCTGAAGAGGTTTTCAATGTTCAGAACAAGATTAGCAACTCCAGGCACAGGAGGGATGGGACAATTTCCCTGCTGTAACAACTCTGTGATGCAAATTGCATCTCAAACCATTCTCCCCAGCTCTGGGACCTGTTCAGCCACAAACGTGGTGCTGAATTTTTTAAAGCAAAGTGGAAGCTGGTCAGGGAGGTGGTTTGCAAATAAAAACCACAGAGGACAGCTGGGAAGCAACAGCTGGAGCAGAGAGGGGCAGAGCCTGTCCCTGAGGTGCAGCACAGCCTGAAACTCTAACAAATTAAAGAACTTACCACTTGGTTATTTCCCCCCAGGAGCTACAGAAGCTGCTTTATGGAATCCCTACCTCCTTCACACCGCACCAGCCTGCAGGAGAGCCCAAGGATGAAGATTACAGCCCCTTCAGCTGCTGCTTCCATCTCCTGACTCAAATCTCATCAAAATCTGTCACCACTGGGCCTTCCCAAAGCCTCAGATTCACTCGGTCTGTGCAGGATTTCAGTTCTGAGGAGCATGAAGGAAGATAAAGGCACTTGCAGACACCAGAGAAGCAATTGCTGCCTGAGGTGCATTTCGCTGCCCAGGTTAGTGCCTCTAAAACCATCAAAATCAGCCCCTTTGAGAGCACCAAGCCAACAGCAGGACATCAGGGCCTGCACATGGTTGAAAATGCCATTTTTTAATATTCCTCTCTCTGTCTCTCATTTCATGGTGCTATTGCAGGAGTTAATTCCATCACTTGGCAATCAGCTTCAGATGGATTTTTAGTGCTGAGCAAATAAGAGGCAATTTTGTCTCCAATGAATGAAATTTCACCTAAATCAGACAAACTCTGTGTTCTGAGGCTGGCCAGGCACTAACCACTGCCAGGTCCCCAACCTGGATGTCAAACAAATCAAAAGTTAATTTGGCTTTGTGTACAAGATTATTCTCTCTCAAAAGAATTGGAATCCATAAAATTGCATTTCCAAGCACTAAACTCAGACCAGCCACAAAGAGCACAAGAGACAAGAAAAGAAATAGGGATTTCTAAGGAGATGGAAATTGAATGCTGAGTTTTTTCCCATTATAGAAAGTTTCATAAATTATCACCTGCCAGCTCCTTGCCTTCACTTGTGTGGCCACCACTGAATACACTCACAGATAATGTGAAAATGTTTGTCCTACTGAAAAATGGGACTAGAAGTAGAAAAAGGCTCAGATATCTGAATTAAAAGACAACATAATGAAAAGAGCTGCCTTATAATAGCAAGATATGATGGACAGCAGGAATGGCTGAAGCCAGCACAGATAAGTCCATGCTACAAAGATTTCTGACAAAACCCCCAATAACCCAAATACAACGTTTTGTCTGGCAGAGCTGATAGGAACCCTGTGCATTTAATTCAGTCATTGGCAGCAAATAGAGATCAGCTTGAAGCTCCTTTGGTCCACTACTACTTATTTTTTTTCACCCAAAAAATGTAATTACATCTACTCTTTGGGAAGAAATTACTGCTTTGAGTGGTTCAGTGCAAAGAGTTTCTTTCCATACCCACTGATAATCAGTCACCAAGAGAAACATTTTCTAAAAAGATCTCTTCAAAATTTTGGAGTGACTTTCAACATAAATAACTGGGTTATTTTGCTCAAAATGATAAGGGAATTGAATTGGGCTCCCTCATCTTAAAAAGAAGTGTTTCTTCCTGGTTCTTCACAAAGAGGAACAAAACACTTTGTTGCAGCAGACTGAACGGAGGAAGAGGTTTCTTTCCCCCTGAGCTGCACAATAGGAGACAATTTTGTTGCCAAGAGGCAACAAAACCCAGCCGATTTACAGTTCTTTTAGTGTAAGGGAAAAGCTCTGAGGATCACAGCTGTGGGAGACACAGAGTGGCAGGAGAAGGGGATCTGCTGGGGGGTTTTGGAGTGGGGGACAGATTAAAGAAATACTCAAGCAAAACCTGTGAGAGGTCAAGACTCCATCCCTCAGAGGAGAAACACGATTTGACCCAAATGCCATTCAAATCCAACCAACATTGAGGCATTTCCCCAAGCTCTGCTGAGCCATCAGGTACAACCCAAATCACTCTGTGGGACCAGGGCAGCAGATCCCAGGCATGCGACAGGGATGCTCCCCTGGAAAGTCACCTCCATTGCCCATGGGACTCACAAAATCTGCTTCTAAAGACCCCAACATCAAAAAAACTCCACATTAAAAGCCTTTAATTTGGGGTTTCACTTCTCCACCTGTCTGCTGTCACTAGGCAGCTGCTCCACTTCAACACCCTTCTGATGAGTATAAATTTTCTCCTGATTCCCAGCCTAAAGAGGAAGTTATTTCCATTTATTCTTCTGCAAGTATGGGGAGCTTGTACCTGCTTTGCTCTTTCTCTCCTGGTGTGCACATAAAATGCCAAAGCCAAGAGCATTTCCTTGTTTAAATCATGTCATTTGTCCTTATTATTTCTTTCCCATAAAATTGCATGGATTTGGTGCTGGCTCAACACTCAGAATATTGACAGCACGAAGTCCAGTTCTTACACTGACCTCTCCAAGTTTTGGACCAAGCTTGCAAAGAAGGAAATACAGCAAAGAAATTCCAAACAGGGGCCCTAATAAAGGTAATAAAATGCCACCTGTGTTTGCTGCAGGGAAGAATAGTGCTGATTATTAAATCATTACAATTAAAGCAGCAGAGGGGAGGAAGACAGCGCTATCGTTTCCAGCTCCCCAGCCCTCTGCCACTGGCAGGAATTTCATAAAGCACAAATCTCCCAGCAGAAATCCCTCAGCAATTGATTTGTTGCTCGTGGAACACAGCAGGCACACACCCTGGTTTTCCTGACCAGAAAAAGAGAATTTGCCTCGATGATTTTCCCTCGATGTTTTGTGATGTCAAATCCCCCTCCCTGCCCTGAAGTGACATGTTTCTGTAGGGTGACAGTCCTCTGGAGAGGCACAGAGAGCTTTGTGTCAGTGTAAGGGATCCCCACAAGGGCAGATCCCTAATTCAGGCTCCATCCCTGCTTACATGCAGTTCCTAGCAGAAAATTCATTGCATTTCCCCAGAACAGGTAATTTCAAGCACAGAGCTGTTCTGCCTTCCACAAAAGCAGCGTGCCAGGGATTGCTTTGGAGACCAGCATCAGGAAACACAGCAACACCTAACAGCCAAGACCATCCAAACCCACTTGTCAGCTCACCCCCACATCTCCTGGACTCACTTGAATGCCCAGGAGGGTCTGAAGAGCCAACTGTTTTCTAAGAAATGGTTGTGCAATCAAAAGGTAAATGACAGGGACAACCAGCCCCACACAGGTGCCCCAGGCAGGAGAAAGAGCAGGAGGGATCCACCCCTTACTGACAGAGGTGCAGCTCAAGTGATGCTCTCTCACTGTTTGGGTTGGTTTTGTTACTTTTACATTAAAAACACATCCTCTCAAGAGACAGTCTCATTTAAATCTTCTACCTCTTTAGCTCTGTACACTCAGCCCACTACATTGAAAGATTTTACCTTAATTTCTTCTCCAGGAAAGAAGTAATTGATCTTTTATTTGTGGCACTTTAAATTGGCATGTTGACTACAAAAATCCACTGCTCATCACATCAAAAGTTGATCCAATAGTGCCAGTTACTCCAGTAATGGAGATCTTTAGAGGGATGGGTGGAAAGGAACAGGATCAAAATGGATGGGTCTTCTCAGAGGAAGAAGCAGAATCTGGGAAGACAACACAGCTTTAAATTAGGATATCTGCTGTGCATGGCAAGACAAAACACAGCCCATTCCTCATCCTGGCTCCGGATGTGATTCAACCCACTCGTCCCCAGCTCTGGAGGTGTGGTGGAGTCTGATCCTCAGTCCCCTGGCAAATGACAGAGCTGAGCTGATCTCAGCCTGGAATCCCTGAGGGTTGACAGCAAGGACTCCTACCAGATGTAACTCGTGTGTTTGCAACAAGCACAGCAGCCACTGGCAGGGAATGATTTGCTCTTCATCCTTCCCACTCTCCAGGTATTTCTCTAGGAAAATCCACTCTCTAGTGCGGACAAAGCAGTAGATATGGAAGGTTCTGTGTACCCCAAAAAGCCACTAGCCTGTTCACCCCACAGCTCTGCCATTCACAGCCACCAGCTCTGCACAGAGCAGGCAGCAAACTGGTGACTACTGGCACTGCCTGTGGTCTGAACTGGGAACTGTGGATCACCATCAAGCTGCAAGTGTTTTCTAGTGGGAAGCATTTTACCCAGTTCCATACAGATTCTTGTTCTGGGTCAGCCCCACAGCAGCTTTGGGGAGTGTTTAGGTCAACAGGATCTCCCCAGGCTGCAGCTGGAGCTTGGGGCCTCCTTCCAAACTACAGCACAGTAAAAAAGATATACTAAGGTCACAATGAAAAATCCTCTGCTGAGCCTTCTTTAGTGTCCCTCAACTCCTAATTCTGATTGTAAAATGCTATTTAGGAAGATCAGACTAATCAAAATCAGGACACCTTTGTGGATTTTTGTAAAAATGTGTTTTGAAGCTTTAAGATGAGGTATTTTCACTGAAGTCGTTATTCCTCTTAGAAGTTTTTCAGCATCCTGTTGTTTTGACTGTCCACTCTTATCTCCTGCCAACTTTTACCTGCCCAGAGCCAATTGTTTTGCTGACAGCTGCCATGCCCATGTGCCATTTTCTGAGCATCACCTGCATGAAGCCTCAGGGGCTCACTAAGGAAAACTCACTCCCTCATATTCTTTGCAGAACCAGGAAAGATCTTGCTTGGAAGATCTCTTGCCCAATAGAAAAAAGAGTTTTTTATTCAAACCTACTCTATGTGCCATCACTGATGTATTTTTGACTCAGAGAAATCTGTTTATTTTCTATTCTTAAATCAGGAGTGAGCAGCTCCATGAGCAGCAGAGGAAACACAAACAGGCTGTTACTCAAACACCATCTCTGAAAGGATTGTGCTCTGCTTTTCAGATGAGATTAAGAGCTCAATTGCAGTAGAGAAAAAGGCTTTCATTAAATCACACATAGAACATAATAAGGATAAATTACAAAGCTCTTCAGAAGCAAATCTGTGTCAGACTGCCTGGTAAGGAGGCCCTTTAGGGGAGGTCTTCAGAGGTTTCTCCTGCCCTTCTGAAGAAATGAGTCCTGCACACCTCATCTCACCATGTTTTTGAGGAAAGCTCACAACCAGAATCCTATGGGGCCTCCAGTGTGCAAATCCCATAGACAGAAATATCCACTGGCCTCTGGATTTGCAGATGTGAACCTGGAGGTGAGGGACTGGATGCTTTTCCCTCCCCAGAAACCCAAGGCACTGCATGGCAGAGCTCAAAGTGGCCAGCAAAGGGTT
This sequence comes from Melozone crissalis, assembly GCF_028551555.1. Lineage (NCBI taxonomy): Eukaryota > Metazoa > Chordata > Aves > Passeriformes > Passerellidae > Melozone > Melozone crissalis. Next base: position 184,456 of record NW_026536033.1, on the reverse strand, counting down.
ACCCAGAATCCTGCACCTGGGAAAGGGGAAGCCCAGGTTCAGTCACAGAGTCGTCACCACTTGATTTTGTTCCCTTGTTATTTTGCTCTCCTGGAATGTATTATGGTTAATTAAAGGCAGTTAGCTAATTGGATGGTAAGCAGGTGCTGGTTAAAAAAAACCAAACCACTGTTCCCCTTTGAAATGCCAGACAGGAGATTAATTGAAATTCCCTTTGAAAAAATATCCCCAAACCTCCTAATCTGTTGATGAAAACAGTCAAGGAAAAGTCAAGGAGAAAAAAACAAACAATGTTTTTCAGGAGGTTTCACAACGCAGGCAACTGCAACCCCCATCAAGCATTAGGATTGAGGATTGTCATTGCCACACCAGGAAACCTTTCAAAGTCTCAAAATCTTTCACTGAACAGCAGTGCCAGAATGCCCCAAAGCTGAATAACAATCCCATGAAGGCATAATATTTCCACCAAGACCAGGATGAGATGAGTAGGAGAGGATGACTGGGGCTCTTCAAAAGCCAGACCTCAGAGCTGAGACAGGATTTAATCCTGATATCCCTCTGGTTATCCAGAAAATGATCAAGACATGTGAGGGAGCTCAGAAAGCCAGAGTGCTCAAAAAAGCAGCATGTACACAGAAGGAAGAAGAGAAAATACAGCTGGATACTTCCTAATGCTCTTCTTTGGACTGACCTGGTGCAGTGAGTCACAGAAAACTTGCTCTAAACATGGGTGGCAGAACTGAAAATGCTCACTGGCAAGTGTGGAGAAATGGCTACATGAGAGAGGTCACGTAGACATTTGCTTGTTAGCCGACCAGGAGCTGGGAAAGTACCGAACACAGCTAGTTTGAGTTTTGCACCTGCAAAATAGCGTGTCCTTGGGCCTAGCTGGGTATGATAACAAGTGGACAGAGAGACGTGGGAAATAGAGAATGTAGGCCCAAAGGAATGAGGAAGAGTTGATGGTATAGTTTAACCAATAGATTGCTTGGCTTACAGAATATTCTTAAGCTTATTATTTGGTGTATAAGTGTCTGATGCTCTCTTCAATAAATGGAACTTGCTGTTGACTCATATTGAGTGTCCGAGTCTCCCTTCACCGACAAATGGCTCATCCCCGACAAAGGCCTCATTCTGCAACAAATGGTGCCCGAACAGAGACCCTATGGACTCTACAGACTCTACAGACCCTACAGACCCTACGGACTTCACAGAAGATTTGGGCCTGCGAGCCACGGTTGGTGCAGTATTTGGGTGTCAGTCCCAACGCAGCCCGGGAGGCACAAAAAGCGGGCCCTGCCTCAGGCGACCTTACAGAGGAGTCCTGGAAAAAGGCGAAAGGGCGGGCTTCGGTGCCCTGGCGACCTCACAGGAGAGTCCAGCTGATTGAATGCCATCGACGTTTTGCAAAGGGCTGCAGCAGCGCTGACTATCAGGTTAGAAGGTAATGGAAAGGCAAGCGGCTAATCACCTTTTTAGATGCTTTTTAGAGAAACGAGGATTGCAGGGTATAGATTTGCTTTTTAGAAAAGCGGGGAGTATAGACTGTCGACTTGGGAAGAGAATTCCCGAGATTGCTGCATATAGACTTGCAAAAACATGCGTTGTGGTGCTGGCACTGCAAGTACACGCACAGTGGGCCAGCGACCCTGCTGTGATGGCGCTAGCAGCCGCGGCTCGGGGCGCCTGCGGGGCTGTGCCACTCCGAACTCGGCATGGGCGCTGCACCATGGGGAGCAGCCGCGGCGAACAGCTCGCCTAAAGTGGCAGCGGCGGATCCAAGCGGCGGCGGGCATGGGCTGCTCGCCTGAAGCGGCAGCCAAGGGGGAAGCGGAGCCCCGCCGCAAGGGGAGCCACCCGCACCGCCGCGGATGCTGCGCTGCGAGTCCGGCACACACAGTGAGTCAGCCTACGGCACGTCTCACGAAACAAGAAGCCCAGCGCCAGGGGTTCGCCCGCTCCGACACAAGCAGCGCAGGACCAGAGCGCTTCTCCAGCGCGAGCGCTTCTCCCTCCGCCCCGCGGCCGGCGGGGGCCTTAGTTTCAACTTGGCAACCTAAACAAACTGTACCTTAACAGACTCCAAGTATAGCTGCGCGGCTGAGCTGGTGCCGCCATGGACAGTGTCTCCGGCACGCAAAACTCGGTGCGGCCGGCCGGCGCTCGGTGAGCAACAATACAAACAGCCACGGAGCCTGAGTGAGGCGGGCGGTGCCGTGCCCGCGGTGCGGTGCGGTGCGCACCGGCCAGGCTGGGTGCGCGGAACTCAGCGGTGAGCGGGCAGCCTGTGGCGGGGCCCGCCGTGCCCTGCTGGCAGCCTGAAGCAGCGGCAGCGACGGCGCAAAGAGGGCGCAGAAGGGTGGAGGGGCCCCCGCCGCGGGGCCGCGACTCGCGCTGCCGAAATGCTGCACTGCGTCCAGCAGCAGCTCCGTTAACCCGCCGCACCACAGCGACACGAGCAGCAGCGGCCCGATCCCAGGGCCTTCCAAGCGCGACTACTTTCCCCCCTCCGCCCCGCGGCTGGCAGAAGCTTCAGTTTTAGACCTAATAGCCGTAATAAATGTGACTCTTGTCAACAAAAGAAAAGATCCCTACTGCAATTAAGAGACCAGTGATAATAAATAAGCGACACTGAACAGCATTGCTATCAAGACGCTCCTCACCTAAGTTAAAAAGACTTTTTCTTCTTCCTGGCAGAGACTGTTCAAAAGAAATCAGCGTGGTGAATGCGTGGGCCAAATTCCAGCCGATTTGGCTTAGCATCCATTATTGCTGCCTTTAAATCACCTGTATTAACATAGACTTTAACATCAGAAGCCCAGATAACTCAGTCGGTGGAATATCAAACTCTGAAATTGTATTTTGAAAAATTTAAAAGTGTTAAAGATGTGTTAAAGCGATTGTATAAGTAAGATGTAATGAGTGTGCTTTTTGAATTCTTTGAGCTTTGCTTGGATGTGGTAGATGTAAAAGCAAGCACTTAATTCAAAAGAATTTTTCCACAGCTATACCTTGGACAAACTCCTTATGTTTAGGTGCATTCAAGTGTAAAAATGCTGTAGCAAACACATGAAAGAAGTTGTTTTAGCTTAGTATTTTAGAGTCAGGTCTGTAAGTAAGTTATAGTAAATTCTACATTCTATTCTATTTCTATAGTAGGTTCTATCTGTTGCTAAGTAATTTAAGTTAAATTATCTATTAAGTGCCATTAAATGTTAAATACTGTTAAGGTTAAATTTTGTTAAGTTTATGTCCTGTTAGGTTTAAGTGCTGTTCAGTTTAGTTTCTGTTAAGTGTTATTAAGTGAAGTTAGATTCTGTTACATTTAAATTATATTAAGTCTAAGTTATGTAGAATTTAAAGTCAGTTGATTTCCGTTAAAGTTAAGTTCTGTTAAATTTAAGTAATTTTACAAGTAAGTTCTGTTGATTTGAAAATGTTTTAAGTTTAAGTTCTGTAAAGGTTAAGTTTTGTTAAGGTTAAGGTCTGTTAAACTTAAGTTCTGCTAAGTTAAAGTTCGTTGAGATTAATTTCTGTTAAGTTTAAGTAAAGATAAGTTTAAGTGATGTTAAGTTCTGTTAAGTTTAAATATTTTAAGTATTTTAAGTCTAAGTGCTATTAAGTTTAAGAGATGTTAGATTGATTTATGCTTTTATTCTAGGCATTTATTTTATGACTTGTGTGCAAGGTGTTGTCGTGAACATCAGAGAAACTCTAGTTAAAAGGGACAATCAGAAGCATTTGTGAGTAAAGCCATTCTAGTTTGAAGTATATCTGCTGTTTGAGAATGGAAAGCAAACTTACCAGACGATCAACGCAGATGAAACCTGCGCACATGTTGTTCCTTTAGCCTATTGTTGTAGGTTGTACTGGCACACCTGAGTTTTGTTTGAGCCTTGTAGCAGCATAGAATCCTTTTTGTATCTGTCGTATGGCATATCCTATAAATAGTGATAGCCTTTTTGGTTTGTCTCCCTGGCTTAGATCCCTTGTAAGAGAGAAACCTTGCTAGCTGAGAATACTGCTTGTAATGTCATAGTTGTTAGAATTACCTATTCTTATATTGCAAAGAGTATGATGCAGTTAACCCATCAAACCTTGCTTGTGCAACAAGAAAACAGGGGAATTGTGGAGAAATGGCTACATGAGAGAGGTCACGTAGACATTTGCTTGTTAGCCGACCAGGAGCTGGGAAAGTACCGAACACAGCTAGTTTGAGTTTTGCACCTGCAAAATAGCGTGTCCTTGGGCCTAGCTGGGTATGATAACAAGTGGACAGAGAGACGTGGGAAATAGAGAATGTAGGCCCAAAGGAATGAGGAAGAGTTGATGGTATAGTTTAACCAATAGATTGCTTGGCTTACAGAATATTCATAAGCTTATTATTTGGTGTATAAGTGTCTGATGCTCTCTTCAATAAATGGAACTTGCTGTTGACTCATATTGAGTGTCCGAGTCTCCCCTCACCGACAAATGGCTCATCCTCGACAAAGGTCTCATTCTGCAACAAATGGCTGCGCCAACAGGGACCTAAAGGAAGTTTGAACTTGAGAGCCATTCTGCAACAGCTTGGAGCATGGGAAGAGCTTCAGACAGAGCTCCGAAGTGATCAGCCACCAGATGATCCGCACCGGGGAATGGCCCTACAAGTGTGGGGAATGCGGAAAGGGCTTCAGCTGCAGCTCCGCCCTCATCACCCACCAACGCATCCACACTGTGGAGAGGCCTTATGAGTGTCCCCAGTGTGTGAAGAGGTTTCAGACCAGCTCCCGTCTCCTCCTGCACCAGCGCATTCAAACAGAGGAGAAGCCCTTCTGCTGTCCTGACTGCGGGAAGGGCTTCAAGCACAACTTTACCCTCATCAGGCACCGGCGCATCCACACTGGGGAGAGGTCCTATGAGTGTCCCCAGTGTGGGAAGAGCTTCTCACAGCGCTCGTTCTTTACCGGTGACACCAAAAGAGTCACCGGTAAAGGCAGCCCTGTGAGTGCCCCAGCTGCAGGAGGAGCTTCATGCACTGCTCCAGCTTCATCCCCCATGGGAGGACCCACGTTGGTCAGAGCCCTGGCAATCCACATTCCCTATGATCCATGTTGGGAAGACACTGGGCTGGTTATTCTTTTGTTTTGGCCCTAATTTTTTTTTATTCATCTTCATCCCTTTAAAACAGAGAAAATTGGGGTAAAAATCAATAAATTCATCAAGGGCATCTAAAGCCTCACTTTTTACTTGTGTTTCAGGGGAATCTGGGATTCAGGGAGATAACTGGGAGAATTTGGGGGTTTTGGGGGTATTTGGTGTACTTGTTTCCCTTTCTTGGCACTGAAAGAGACAAGAGGGTTCAATCTGTCATCTCAATGCCACTGAAAACTACTCAATCCCACCCCAAAATTCCTTGATTCCACAGCTCTTTGGTGTGGAATGGGGTTGGAAGGGGATTGAGCAAAGTGGGGTTCAAATCAGGAGGGTTGAGATGGGCATTAGGTGGGGCAGGATGGGAGGGATGGGGTTTGGGAGGTGGGAAATGGGGGAAATATGGCTTGGGAAGGGGGCATTGATGTCCAGGAGGGGTGGGATATGTTGAGGTTGGGACTGGGGAGGTGGGTTGGGGTCTGGAATGAGACAGCCAAAGTTTGGGGATGATGAAGGGAGGGGGACCCCATTACTGAGTGAGTTTTTTTAATAATCCACATTCCTGAAGAGATTTTGAGGTATTTCATGTTTCTGAGGTGGTTTTTGGGCACTCCCCAGCTCTTGGGGGTTTCCTGAGAGCAGCTCCATGGACCCCCATTGCCAGAGGTGGTTGCCTTGGGCACGAGCTCAGAGCTGTAGCCAGAGTTCGTTGCCTTGGTGCTGGAGAGCAGAGAAATGATGAATGGCCCCAGACATCTCCAGTGTGTGTTTGGGGGCAGGGAGAGTTCTGGATAGGTGGGGTGGTCGCTGCCCCACCCCAGCCACTGCAGCCTTTGGGGCAGCCCCAAAGTGGCTGCCAAGCCCCTGGCACCCCAAAAACCCCACCTGAGAGAGGGACCAGAGCAGGTCAGGCTGTGACACAGGTGTGACCCTGACACATCCCACGGCCCGGGAGCTCACAGCAGCTGAGGTCCAACACTGACTGTGGATCTCTGTCTCCCTCTCTCTCTTCTCCTGACTTCCTTTTATCGAAATCTGGATAACTTGAAGTTGGACAGGTTAGAGTTTGCGAAGCCAGTGCTTTGTCAAGTGATTTACTGTAATTCAATGCTGTTTAAGATTTCCCAAGTACCTCATTCTCTGAAGTTTGCAACTAAAAATTTGTTCTCCACCCTCCTGAGAAATTTGTTGTTTTCTCTCCTTGGCCATCTGTCCTGCAGGCTGTGCCCCCCGTGCGTGCTGCTCCTCTGCCCTGGCCGGCTGCACTCGCCCATCTTGCTGTGCCCCAGCATTTCTCACCCAGCCTTTCTGTGCCCTCCCTGGGCTCCCTGCACCCAGCGCTGCCGGCTCCTGGCACACAGAGCCAGGGCAGGAGCCCACCCTGCCAAGGGGCTCTGGAGCAGGGCGGGGGCTGCGATGGCTTCTGAGCTCAGCAGCTGCTCCTGGCATGGTTCCATGGAGACCGAGCACAGCAACGCTGCTGCACATTGTCCCTGCTGAGGGTCACACACTGCCAGGGCACATTCCCTGCCTGCAGGATTGCTGAGCATTTTCCCTGCTGAGGGTCACACGCTGCCAGGGCACATTCCCTGCCTGCAGGATTCGTGCCCGACCCAAGCGCTGCACTGATGGCTCCAGCATTGCTTTCCAACAAAAACAGGGGAAGGCAAACTGTGTGCAGCTCATGGTATTTTAGAGTGTCTAAAACTCACTAACTCATTGATCTTAAAGGTGAGATGCATTTGGAACTCATGGCATGGAGAAGTAGTGCAAGATTGAAAAGGGGAGCATGGAAATAAATAGAGGAAAACATTTCAGATGGTTTCTTTCCATTTTCATTTCACTTCTGGAAAGCTGGTTCAGTTTTCCAGGAATCTTCTCCACAGTCCTGTCTGCTTTTCTCAAAAACCTTTCCTAGAAAATGAGGTCGAGCTCCTGTCACAAGATCTGCCACCAACTGCAGCTTCTCTTGGCTTTCCACACTGTGCATGCAGCAGGACTCTTGCAGCAAAGCAGGACAAAGGTTTGGAGAACTTGACATCTTGTCCTTTCTTTTCCTGGTGGACTGGGGAGTTGTGGCATTGGTGAGGTTTTCATTGTGGGTGTTCCAACCTTGGAAAACAGGAGGTGGTACCAGGACTTGTTGGGGAATGCAACCCAGCCTGAATTCAGAGAAAGAATCTCCATGAGCTGCAGCCAGAAATGGAGGGTTGTATGATAATCATTCACACATCTCCATAGACACCTGGAAAGTTATCTGGAACATGAAAATTGGTTGTCAGAGGCAGTTTCTTTCTGTTTTCAGTTTAGATGATTCTACATCTCTCACGTTGGTATAAATTAAGAGCAGAATCAGTTCATGATAAGCAGCAGAAGAAGCTGCACCTCCCAGAGTAGTAGATTGAAAGAATCTGGAAAGGAGAAATGCAAGGAATGACTTGGTGAACCTTGTCTGTAAGAAGGGTAATTTTTTCTAAGAATTTCTAATCAATTTCCTCTGCTTTTCTCCTTCTTAATAAGGCCATTTCCATCCCAGATTCCTCATGAAATGAGAAGCCTGAGCTTGTGGAAGTGCCTGAAAGATGCTCTGTTCCTCTGCAGGGACAGTCAGGGGAAACAGGACCAGCCACCGAAGTCAGGCTGGAAGTGGGGTGTCTGCCAAGGGGTTTGCTGCAGGGAGTCACCCAGGAGCCAGTGCAGCAGTTCGTGTGCTGCCGAGCCAAGGCTGTCGGGGCAGTCCGGCCAAGCCAAGTCATGTCAGGGGGGAGCTGCTGAACCAAGGGGGTCAGGCTGGGCCAACTGCTGAGCCAAGCCAAATCAGGGCAGGCAGAGACGCTGAGGCTGAGCCGAGTCAGGCCAGGGGCAGGACTGCAGCTGCTGAGCCAAACTGGGGCGGGCAGAGCCTCCAAGTTGAATTGGGGTGGGCAGAGCCACTGAAGCCAAACCAAGTTGGGTCAGAAGTTGGATGGAAGCCACTGAGTTGAATTGGAGTGGGCGGAGCCACCAAAGCTGAGCCAGGTTGGGCCAGAGGTGGGACTGCAGCTGCCAAGGTGAATTGGGCCAGGGCAAGCCATAGCCAAGCTGAGCAAGGCGGAACAGGGAGCAGCGTGCGACCGTGGGACCAGAGCATTGAACCAAGGAGGAGAGGAAGGGTAGGGACCAATCCGGTGATATGGAAGCCCCTGGATCATAAGAATTTTTTTATTTTTACTTGTAAAAAGAGAAGTACAGTTTTTTAGGTTTTTTCTCTCTCTTCCCTTTCCTTCTCTTTCCTCTTTTCCTTGTTTCTTTTCTTCCCACTCCCCCTTTCCTTTTCCCTTCTGAGAGAGGCAGGCTCTGTCTGGAGGGCCTGTGGTTGGAAAGGTGGGCTCTGTCAGAGGAGAGCCTGTGATCGGCCAGTCAGGATGGGACAATGGGCAAATAGGGAATCCCCAAGGGGAGGAGTAGAAATTGAGGCAGTACCAATAGTTATACCCCCAGATGGCCCACTGGGAAGGAAACTAGCCCTGTGGAAATATGACCCAAATACCAGAGATAAGGATGAGCTCAAAGTGATTCATTATCGCATGGTAGAATGGACTAGAATGGACCAAAAGGGAAATTAGGAGCAATCATGTATACTGGCCGAGGTATGGGTCAGATGAAAGGTGGATGTGTCAGGCATTAAACATCCATGTAAGAGCTAAGAAGCCAATCAGGAAGAGAGTGACTACCCTGCCTGCTGGGACGGGGAGACCTCACCCTCAAAGGCGAGCATGTTTAAGGTATCAGAAAATAAAGAATGGGACCCATTAAAACACACAGCCCCTCCACCTTCAATAGCCCCATGCACTCCCCTACTCCCTGATGGGCCTAGTCAAAACACCAGAAACAGGGTGGCACAATGAGAGGAAAGCAGATCAGGGAATGGGAACCAAGCAGTGGGATTATATCCTGTGAGGGAAGTACTCCTGTGTGGGGTGCAGGGAGTAATTAGATTTGTAACCGTGCCTCTCAGTTCTTCTGACATGAGAATGTTCAAGAAATAATTGAAAGGATTACTAGATTAGTGGAACAGTTGATCAGTGGAATAGTTTCTGAGGCCCAATATTTACACATGGGAGAAGATGCAATCAATAACAATTTTGTTGTTCACATCAGAGGAAAGACAGTTCACATCAGAGGAAAGACGTCACAATGATCCGAGTGGCTGAGATATGGATATGGGGAAGGGAGCATGTGCAAGGACTTCCTGGGGATCTGAAAATGTGCATAGCGCACCCCATCTGGGACTACAACAGCACTGGGGGGAAGAAAGACATGGAGGAATACAGAACACTATTTACAAGTGGTATCAAAGAGGCGGCTCCATGTAATCAAAATTCCCATCAGGCTTTCGATGAGCAGAAAAAGAGGGAAAAAACCCCAACAGAGTGGTTAGAAAGGTTAAGGAAAAATATGAGGCAATATTCAGGAGTTGACCGTGACATGGTGGCTGGACAGACTTTACTAAAGATAAATTTTGTCACTCATGCCTGGCCAGATAAATGGAGAAAGTTAGAAAAGCTCGATGGTTGGCAAGAAAGGAGATTAGAGGATCTTTTAAGAGAAGCACAGAAGGAGTATGTAAAGGGGACTAAGAGAAGGCCAAGACAAAAGCCAAGGTAATGGTAACTGCCATTAGGGAAGGAAACCAGCATGTAAAGAACAATCCAGGTAAGGGAGGAGGATTCCAAGTGCGGGAAGATAGATGGAGGGGGGATGCATCTCCTTGGGACTGGGCACAAAAAGGAGAGTTTGGTAAATGGGGGAACCTAGGACTAGTTTGATTTTACTGTAAAGAGAGTGAGCATATCAGAAAGAATTGCCCCCAGAAGGAAAAGGAGCTGAGGATCTATGAGACTGAGCAAAAAGGAGAAGTGGAAGACTAGGGGTGTCAGGGGCTCTACCTCCTGGGTACCATCAGGAGCCCTTGATAACTTTAAAAATAGATCCCCAGGAGGAAGAATTTGAGTTCTTAGTAGACATGGGGGCTGAAAGAATTTGTGTTTGTAGAATCCCAAAGGGGTGCAAAAAGGGTCAAGATACCATGCAAGTAGGAGGTGCTAAAGGGGAAGGGTTCAAAGCCTCAGTTATAAAGCAAATAAAGTTTGAAGAAATAAATTAAATTGGGGATGTTGGAGATGATCTATTAGTTCCAGAAGCAGGGTGAAAATAGTTAGGATTTACAGGTGCATTTTGATATTGGAGTGCTTCCAGAGGAAGGGAAAATGATACTTAAGGGAAAGGATACTAATGATACTTCTCCAATTAAGGGAAGAAGATGAGGACAAAATTCATGAGATGGGGTGTGGGCAAAACCAAAAAAACAAGGAAAATTGAAGATGAAACCTGTAGTAATAAAAATAGCTAATGACAACCATCCAGTTCAGGTATGACAATACCCACTCTCCCTGGAAGGGAGACAAGGACTGCAGCCACTGATCCAGGACCTACTTAAGGATGGGACCTTAGAACCATGCATGTCACCCCGTAATACACCCATATTACCAGTAAAGAAGTCAGATGGAACTTACAAGTTTGTCCAAGATTTGAGAGAAGTGAACAAAAGAGCTGTGAATTTATATCCAGAAGTGTCCAATCCCTATACAATACTGAGTAATATCCCCCCAGCACATCAGTGGTTTAGCACGATGGACCTGAAAGAGGCTTTTTGGGGGTGTCCCCTGGCAGGGGAAAGTGGATGATATTTAGAATGGTGGAAATTTTTGCTCGTGATAGTAGATCACTTGATTCATTGGGAAGAGCTGGTACCCAGTGTGAAAGCCAATGCCAATGTCGTGAGTAAAAGACTTCTAGAATCAATCATTTGCCAATATGGGATGGTAAACAGGATTGATTTAGAATGGGGAACTTATTTCACATCGAAATTATTGCAGAAAGTTGTTCAGGCCCTGGGAGTAAAGTGGGAATTACACACTCCATGGCATCCACAGAGTTCCAGTTGGGTTGAGAGAATGAATCAAACTCTTAAAAGAGATCTAGTTAAGCTAATGACTGAAACCCAAATGTCATGGATAAAATGTCTCCCTTTGGCCTTATTAAGAATTAGAACCCAACCCCAGTCAGATCTGGGGATGCCCCCCTAGGAAATGATGTTTGGGTTACCCTTCCTGACCTCACCCCAGAAGGTTGCCACCTATGAGGAAGAGAAAGCCAATGCCAAGAAATAAGTGATGTCCATAGCACAAACCTTAGAAGGGCTAAGACATAAAGGGGCAATTCCTCAAACTACCACCCTGGATTTCAGAATCCATAATATTAATCCCAGGAATTGGGTGATGATTAAGTCATGGAGAGATCAGCCTCTAACTCCTCAGTGGGAAGGTCCCTTTCTGGTACTGCTCACCACCGAATCGGCCGTGCGAACTGCAGAGGGGGGATGGACTCATGGCAACAGAGTCAGGGCTCAGGAGAAGAACCCAAAGAGTAGACTGTAACATCCAGGCTGGGTGAAACAAGGTTGACTCTCAAGCAGCGACTGAGACAAACCAGAAAAACACCAAGATGCCCAAAAAGTAGAGTCAAGCTTCCACCAACCAGCTTGAGAACTGTCTTCCTATTTTCATGGGTGAGAATTACCAGCATCTGTTGAGGAGAAGTACACAAGGGACTGTAAAAGGTAATAGGACAGCTTCTTTAAGAAAAGAAGACAAAGGAAGGAGGACAAGGCCGGATTGCCCCCTTTGTTTGCTACCAAGAAGGCTCCATAGCCCTGCTGTGGGTAGCAACACCATAGGCATGGTAAGGTAGGGACAAAAGGCCATACCAGACGGCTATAATTCCTCAGTTGTCTTTTAATACACAAGGACTGGAGGGCAGCACCGAGTTGGCCTCTGTACTCACCGTAAGATACACTGACAATGGGTAGAAGCCACATAGGCACGGTAGATGGGAGTCAAAGCCATACTGGACCTCTGGGATTCCCTTTTGTCCATTCCAAATAAGCGCGTCTAGGGAAAACCTGAGATTTTTTTTTTCTCCTCTTCCCACGGTCCTTGCCCACATCAACAGATGCTGGTATGACTCATTCAAGAGAGAGAGAAAATTTTTTACTTAATTGTTCAAGCAAAATGACTTATAGGAAAAGAAAAGGGGGGGGGGGGGGTTGTTACAGATGAGTGATTCTGTGGTTGACTCTCACAATTAAGGGGCAAATATTAAATGTATGTTAAGAGAAGTTTTGTAGATGTTTAGTTATCCTTTCCCTCCCCCTTGCATTGTTATCACCGGATGGCCTCAGTATTCAGGGCATTTGGGAGGGTCAGCTTGTTACTATGGCAGCACCTGACCTCCAATCAAGGTGTAGGACAGTGATCTCCACCACTGGACAGTGAAGAAGGAGTCGATTGACAAGACCTTGGGAGGGGTTGGAGGTATAAAAGACAGACCATCCGTTATGGAGATAAGTACGTGGTGACTGAATTGTTTGCTCCTGGTGCTGTATTCATTTCTTTATTCAGTCTTCTGTTGTATTTTTATAAGGTCTTAATAAAGCATTTAAATTTTTGAAAGTGAAAATCGTTTCTCACATGGGGTTGGGGAATGTGAGGCAAGGTTTTCCACACTGGGTCGGCTATCAAGGTATAATTTCTCTGACCTGGCCAGACCTCCTTAGGAGAGACCCTGTATCAATATCAATCACAGAATGCTGCAATCACCTCTTGTATAATAAGAACAGCAATAAAAAACACCCTTTAAGGTAGGATTACATATTTCTTAGAAGCTCTTTGAAATATTTATCCATAGCGGTAAAAAGAAATATTCCTAATGAACTGCTCCAGACCAGAGGGAAATCAAGGCAGAGCCATGGTTTGTCAGGACTTGCTTGATCCTAATGAGCCCTGTGGTGCATTTGGAGCTGAGCCCTAGAAGTTCGGGCTCAGGAGGAGATTGCACAAACCTTTCCAGGAGTCAAAGTCAGAAGAAAACCCAAAGTGTCTCAAAGCATGAATGTGTTCCTCTGAGGTCCATCCCCAACACAGGCTTCTTGGAGGAGAGAACTGGAGGCCAGGATGGCACAAAAACTTCTCAGAGATTCAGAGTGGAAAGGAAAATCCAAAGTACCTTAACAAACTTGAGTATCTCAAAGCATTAATGAGCCCCACTGAGTGTCAGTACAAAGTTCTCAAGGGACTCATTAAATCAGAAAATTGGGGCCATGGTTGCACAAAACTCTCCCAGAGTCTGTATCAAAAGGGTGACACTAAATACCTTAAAATAACTGAAGTACCTTGAAGCATTAATGAGCCCACTAAGTGTCATTGCTGATAAAGGCTCTCAAGGGACTAATTAAAGCAGGTAATTGGAGGCTGTGAATGCACAATCTTTTTCACAGAGTATGTATCAAAAGGGAAACATCAAGTACCCTAAAAAACCGAAGTATCTTGAAGCAATAATGAGCCCCACTGAGTGTTGGTACTGACAAAGCCTCTCCAGGGACTAATTACAGCAGAGAGTTGGAGGCCATGACTGTAGCAACCTCTCAGAGACTCCAAGGCAAAAGCCAAACCCAAAGTCCTTTGAAAAACCTGCAGTCCCTGACAGCATTCACGAGCCCCCAGGGCCATTGCTGAGCAAGGCTCCCCAGGGACTCCTTCCAGCAGATCCTTGAGGCCACTGGGATGTGGGCTAGGGGGGGATGCTAAGGGCAGGACAAGGGGCTGACAGTGCCCAGCCTGGCTGGGGCTGTGCCAGGAGGCCCCAGGGCCTCAGGACAAGGTGTCTCCTCACAGCCCTTGGTGGCACGGACCCTGCTGTGCCCCAAGGCACCAAGACTTGGCTTCTCTTTGTCCCCACCTGTCATCACTGCCTGCAGTTCTCTGCTCTGCCTGAGGCCTGGGGACACTTTCTCAGTCGTGTCCCTCAGTGGGACCCATTAAAAGTCCAAGAAAATTTGGAGTTGGATTCTGACTTGGAGTTCTGGAGAGGTTTCTTCAGCTCCCTCTCAGGGCCTGATGTTCAGGGCATGAGCACAAAGCCCCAGAGGCTCATTACAGTCATTGTGCTGTGTCTGTGCTGCTGAGCTGGGCTGGGCTCCCGGCACAGAGGCAGCTCCTGGTAACCAGGAAGAGCTTCAAAAGCACATTTCTCTTGATGAGCAGCTCTTCTGCCAGCCCAGCAGGACTGGGACACTGCCTGCAGCCACCCCAGGCACAGCACAGAAGCACAGAGAGCTTCAATCAGTCAGGGCTCAGAAGGTGCTGAGAAGTTCCTGGAGCAGAATTATTGAAGTGAAGGGAGACACGACCATCCGATTGATGCATCGAACTCCGATTTTATTGATCAATCAATCACCTTAAATAACAATACTAACGAACTTCATGAATATTCTGTAATCCAATTTCATGATAGGCTAACAGAGAAACTTCTAACCACTCCCTTTGTTTTAGAATACCTACAATTGTTTATTAAAAACAGAAACCAAAACCAGAAACCAGAAACCAAAACAGAAACCAGTGTTCCCAAAACTTCTGCATCTGTTCTCAGGATGGCAGGCCTTCCCAGAGACGGTGTTCTACTTGTTATGAGAAGATAGCACGAGAACTCCATTGTTTATAGAATGAGGCCTGAGAGAGTCTAATTGTTTATACAAATCAGAAGACTGAGAACTGTTAGAAACTGCTTTTACTTTTCCCTCTTACTTTTCTCTCAATTATATGTCTCATGGCCTTTTTCTTTAAGCCATTCTTGAACTAAACTCTCCACACAGAATCACTGCCAGCCCTTGGCACAGGAACCTCTGGCTGCAGGACAATGCAGCTGCAGCTCCTGGAGCCATCTCCTAAAGCTGGAACTTCCCAATGCCTACAGACCCTATGAGTACATTCTCTGATTGTGTCTTGTGCAGAGCAGCCAAGGGTGCCCAGGGCTGTCGTGCAGAGCAGGGTCCTGCAGCCCAGGGCGCTGTGCTGGGGCAGGGACTCTGCTGCCTGCCAGGGACAGCTCTCAGCCAGCCCTGGCAGCTGCTCCCAGTGCTGGGGGACAATATCTGGGTGGATGGATACTGCTGGTAAGGCTTGGAAGTGTTCTTGTGTGGTGAGGATGCTGCATTTTTCAGGACTGCTTCCAGCATGACATTTAACTGCAGAACATTTCCAATTACATTATACCAGGAGCACAGACAGTCGGGGGCTGTATAAAAGGGAAAATCCTGCTTTTTGAATCTGCTGCTCTGGGTTGCCTGGATAGGAAATTGCACATAGATATTCATCTCTCAGTTCAGGCTGAGGAAAATAAATACCTTTTCTCTCAGTTCTCATTAAACTCGGCAGTGACAGAAATCAGCACCGGGCCCCTCACAGGCAGTATCAGTGTTGCTTTTCCAGCCTCCTCAGGGTTGCTCCGACTTCGCCATCAGAGCCTGCAGAGCCTGAGCTGCCCCTGGGCAGTGCCTGAGCTGGAAGGTGTCTGCAGGGCAGAACTGAGCCCCCAGAGCTGGGCTGGGCTCTGGTAGCACTGGCAGGGCCGAACCCTGGGCATGGGGAAGCAGCTGCTGGCAGGAACAACTCCAGGCAGCAGAACCCGGAGCAGGCAGTGGGGGAAAAGTGTCCCCAGGCTGTGCTGGGATATTTAAAGTTGTCTCCAAACATAAATATTTCATGATTACTTTTCCTACAGGTCCCCTTGCCAAGACAGCACAAATGTCCAACAGCAGCTCCATCAGCCACTTCCTCCTGCTGGCATTGGCAGACACGCGGCAGCTCCAGCTCCTGCACTTCTGCCTCTTGCTGGGCATCTCCCTGGCTGCCCTCCTGGGCAACAGCCTCATCATCAGTGCCGTAGCCTGCAGCCACCACCTGCACACACCCATGTTCTTCTTCCTGCTCAACCTGGCCCTCACTGACCTGGTCTCCATCTGCACCACTGTCCCCAAAGCCATGCACAATTCCCTCTGGGACACCAGGAACATCTCCTACACAGGATGTGCCACACAACTCTTTCTGATTTACTTCTCCCTTGGATCACAGTTTTATCTCCTGACTATCATGTGCTACAACCGCTACGTGTCTATCTGCAAACCTCTGCACTACGGGACCCTCCTGGGCAGCAGAGCTTGTGCCCACATGGCAGCAGCTGCCTGGGCCATTGCCTTACTCACTGCTCTCATGCACACGGCCAATACATTTTCCCTTCCACTGTGTTATGGCAATGCCCTGGGGCAGTTCTTCTGTGAAATCGATCAGATTCTCAAGCTCTCCTGCTCACACTCCTATCTCAGGGAACTGGGGCTCATTGCTGTTAGTTCCTGTTTAGCATTTGGTTGTTTCATGTTCATTGTTTTCTCCTATGTGCAGATTTTCAGGGCTGTGCTGAGGATCCCCTCTGAGCATGGACGGCACAAAGCCTTTTCCACCTGCCTCCCTCACCTGGCGGTGCTCTCTCTGTGCCTCAGCACTGTTATCTTTGCTCACCTGAAGCCTCCCTCAATGTCCTCCCCATCCCTGGATGTGGCCCTGTCAGTTCTGTACTCGGTGGTGCCTCCAGCCCTGAACCCCCTCATTTACAGCCTGAGGAACCAGGAGCTCAAGGCTGCAGTGTGGACACTGACGACTGGATGCTTTCAGGAACATTAAACTGCTGGCTAATTTCTGCAAACTTGTAATAAAAGTCATCTTTGATACTTCTTGTTGGTTTCATTTAGGAGGTTCTTTTCCTTTGCAATACTTTTATTAATCTTGTCCATGAAGAAATGTCATTCTTTCTGCTATCATTAATTTAGTTTATCTCCACCTTCCCTGTGGGCACAGACTGTGTCAATGAGGGACTGCTCTCTCAGTGGCTTAAAATTAACTAAGAGATGTCCCAGCAGAGTTTTCTGCAGAGATGCCCTTTTGTTGCCTTCTCTGGAGCTGCAGCAGCAATGTCTGTGTGCAGAGCTGGGGGCAGATTAGTGCTGACCCAGCAGCTGTGCCCAGCAGCAGCAGCACTTGGTGTTGCCAGTGCTGCTGCCGTGGCTCTGCCCCGCTACCCTGGTGGCCCTGGTGTTGTTGTAGGGCCTGAGTGCTCTCAGGGCCAGGCACAGCCCTGGGGGTGGCAGTGCTAGGGCTGCAGCAGGGACAGGCCATGGGCACTGCTGGGGCAGCGCTGACGCCTCAGGCCGGGGCCTGGGGGCTCCAGGCACCTTGCCCAGGCTCTCTCAAGAACACACACAGGCCAATGCTCAGCACAGAAAAGCCCCATGAGCAGCCCCAGGCTGGCCGTGGGCAGGCTGGGGGCAAAACAGCATGGCTGGGGCTCTGAAAGGGCCCTGGGATAGACGGGAAGGAGCAGCAGAGCAGGGGCTGATCCATCCCCAGTGCGCTGCACAGCCCAGGGCAGCATCCCAGAGCATCCTCATGGAGCTGCCAACAACATCCCCCCTCTGCAGCCCTGGCCTCTCCCCCAGCTCACACAGGTGCCCCATCCTTGCAGCCACAGACACAGCAGCACTGGCTCAGCAGCCCCTGTTTGCATTGCACAGAGCAGGGGGAACACCCCCATGCTGTTGATGTGGGGACGTGAACCTGAGGGAGCACAAATGCCATCAGCCCCTGGGATCAGCAAGGGCTGGGGGACACCAGGGAAACCACTCAGCTTTTTCCTGGCCTCTGCAGTCAGCCAGAAAGTTTGTTCCCATCAGCTGGGAGTTTCCTGTCCCACTGCAGACACTGTTGCTCAGAGCCAGGGCTGCCTGGCAGCCACCCCCAAACTGCCCTGAGCATTTCCTTGGATTCCCCTTTGTTTTCTTTCCTCTTCCTGATACAAATTTCTTCCTAGTGCCCAGCCCTGTTCCCTGCCCTGCAAACAGCCCATCCCTGTTTGCCCTTTCCTCTCTGGCCCCACTCCCCATTGCAGTTCCTGACTTGGCACCATGGGAACGTCCCTTGGGCAGCAGGATCATCCTACAAGTGCTGCAGGAATTGTCTGCAGGCTCCTGCAGTGCCTGGTGCTGCTCCCTTGCCAGAGGCACCCCAGGCCAGGGGGGCACATCTGGGCTGCTGTGTCTGGCTCTGGGGCTCCCTGTTCTGGGCAGTGAGGAGGAGCTGCAGAGGCTCTGCAGGACTGACAGGATGGGCTTTGGGGCTGGCAGGAAAAGCTGAGGGACCTGGGCTGCTGGAGCTCCTGAAGAGGAGGCCCAGGGCTCATCCTGCAACTGCTCCAAGGGTGGTTTCAGAGAATCCCAGAATCAGCAGGGGTGGAACAGGCCATGGAGATCATCAAGTCTACCCTGTGCCCTGACACTACCTTGTCTCCCCTGGGCCTCCTCCAGGATAAACAACCCCAGCTCCCTCAGGTGCTCCTCAAAGCTCTTGTGCTCCAGACCCCTCCCCAGCCTTGTTGCCCTTCTCTGGACACACTCCAGCCCCTCCATGTCCTTCCTAAATTGGGGGCCCAGAACTGGACACAGCACTCGAGGTGCTGCCCAACCAGTGCTGAGTGCAGGGGAAGAATCACTGCCCTGCTCCTGCTGGCCACACCATTCCTGATCCAGGCCAGGAGCCATTGGCCTCCTTGCCCACCAGGGCACATGTCTGGCTCATGTCCAGCCTGCTGTCCATCAGTCCCTGCAGGTCCCTTTCTGCCTGGCCGCTGTCCAGCCCATCTGTCCCCAGCCTGTAGCACTGCAGGGGTTGTTGTGGACAAAGTGCAGGACCCGGCACTTGGTCTTGTTAAACCTCACCTTGTTGGATTTGGGCCCTGGATCCAGCCTGTCCAGGGCCCTGTGCAGAGCCCTCCTACCCTCCAGCAGATCTACACTCACACCCAGCTTGGTGTCATCTGCAAATTTGGTGATTTTCTATTCTTTTTCACGCATGTGATAATCATTTCCCCAAAATCTTTAGCATATTTCCCCTCCCTTTAATCCATGTGCTCTTCTGTCCTGAAGGTCTCTCTGGTGGTCCCTGGTGGTTGTGGACCCCAATATTCCAGAGAGCCTGGCTGAGCTGGCAGGACACTGAGGCTGCTGAACTTCCAGTTCCCTTCTCACAAAATGGGCATTGTGTGGTTTCCACAGGCCTGGGCTTTGGAGAACAAGCTCCAGGTGTCAGCTCAGCTGGTGGAGACAATTTATCATCTGGTAGCATGAAGTCACAGAGTTGGCTGTGACATCACAGAGTGGGTTATGTGAAGTCATTGAGCAGCTATGACATCATAGACTGTCTCCGTGACATCATAGAGCCAGCTGTGACATCACAGTGCAGATTATGACATCACAGACTCTGGTGTGACATCAGAGACCAGCTGTGTGACATTAGAGAATGGGCTGTGACATCACAGAGCAGGCTGTGACATCCCAGAGGGGCTGTGTGACATCCCAGGAGGGCTGTGTCAGGTCACTGGGTTGGTCACTCTGCCACAGCCCCACCTCACAGATTCCCCCCAGAAGTCCAATGCTGTTCATGCCCAGCAGAGTCCCTGTCCCCTGGTATCCCCCTGGCCCACCTGGAGCCACTGCCTCCCCCAAGGATGTGCCACAAGATCAACTCCAAAATGTGACACAGGGACAAGGGGCCAGGACTGTGTGACCAGGACATCAAGGACGTGGATTATCCAGGTCACTGTGGCCTGGGTTGGGTTCCCCAGGGCAGGAAAGATGTCTGGCAGCTGGAGCAGGGTCTGGGAAGGGCCTCCAAGGTGGGGCTGGAGCCCTTGGGCTGTGAGCAGAGGCTGAGGGAGCTGGGCTTGTCCAGCCTAGAGCAGGGAAGGCTGAGGGGCTCCTCATCCCAGCCTGGCAGTGCCAGCGAGGAGGGGATGGAGAACACAGAGCCAGGCTCTTCACTGGGGGGGCTGGTGGGAGACAAAAGCCAATGGGTGGAAGGGGAAAGAGGGGAGATCAGCCAGGACAGGAGGAGATGAAAGGAGTCAGGCTGGTTTCAGCATTTCCTCAACACCAAAAGCAGCCTGAAACCCTTCTCCATGTACCACTGACAGCTTTGCAAATAGGGAATTGTTCAGGCTGTTTTACCCCACTTCCAGATGAGCATCCTGATACAACTTAACTCCATTTATATCTATCACAGAACCACATTTCTCTAAAATTAATTTTAGTATGGAAATCACTTGTGGATGGTGGACATGTCAGACGCTGCTGGGACATTGCACATAGCTCAGGAAAGAGCATGATTGTTATTGAATTGTGTCCTCTTCAACCATGGTCTGTTGGCCATGAAGAGAAATTTCCTGTGCCTCTGAGTCCCACCAGTTCCTGACCCCCTAAGGACACAAACCTGGTGAGTTCTGGTTCCCACTCCAGTGCACCTCCCTCCATCCCCATAGCAGAGCTCCCTCGTCCCAGAAAGTCCCTGGCAATGCAGGGATGAAGGAAACAGGACAGGCTGTGGGGATCAGGGGCAGGGCAGAGCCAGGGATTTGGGGTGGTTGTGAGCCCAGGGCAGGACCCGGCCCTTGGCCTTGGTGAACCTCATCCCATTGTCCTGGGCCCATGGCTCCAGCCTGGCCAGATCCCTCTGCAGAGCTTCCCGCCCTCCAGTACAGCCATGCTGCCACCCAGCTTGGGCTCACCTGGGAACTGACTGAGGGTGCCCTCGATGGCCTCATCCAGATCAGCAATAAAGAGATTTCACTGACCTGGCCCCAATCCTGAGCCCTGGGGACAGCCCTGGATGTGACTCCATTCCTCATCTGCTGTGAACGCCAGGGGTTGGATGAGGGAAATGGTGGGGTGGGGGTAGGGACAAAGTGTGATTGATTGTCAGCCATGAAGGGACTTGGTTTTCATATCTGTTCAGACCGCATGAGGAGGGGCTGGGGATCAATATCAAGTGGGGATTGCTGATAGCAATTTAAAAAGGGGAAAAGAAAACTAAACAGGACAAAACAATTCTCCCTTCATTGTTTTCAATATAGTAGATTCACTTTGAATACACTTCTGGAATCTGTCTAATTAACCACAGAAGTATTCAAGACTTGAATTATTCCCATGGGTTTGTCTTGTTTGGGTGTTTTGAAAAAATGTTAATCAGCTTTTCTCACTGAATTTCTCAACTGAAGAGCTCAAGAAGGAAGAGGCCTCTGAAAAAGTAAAATTCATCACCAACCTCCAAGGTGCTGAGGATCTATCCTGATCAGAGCAGGAATGAACAGAAATGGGCAGAGCTTTGTGTCTGTCCCAGCTTTGGGATGTACCCTGGGCCTGGAGCAGGAGCAGCTCTTGAGGGCCCCAAGGCCACGGCTCTTGTGCTGCCCTGGGCAGATGGGATGGCAGCAGGGGCTGCAGAGCTCTCAGCACCTCAGCCCGAGGGGAGCAGGGCATCCAGGGAGCCTCCTTTGGCCTTGGCCAAGCACCTTCCCCCATGGCTGGGGCTGAGTCCTGTGGCAGCTGCAGCTGCTGCTGTGCCCTTGCCAGGGGCTGAGGCCGTGGGGCCAGTGCCCAGAGCAGCCTGGCCTGAGCAGAGCTGTGGGGCCAGAGCCAGCTGGGCTGGGTTGGGGAGAGGCCCTTGGTGCTGCCCAGAGCTCAGGGCAGCTGGCAGAGCTTGCAGGGAGCTGGGCTGGGCTCAAAGACACTGGCCCAGAAACCATCAGTGTCCATCTCAGCCTGGCTGAGCGTGCAGGGGCCAAGAAGAGCGGCCCAAGGTCTGCAAGTTCTCTGGGTGGGAGCTGAGCTTGAGAGCCCTTGAGCCCTGCCAAGTGCTGGGGCTGCACCTCCAGCTCCAGAGGAGATGGAACAGATGGGAGCAGAGACAAATCATTCCTGCTGCATTCTTTCTTTTGTTTTCCTGTACAGGTGACCTGGATCCATATATAGAGGAGGTGATTTGTGTCAGGTAAGACTGGTAGAGTGAGAAGAATAATGTTTCCTGACTTAAAATAATATTTCATGCATAATACACAATGAGAAACAATAGACATATATTTGATCAGAAGAGCATCTGAGTTTTTCAGAGGAGGAGAGACTCATTGAGGTTCCAGTAGTCAAACCTGTTCAAATACTTTCCTCAGGGCTTCCTTGAGATGAGAGGTGACCACCAGAGGCGAAGGCCAGCCAGAGCTCTCTGTCCTGGCAGCTTTTGTGTGGAAGAACCTTGCAGATAGGGAATTTTTTAGTGGGAGTATAACTTTTGGCTGTGAGAAGTTGGGAAGACAGATGGTTCTTTTCCATAGGAAGGAAAGCAGAGAGCCCCAGCTCTCCAGGGGCTGATGAGAGGCAGCCCTCAACATTCCAAGATCACCTGGACCTGTCAGGTGGGCCCTGGGAGGCCAAACTGGCCAGACCTGTTCCATGTTCCCTTGGTTCCATGAGGCCCTGCAGTGTCACAATGTTCTCCTTGCTTCTGCAGTGTCACAGTGACCCTGTGCTTCCATGAGACCCTGCAGGGTCACAGTGGCCCTTTGGTTCCCTGGGGCCCCACAGTGTCCCAATGGTCTCCATGATTCCATGGGGCCTTGCAATGCCACAATGCTCTCCATGGATCCACAGTGCCCCACAGGATCACAACGGCCCTTTGGTTCCACAAAGCCCTGCTGCTTCACACTGGACCCTAGGGACCATGCAGCCCAACAGAGCAACAGTGATGGCCTTGGTGCCACGAGGCCCCAAAGTGTGTCAGTGGTCTCTTGTATCCGTGATGCCCACAATGTCACAGAATTTTGGATGAAAAGTGCCATTTTTGGCCTGTGCAGGACAGATTGCTCTTTTCCATAGCAAGGAAAGCACAGAGCCCCAGGGTCTGAAAGCAGCTGAGACCAGCTGACATGAAGACAAGGGCAGCCAGACTTGCTGGTAATGGCAACTTTTGTCTGGGAGCAATCCCTGGATAGTGGGAATTCTGGAGAGGGAATCCCATTTTGGCCATGGATGCTTGAATGAGAAGGGTAGATCTTTTCCAATTGAAGGAAAGCCCAGAGCCCCAGTGTTTCATGGGTACATGAGAAGAGACTCTTGACATGCCAAGGGCAGTTGGACCAGTCAGGCCAAGCCAACCAGACCTGTTCCCTGTTCCCTTGGAGGATCCAAGTGTCACAGGGGTCTCCTTGGTGCCAAAGTGTCACTATGGACCCTTGCTTCCATAGGGACTCACAATGTCAGAAGGGTCTCCTTGGTTCCATGAGGCCCTGCAGAGCCCCTTGATTCAATGATGCCTCCAAGTGTCATCATGGCCTCCAGGATTCCATGAGGCCCCACAATGTCACAATGGACCGTTGGTTCCATGGGGTCCTGCGCTGTTCCATAGATCCTTAGTTCCATGGGGCCCTGCAGTGTCACAATGGACTCCTTGGTTCCATGGTGCCCCTCAGTGTGACAACTGCCCCTTGGCCTGCCAAGACCCCACAGTGTCACAGTGGTTCCTTGCTTGCATGAGGCCTTGCAGTGTCACAATGGTCTCCATGGTCCCATAAGGCCTTGCAGTGTCACAACAGACCATTGGTTTCATGGAGCTCCACAGTGTCACTGTGGTCCCCTTGGCTCCACAAGGCTCTGAAGTGCCACAATGGCCCTTTGGTCCCACAAGGCCTCCAAGTGTAAAAATGGCCTCCATGGTTCCATGAGGCTCTGCTGTGTGTTGCCTTCTCAAGGCGTGGTGACCTGGTTCTCAGTCCGGCACGGTGGCCCAAAGCCCAGGGTCACTCGGTCCATATGCTTCTGACACCAACATGGTGGACAGCAAATGGCGTTTATTGAGGGGTCAAAAGGGTTTTTATAGCTTGGGCAGTCCGTGTCATTTCCTTCTGCTCACGTCCGGCTGGGTGCAGCCAGGTACGGAGCAAAGGTCTGACTGTGGGGGGAGGGATCTCCTGACTGTCCGTACAGCCGGATTTCTTCCGCACGCATATCCCTAACTCTCCACATTTCCCCCCTGCCTCATGATTAGTAAAAATCGTATAAAATTACAAAATGTAGAGGTTACAAAATTTCATGGGTTAGTAAAATTAGTATAAAATTGTAAGTGTGTTAGTAACTGGCATGCCTTAAAGTAATAATCGGCGCTTGAGAAACATAATGTTAACCGTTTCTAAACGCTTTTTAACAAATAGCACCAGTTTGTTTAATATGCAAGGCCAGAAGATTAGGGCTAGTAAGATTATAGTGAGTGGGCCTATTAGGGTAGAAAGCAGGGTGGTGAGCCATGGGGACTGGTTGAACCACGACTCAAACCAGCCCCGTTGAGCTTCTCTGTCCATTTTTCTTAGGTTTAGTGTCGGTTTCTCAGTTCAGCCATGGAGTCTCTAACGACTCTGGTGTGGTCTGCATAAAAGCAGCATTCCTCCTTCAAGGCGGCACACAGGCCTCCTTGCTGCATGAACAAGAGGTCCAGTCCTCGCCTGTTTTGGAGGACAACCTCTGAGAGCGAGGAAAGGGATTTTTCTAGGGAAGAAATGGATTTCTCGATCCTCTGCAAGTCCTCGTCAACAGTCATCTGCAGTTGTGCCAGTCCTTGATGTTGTGTTGCAAGGGCCGAGATGCCTGTGGCAGCGCCAGTAGCTTCTAAACCGAGGAGCATTGCGATGGTGATGCCTGTTATCACTTCTCGTTTTTGGAGCTGGTCGGGTTCCTTGAACAAGCGGTACACCTCTTCCTGGCGATACAGGACTCTGGGGAGAATTAAAACTTGGACACAAAAGTCAGTAGAATGATCGAATTTGTCAAGGAGTACACATGGGCTTACCCCGGATTGGTGACAGACCCACATTCCCGATGCAGCTGGGATCACCCACTGGAACTTCCCTCCCTTAAGTTTGACGAATTCCCAGCAGACGTTGCCCATCTGCTTTGTCAAGGTTGAATTGCCAAAGCATTTGCCTTGGCCCGTAACCTGACTTAGGGTAATGCCTCTCCAGGGGGTGTCCCATCTGCATTGGTGTGGATTGTCTGACTTTGAGAAGATGAATGGGAGATCGAGGGCAACACCTTCATAAAAAGGGGGTTGTGCATCATAGCATAACCAGCATGACTCTGTGAGGTTCAGGTTGGATTGGTTTAACGATAAGAAGGTAGCATTTAACATGCTTAAGAATGGATTGGAGAGGGTTGGTTTGGCTAAGAGATTGGATGGGGAGGAGGTTAGTTTTAGCATCTGTGTTTTGTGGCTGGAACTACCGTTAGCTGCGATCCCCTTCCTGGGTCTACTCATTGCAAGAATCGGATTGGGTCCGACTGATTGGGATATTGGAGGTGGGAATCTGATAATTTGTATGTTCACCCAGATGCGGCGAGAGAGATAAACAAACGCTGTCCGCACTTTGCCCGTGGCCCAGCCATCATGGGTCGGCTGCAGGACTGTCGTTATATAGCCTGTGCAGGTGTGCTGTTTCCTGCCTTGGGGCAAAATTACTGCCACGTGGCCTGCCTGGCCACACTTAAAGCATGCCATCACACTAGTTATTGCAGTGCGAACTGCTGCTTGGCTGAGAGCTAGGTGTTCTTTCTTTGCAACATGTCTGATCATGGCAGCAACACTGGACCCAGGTGGCAGTGATCTTAAAATGTCCTTGGTGGCTGAGCTGCATTGCTGGCGTAGGCAGTCTGCTAGCATAGAACCCTTCGCCTCTGAGGGTAATGCAGAGGAATCTAATGCTGCCTGAAGGCGGTCCACAAACTGAGTGAAGCTCTCACTCTCACTCTGCTTTATAGTGGACCATGGCGATGGTCTGCCTATTACTTTGGAAGCAACACGGCTGGCTTCTCGGGCAGCACGGGTTGTTGTCATAACCTCATGGCCCGCAGGCCCTCAGCCTGCACCTGGGGGATGATCATAGTGCCCATTAGCCTCTGTATGCTGGAGCCATGCAGTGGATGGTCTGCCCCTGTTACTAAGGCTAGCTACTTTACACAATTATCCTCCCATTCCTGTTTAAAAATGATCATCTCCGCCCCATTGAAAATCAGCCTGCCAGTCTTTTTGATATCAAAGGGAAGCATATCATCGCCTCCAAAAACGCTGTCAATGAGTGTGGAAACCATGGCAGAATTAATCCCCCTGTCTGCAACCGCTTTAACAATTGCCTGCATGTCTTTCGGGTTTACGGGGGAGCAGGTTCTTTGATTTTCGCCTGCCCCGCCCACACGGACCGGGAACACCAGTGTGGCAGACGGAGCCCACTCCACGCAAGCCATTTTTATTTTCCGCCAGTCTGTAAGCAGGGTTCGATCTTTCTCTGATATCCCCTTAACCCACACAGGAGCGCTGCAGCTAGTGACCTTGTATGCCGCTGCTTCCTTTTTGTTAAAACCTGAGTTGGTGTCGGAATCCTTCAACCACCTTCCGAGCCCGTCCCAGCTCGAGTCAGAGTCCAAGTCGGAAGTCGACTGGCCAGACATTTCCGGGCTGCTCTGCTGTTTTCTCGGGCTCCGACCCCGCCCCTTCTTGCAGGGGTCGGGCCGTTCCCTCCCCCTGGGCTCCTCCCGCCTCCTGCTGGGGGAGGTTCTTGCCCTATAAGGACCTAATTTAAATTGAGCGCTTTGAATGGTCCCAAGTCCCTTCTCAGGGGCCGCCCCTCCTCCCCGCTCGCCCACGCTTGCTCTGTTCAGCGAGCCTTCTGCATTTCCACCCCCCGTGTCAACATTCCAGCCCTGGTCACGCGCTCCAGCGCCATTTACGAACGCATATGGCAGGGGTGCCTTTTTATCAACCGCTTTGGGGTCCGATACTACAGCAGCATTCTGTGCCTCCTCTGCTAGCCCCTGCCAAAACGTCCATGCGCGCTCCCCCCCCCCGATGGTGAGTCTGGTCATTGAGGGGGTTCCGGCATTCGCGCCTCCGCGCGCCCGACCAGATCAAAGTCCTCCGCGGTTTGCGTCGCTGCCCCTACCCGCAGCTGCGGCGTGCCTAATAAAAAAGTTCGCGCGGCTTTCCAGGTTTCTTGCTCTTGCCAAGCTTTTTGCAGAGCCTGGATAACTCTGTCCCACGATTTGAGGGTTTTCCCTGAGCCTGAGGACATGGTTTCCTCAGCCAGAGCCTTCGTGCAATTATCCCAAATCTCCGGATGGAAAATTTCTACCGGGCTTTCTATAGCCCCTAGCTTTATGAGTCTCGGCACTGCGAGAATAAAATCCTTAAGCTTACACTTGATACCCCACTGTGCATGGATCTGACGACCTTCGCGATAGCGTCCATGCTCCTCGCTGGTCCGGGGGCGTCCCCCCTGCTGCACTAGGCCAGCTGTGCAGCCGCCGGTTCCTTGTCCAGGTGATCCCCGAACCCTGGGCGTGATCGTGTCCCGGGTTATCGGCACCAGATGTTGCCTTCTCAAGGCATGGCGACCTGGTTTTCAGTACGGCACGGTGGCCCGAAGCCCAGGGTCACTCGGTCCATATGCTCCTGACACCAACATGGTGGACAGCAAATGGCGTTTATTGAGGGGTCACAAGGGTTTTTATAGCTTGGGCAGTCCGTGTCTTTTCCTTCTGCTCACGTCCGGCTGGGTGCGGCCAGGCACGGAGCAAAGGTCTGACTGCAGGGGGGGGGGAGGGTGGGGATGTCCTGACTGTCCGTACAGCTGGATTTCTTCCGCACGCATATCCCTAACACTCCACACAAATGCTTCATAAATAGATTTCAGAACACAGTGTAAAACATTCCAGAAGTGTTCCCTGTGGAGACATTGTCCTAGAATTGCTACCACCAGCAGTTTCACTTTGCATAGGCTCACAGCTTTGTGTTTTTGTTGCCTGCTACATTTTAAAGCCTCATTAGTCAAAAGCTAAATTTTGTTACCAGGAGCAGCATAGGCTTAGAGTGCATGGCAGTCTCTACAGCTTCAATCTCATCCTAGGCTCCTGAAGCCCAGAGCTGCAAGTAGTGATGGCTGGGACTTGTCAGTCCCATGTGACCACTTGATAGAACCTATAGTTTACTGCTCTGTAAAGGGGCAGGAAGGAGTAGCGGTTGTTGAAGTAATTGTAACTTAGCAACATGCTCACCTTCTTGGTAGGGGAATCCTCAGCAGGGTCATTCTCTTTGGTTAGGAGGAAATTTGCCATCTCCCTCTGCATAGTGCTGTGGTTGGGAATGTAGTGATCCCCCCCAGCCTTTGTGGGGTAGCTTTGAATTTTGGATCCAGATTTACCTGCATTCACGTATGAAAATATTGTCTTACAGCTATATAACAGCCTGTATTACAGCTTTCTCGGGAGTAAACCCAACACTCTTCCACATCACACCCACCAGACAAGTAGGACTCTGAGGTCTCATGCCACTCAGTCACAACTAACTTATATTTTCCTCCCTGCCATCAAGCTGGTTGGGGACTGTGTGGTGCAACTCCTTGGGTCTAGTGCAACAATTCCAGAGTCCAGAGATAAGGGGAAGATACAAAAACGCTCACAGGATGTAAAGCTGTCAGCTGACAGTCCCGCCCACACTCGTCCTAGCATACAGCTGTGCCAGCAAGGCTCAGCTGGGCGAACAGCAGCTCGCCAGTCCCAGTGCTCAGAGCTCTGCCCCTCATGCTGGCAAGGAGGTGGGTGGCTGTCAGGAGCACAGCCCACCTCCTCCTGCCTGAGCAGCAGCCGGTAGGGCAGCGTGGTAGGCAGCCCAGAGCCCCGTGGCTGCGGACAAGCAGCCTGGGCGAGGCTCCCGCACTCAACCTCTGCCGCTGGTGGCCAGCGCTCACCGGGTGTCTTGGACAGTGTCCTGCTGGAGCTGTGGGAGCGATTGGCTGGCTTCATGGGCGACACGCCGACGGGGCTGCCCCTGGGATCGCTCTCCTTGGCCTTGCGCTGCCATCGCGCAGGCGGCGCGTTCAGGATCAGCGTGTCCAGCTTCAGCAGCCCGTGCAGGTCTGCCTCGAATAGGACCTGCGCCATGGTCCTGCGGGCGGGCAGGCGGTGTTAGCCGTACCCACCGGCCGGGCTGAGCCTACTCCGACAGGCCCCGCCGGCCTCCCCACCACTGGACCGTGCAAGCGCTCCGGCCGCTCCTCCCCACACACGGACACCCCCACTCTCCCCAACCGCTCCTCGAGACACCCCATCAGCCGATACGCCCTCCCTCCGCTCCTCGGGGGTCCTTGATCAGCCGGCATCCCTTCCCGTCGCTCTTTGGGGCTCCCTCCGATAAGCGACATTCTCCCTTCCCCTGCCTGCCTCATCACAGCCTCCCCGCTCGGGACTGCGCCTCCAGACCACCTCTCCGGCCCTGTGGCATGCTCAGCCCCGCGGCGCCGCCGCCGCTGGCCCGCCCCGCAGCATTTTAAACAGCGGGCGGACGGGGCCCCATTTGGCCGCTTCACACCCAACGGCTGCGCACTGCCCGGTGACGGCTGCGCCACGCAACGCGATTGGCTGAGCCGCGGGACGGGGCAGGGCGCTCCGCGCGAGCAGTAAGGGGGCGGGACTGGGGTGGGACCAGGGCGGGGCGTTCTTGCTGGGGCGGGGCGATCCAGGCCGGGGGCGGGGCGGCGCAGGAGGGACCAGGCGGGGGCTCAGGGGAACAGGAGTTTATGGCGGGGTGGGGGCGGTCGTGGCTGCCCACGGCTCGCAGCCGCTCATGAGCAGGTAGGACTAGCTGGCGATGTCGGTGCTGGACAGGCGGCCCCCAAGGTGCTCCAGCGGCGGGCCCGCCTCACGCCGCGGGCCGGGGAGCACCTCCAGCCGGCAGGGCAGGACGGCCTCCTCCGGCGGCTGCTTGTCGAAGGCGCTGGCCTGGGGGGACACGGAGTGGACGGGGTAGGGGGTGCCCTTCGAGCTGCCCCCGGGAGCAGCTCAGCCACCCTGCCCACCCACTCACCTGGCCGTGCTTGCTGCTTTTCTGGAGGAAGCTGCCCAGAGCACGGTGCAGGTCAGGAACAGGCAGCCAGAGTTTCTGCTTCACGTTGCTGGGTACGGAGGAAGGGGCATCGAATTTACCCTCAGACTTGAGGTGCCCTAATGCCCCGTGCAAGGTGCCCAGGCTTGGTGCTGGACCCCCTCGCCTGCCCCCGGCACAGGTCTTTACCTGTAGAGGGAGGGGAAAGTGCAGCACAGCCCCAGGAGCGCTACTGAGAAGAGCAGCGGCACCGCCGTAACACTGGGGATGAGCCAGCCTGCATCGGAGGAGGAACGCTGAACTGTAGCCCTTCCCAGACCCACCATCTCTGAGCCCCTCGCAGCCCCCTGCCCCGTGCTCCCCTCGCCATTTCCAGCACTCTCCGCCTCTTGCCGTCAGCCGTGTGGCTCCTGCGGCGGCAGCCTCCAGCCCTGCCCCTTACCCGCATCGGCCACGGCATCAACCACAACGGGTTTGGGCCCGGCGCTCCAGCTGCCCCAGTACCACGGCCCACTGGGCTGGGCCCGCATCTGCGCGGGGTAGCGGGACCCTGGCCGCAGGTCCAGGACCTCTTTCCTCGCTGCTCGGGGAACCTGCATGACCTGCGGGGCAGAGCCAAGCTGGAGGTATGGCTGCTGTGGGCTGGCACCAAGGGGTGGGTCCCGCTTGGCCCGACCCCGCGCCTGCCGTGTGTCAGCAGCGGAGGGGGGCAGCGCTGCTTGGGGTATCCTGGGCAGGCCTTTCCTTCCAGTCATGGCTGTTCTCCGTGGCATAGCGGACCTGGTAGTCCAGCTGCTCTGCCAGCAGCTCCAGGGGCGGCAGCCACTGCAGGCTCAGCCGGCCCGGCGACACTGTTGCCTGCACAAGCTGTGGGGCATCTGTGAGCACTGCTGGTGTTGGGGATAGGCATTTGTCACTCCTGTGAAACGGGACACGGGACACTGTGTCCCCTGTGAGCCATGCAGGGGCTGTGGTGGCACTGGGACTCACCAGCCTGGTGCAGCCAAAAGGGCTCCTTGAAGTAGCTGAGTGTGGGCAGCATGTGGGTCCTGGTGACATTCACCAGGACAGAGATGGCACTGCCAGCCTTGGGCTGGAAGGTGCAGGCATAGGTGCCCTGTGTCCCCCTGCTCACCTCCTCACACTGTTGCCATGCATCTCCCCTGTAGAAGGAATTTAGGAAATATAGGGATCAACTTTTAAGGATTATGGAACATAGATAGCTTAGATAATAGAGGATTGTTTAGCTTAGAATAGTGTTGTTAATTTAGGGAAGCTTTTAAGTAGAAATGAAAGAATTGTCATAATAAGAATTAAGCTGTGCGAGGAAAAGCTGGGCTGCAGCCCAACTGGAGCCTGTAGGTGCTCCAATCTGTCAGCCTGAACAGGCCACCTGCAGGACAGAAGGATGAAGATGGAGAAGTAGTGAGGGGATACTTTGTTTCAGCCCAAGTGCCAATAGAAGTCTAAAATGTCCCGAGTATTGTTAGACTCCCTTCCTTGCCAGCCAGGCTGTAGCTAAGTGGACAATCCTTTTCAGAGGCCCAAAGAACATAGTGAGGTAAGCAGCTTTGCTTACCTGAAGTGTGGAATGCCCGTAGGAAGCTGCGAGACTTGTCGGTATTGAACGCCAGGAGATGAGCTCACATTCAGGACAACACTAGGAGGCAGATGTGCAGTCCTTGCTGGGCCTCTTGTCTTGAAGATGTCACGGTGATCAGCAGCAATCACCATTTGGTTCCCACCCTCCCCTCACTATGTCACCTATGGGATGGAATGGCATTGTCATAGCAGCATCTGGCCCTTCCTCCCTGATTCTCTTTTCCTCCCTTTTCAGCTCAGAGCCGCAGGGACCATTTGGGCCAGCCTCATCCCCCACGGGTGTGTGCAACCACCAGGGCCTCCTCAGAGCCCCATTCCCACTCTGCTGCCTCCTTGGCCTTTTCCCACATCTGGGCCAGCCTGCTGTTGCCAGCTGTTGGGCACACACACACACAGCATACCACACCTGCCAGGGAGCAATTTGATGCCAGAGCCCCTGCTAACCACGGCTCAAGAGCCTGGCACTTTTCCCACCCAGCTGTGGCTCCATTTGGACTCCATCTGCTGGGATACCCACTGTGAGGGACTGCTCAGGGACTGAAAGCTCCTTGAATGGTGCCCACAGGCCTGATTTCCACACCTCCCCATTCCTCCTACCCCTAAGGCTGCCTCAGCCTTCTAAACACAATTTTTCTTACTCTAATGGCTTCCTGTGCTTCACTGCATACTGTAAGCAGGAGTACACAGTTTTGATTGTCTTTATTCTAGAATTAATAAAGAGAAGTTGGAAGTGCTGCTAGAGCTTGTCATTTCAAACTTGAAGCAACTGCAAAAAGTAGAGAAGCTTTCTGTGCAGCTTTTCAGTGAATTTGAAGTCTCCTTCCTCTTCACTCAGTTTCAGCATATCTGTTGATTTTCCTTTGCTGTCCTCTTTTAAACTTCATCACTTGTCTATCGATCTGTAAAAAATACCCTGTAAACCCAACACAAATTTACTATTCTTTGTATTTTTCCTCTTCTGGAAAAGTTGAGGCTCCTGTGATCTTCTCCTGTGATCTAGACTTTGATTCCCATCTTGGCACTGGCTAAGAGCAGAACAAATGGAATTTGTTACCTGCTAGTAAGATCTGCTAGCAAAGGTCACAGTTAGAGCTAAGCATGGTGCTTCTCTCCCTCCGCTGAATACACATCTTTGTGTCTAGGCCTGGTAGTTTCCAGGAGCACCTGGGAACAACTGCCAAGGACAAAAGTCTCACTCTTGCTGGTTTGGACACGGATGTTTGGTAGGATTTTGATCTACATCTACAGTGACCTACAGGAACTGGATCTTTGACACAAAGTGCCTTCAATCAACATTTCAAAGCATAGTGGGCAATGAAGTCCAGATACTAATGAGTAGTGGTTTGTTTGAACTCTGTGTAACATATGAGACAATATCCCAAAACATGTTATTTTTGAGTGTTTCAGGCATTTAAAACTCAGGCTTATTCTTGTCAACGCTTTTCTTTCCTCCCTTCAGAAATCTGCATGCCCAGGTACTAATTTCTTTCTCAGTTTGTTGACAAGTGACCTGTCAGACAATACTTGTTTCTTGACCCACAGATGGGGCAACTGTCACCATTAGGCCGTGAAATAAACAGGGCCAGGAGACACTTCTTCTCCTTTTTAATGCCGTTATTAAAAGTGATCAGCTCAGGATTGGGCGGCTCGACGGGTCCGCAGCGTCCCGTTGTCTCCCAAGGCGACTCAGAGGAGGAGGATATGCACAGCTTTGTCCACCAGGGGCAGAGCTGGGGATCAGATCCTCGTGGGAGCCTTTAGGGCCTGCTGATCCCTTGCAGTAGTTCCTACTTCTGCCGGCTGTCTTAGCAGGCCCTCATCCCTGGGGGCTACTCCCATGGTCAGGGCGAGAGGCTCCGAAGGTGTTCCGCATCTCTGCAGGCTCAGCACTCGGCTCCTCACGTCCAGACATCACTCCAGTCTCTCAACTCTTATTTGGCTCGTTGTTTTAGGGGTTTCTCCATGGGTTTGGAGTCGGGGGTCCCACAAAGCATTCTGGTCCTTGGAGTCACTTTGCATAACCCCCTCACCTTCTCAGGTGTCTTCTCCTCACTGTTCGGGAAGGTTCCCACCCTTCACTGTGTCAGAGAAGGGCCATTACCTTGCCCTAGCCAGGGCTTTTACTAATACAAAAACAACCATTAACGACAACGACCCGTAATTACCATAACACAGGCAGCAGCCCAGCAGTAGTGGTAACTTTTTTCTCACAGAAAAAAATCAACTGAATTTTTGTTCATAACAGGCCAGACGTGACATACACACATGATCAGGGTCCAAGAAGAAAAAGGGTTTTTTTATTCTGCGTTTTCTCCCGCTTATACATTCTTAACAAAGCGTGATCTTCAGTCCGCCGCTGGCCTTGGCTCACAGGTGGCCATCAAGCGAGTGTCCCGGGAGCGCATCTCAGAGTGGGCACGGCTGGTGAGTGAGCGGGGCCAGTGGGAGGAGTCAGCAGGGCGTCCCAGGCGAGGCCCGGCAGGGCGGCAGCGAGGGCAGCGAGCATGGAGTGAGTGGAGGCCACGCAGCACCACGGGCCGGGCCATGGCGAGCTGCAGCGGGGCCGGGCAGGGGCTGCCCGAGGTGCGGCGCAGCATCGGCCCCGCTGACGGCATCACGGTCCCCTGTGCCACTGGCCACTATATACATTCATGAACGAGACGGGGCATCCAAACCAGTGTCGTGAGCTATTTATTCAACACATCAGTCTCAGTACATTGTTAGGACAATGGAGACAGATTATGTTAACAGCTCTCTGATCCAAAGGAAATGCCAAGGGGGTGTTACATTACAGCATAGCATAAAGCCATCTCAGCCTAGGTTTTAGCTAATGACACATAGAGCAAAACATATTGACAAAAATTCTATCCAATCATATGAAACATACGTAATGGTACTTAGCACAATAGCTCATTCATGAGAGACAAAGCACAGAGAATCATTCATCCTAACCTTCTAAAGATATACATTAAATAACCTTGTTGCAATCTATAAAGAAAGATTACAGAAGTCTATTGTGCAATTTCTCAAGTCTGCTCTACTGCTTAGAAAGCTTTTCACTGTATTAGCAATGTTCACAATTCTACTGTCAAAAGCCTGCCTTTATAATCACTTTTCTAAAAACCCTCTCATTTTATGAATCCCAGCACTCCCGCAGCGCAAGGGCACCCTTGTGCCCCTGGAGCCGGCGCTGCTGTGGAACGTGTCGTGGCCTGGCTTCCGCAGCATCGTGCAGCTCCTGGACTGGTTCGAGGTGCCCAAGGGCTTCGCACTGCTCATGGAGCGTCCGCAGCGCTTTCAGGACCTCTGGTGCTTCCTGCACGAGTGGCGGTTCCTGACAGAGCCCGTGGCGCAGGGGCTGCTCCGCCAGGTGCTGGAGGCCGTGCGGCGCTGCAGCAGGTGCAGCATCCTGAACTGCCACATCAAGGCCGAGAACGTCCTCGTCAACCTGGCCACAGGTGAGGCAAAGCTCATCAACTTTGGCTGCGGCATGGTCCTCCAGGACACGTTCTACACCCGGATGTCAAGTGAGCCCAAAGCCGGGACCCAGCCAGGCAGCAGAGGTTCCCCCCTTGGCTGGCAGAGCGGGAAGAGGGAGGGAAGGAAGGAGGGGGAATCCTTCTTCAGCCAGCTTCAGCCAAGTTGCTTTTTGGCAGGGCAGGGGCTGGCTGTTGTAGAACAGGAGCTGGCTGGGAGGGAGGGGGCAGCAGGGCCTGATGAGCTGCCCCCGTGTCCCATAGGAACCTCAGAGTACAGCCCACCGGAGTGGATCCTCTTTGGCTGCTACCATGGCCAGCCAGCCACCATCTGGTCCCTGGGCATCCTGCTCTGTGAGCTGGTCTGCGGGCACCATCGTTTCCACACCAACGAGGACATCGTCCAGGGCCAGCTCTTCTTCCCACCCCAGATGTCTCAAGGTGGGGATGTGCCTTCAAGGCACGAGGGGAAGAACGGGGTTGTGAGAGGCAGCTGGCACATAAGCGTCCTGCTCTTGCAGCTGGTGAGGAGGTGGATCTCCTGGGCTCAGCTGAAGGAGGTGGCACCTGTGCCTCTGTGCTGGTGTCCTCCGCAAGAGAGGATCGATAGGAAGCTTTTGGGTGCAGCTCTGAGCACTCCTGGTGTGGCCTGGGCACTGTGGAATGTGGGAGGGCATGGACTGGAGCCTTGTCCTGCTGAGCAGTGGTTTCTGGCTTCTCTCTGCAGAGTGCCAGCACCTCATCAGGTGGTGTTTCTGCATGGACCCCACAGACAGGCCAT
Organism: Melozone crissalis; assembly: GCF_028551555.1. Lineage (NCBI taxonomy): Eukaryota > Metazoa > Chordata > Aves > Passeriformes > Passerellidae > Melozone > Melozone crissalis. Next base: position 148,736 of record NW_026536033.1, on the reverse strand, counting down.
CACTGGAGGACCTTTTTGAGCATTCTTGGCTGCAGGAGCCCTGCCTGGCCCAGGAGACAGCAGAGATGCATCCCTGTGCACAGTAGGATCCAGGAGCCCAGCAAGTAGCAGCGGCACGTGTCTCGTGGCGCTGGAAGAAAACCCCGGAGCGTTTCCCTGTAGCCACAGCACGGAGGAGAGAGCGCAGCCGAGGAGATGCTTCTTCTGGTCCCCATGAGCTGTGGAGGGAGCGGCTCCATGCTGCCTGTCCCATTGGAGAAGTGGTGGCAGGGCGGTGAAGGTGCCACAGACTGAGACAGGGGAAACATCCCCCTGCAGCTCAATGGCATCGTGATGTCCCCACAAGCCGAGGCACAACTGGCGTGTTCTTCTGGAGCACGACGTGGAGCTGGGAACACCATCCTGGAGCTGGCCGCTGGCAGGGCAGAGCCCATTGGCTTTGGCTGTGGCCCCTGCCTGGAGGACACGCTCTGCGCCCCGATGGAATCAAGATGAGTCCCCAGCCAGCGCAGGGACGGGGGGATGCTGGTGCTTCCAGGCACGGCAGGGCTCGGCCTGGCCACGTGCCGGAGGTTCCCCACTCAGCGGTGCTGGGGAATATTAATTTTCCTACCGGCCGCCGAGCTGCTTTTTGGCGGGACAGGGGACGGATGTTGTGGAAGGAGAGCCGGCTCCTGGCCTTGCTGACAGCTTCTGCCAGCCAGCCTGGCACGGGCTGAGGCGGGGGCAGCCAGCCTGACAAAAGCATCCATCCATGTGGATAGGGGCAGCAGAGGGGGCAGGTTGCGAAGCCGTGCCCCAGTTGGCCTGCTCTGCAGGCCCTTGAGGAAGGGGTGCCTTTATGGGCGGGAAAGGTGGGGATTTTCCCCACCTGTGGACAGGTTTAATTCTCCCATGGAGTGGTCAGACCCTCTACAAGCCTGTGAAACGGTGACAGGCTTTGTGCTTTCTCTTGTTTCCAGGTCTCGTTTTGAATTGACTTTCATGCAATTGTTCTTTGTTTTTCCCAGGAGGATTACACCTGGTGCCCGGACTGGACGGGGAAGCACCTGCAGCATCCATGGAGCGCATCCAGTGCCAGTGCTGCCCCAGGGGCCACAGTCTGCAGAGACAGCCCCTTCCAGAAGGATGAGGACCTGGTGCGGGATCGGCTCCTCTCCTGGCAGCAGCTCTCCAGAGGTGGGCACCCGGATCCACAGCTGGGCTGGCAGAAGGGCTGTGGGCAGGCGGCAGCGGGCACACGGGCATCCCGCTCCTGCAGCTGCTGAGGAGGTTGCTGTGCCGTGATTAAGCAGAGGAGGTGGAACGTGGCCTGCCACGCTGCCCTTCTCTAAAAACAGAGAATGGTTCGGGAGGTTTGGGCTCTGAGCACAGCCAGCAGCCTGGCCTGGGCACAGCCATGGTGGGACAGGGGCACAGGAGCCTGCTGTGACTGACCATGGCTCTCTGGTTTCTCTCCGCAGGCTGCCAGCGCCTCATGCCATGGGAACCACCCCACTTGGCCTGCCAGGCTGGGAGGGCTGGAGGGCGACTGGCGTTCATTTGCTGTCAAAAATAAATTGGGGGTTTTTTGTCATTGTCATCATCGGAGCGTTTCTTTCATCCTTTTCCAAGCTTTTGGCCTCCTGTGATAAATGGATGTGGTTCATGCTAAGAAAATTGTAATTATATCAATATTTTTGGAAAATAATTGGAAATGTAAATATGATTAATATTATGTGTTGCCTTCTGCAAGGCAAGGCGACCTGGTTCTGAGGAAACAGCACGGCGACCCACTCTCCAGGGTCGCTCGGGCCAGGAACACACGCTAACACCAATGTGGTAGACGGTCCAAAGGCCTTTATTACTTCTTCTCGTGGGGTTTTATAGTCTAAGGGGTTCTCTACGTCAAAAAGGGGGTCTGTCCTTATTATCTATGGTTAGCAAGGAATGGAAAACTACTGGGTAAGGAATGGAAAGTTACTAGCACTACTGTTAGTGGGGCCACACTCCTAGGGTAATCTCTTATCTTAGGGGAACAGGGGGTCCTGCCTTTCTGTGACATCGCGTAATCTTCTGGAGCGCCTGCCCCTATCTACCACATCTCCCCCCCCTTTTTCACAAATGAATGAGGTAGTCATATACATAGGTACTAAAATGAGGTATAAGGTTGTGACTTGACAAGGGAAAGGGGTTTTGGAAAACCTGAGTAAGCTTTTGCCAGACAAGTTTGGAAAATCTTGTGACTGGCAGTGTTCCCTGGTTGAATTCACAGCAATTGTTGTCGGCCTAAGAACAGGATGTTGGTCTGTTCCAGGCGGCTCTGAACGAACGAGACCAGCGTGTTCAGCAGGCATGGTCCGAAGGTAACTGTTAGAAGCAGCATCGCCAATGGACCTATCAGGGCAGAAATCAGAGTGGTTAGCCAAGGTGATTGATTGAACCAGGACTTGTACCAGCCCTGTTGGGCTTCCCTGTCTTTCTGTCTCTGAGCCAGTCAGTTCCGGAGCTCTGCCATGGAGTCTCTCACTACTCCTGTGTGGTCTGCATAGAAACAACACTCCTCTTTCAAGGCAGCACACAGGTCCCCTTGCTGCATGAACAGGAGGTCCAGGCCTCGCCTGTTCTGCAAGACCACTTCTGAGAGTGAGGAGACCGACTTCTCTAGAAAGGAGATGGATTTCTCGATCCTTTGCAGGTCCTCATCAATGGTCTGTTGCAGCTGGGACAGTCCTTGGTGCTGGGTCGCTAGGGCTGAGACACCCGTGGCTGTTCCGGCTGCTCCCAGGCCGAGCAGCATTGCGATAGTTATACCTGTCATTATTTCTCTTTTGTGGATCCGGCTGGGTTCCTCAAGAAGATGGTACACTTCTTCGTCTGAGTGGTACAGGACCCTAGGAACAATCAGAACTTGGACACAGAAGTCGTTAGAGTCATTGAATTTGGGAAGGAACACACAAGGACTCACTCCAGATTGCTGGCAAACCCACATCCCAGATGCGGATGGGACTGCCCACTTATTGTTTTTCCTGTTAGGCTTGACAATTTTGGTGCAGATGTTGCCTCCCCACTTAGCTAGGGTTGCATTGCCAAAGCATCTGCCTCGGCCTGTGACTTGACTCTGGGTGATTCCTTTGCGAGGGGTATCCCATCTGCACTGGTGAGGGGCATCGGCTGAGGAATAATTGAAGGGAGTGTTTAGAGCGACTCCTTCGTAAAAGGGGGGTTTGACATCATAACAAAGCCAGCAGGATTCGGTTAGGTTAGGGTTGGATTCGTTCAGGGATACAAAGGTAGCTTCTAACATACGAAGGATTGGGTCTGAGTCTGACTCGGTTAAGTGGCTCATCTGAAAGGTTTCCGCTTGACCGGTCGGGACATTGCTGACCCCTGTGGGTAAGGCTTTGGGGTAGCTTACGTTTCTCCCTTTCGTCACGCTTTTAATCGCTTTGTTGGGTCCGACCGCTCGGGGTGTCAACGGTTGGAGCCTGATAATTTGCACGTTCACCCTCTCTTTTGACCCTTGAAGGACTACTGTCCACGTTTTGCCTGTGGCCCAGCTAGGGTGATCTGGCTGCAAGACCGTCATGTTGTAATCAGTGCATGCCCAAAATCTAGGGATTTTATGTCGGTTTCGATGGAAGTTTCCTAGAAAGAAGAAGGGTGTTTTGCAGCCGATGGGTGCCCAGGTGAACTGTAAGAATTTGTCTGGCTCTTGTGGATCCCACCCAGGCCCCGACCGTCTGGCATCTGTAACTATGGTTTCGCAGCCCCAGTGCCCACAATATCCCCACCCTGGGTAATTGCAGTAGATTTTCCCAGGGTTTGAAGCTGGGCACCAGTAGGATAGGTACGAGTGTGTGACGTGTGGGGAATAGGGGTTTACCTTTGGCTGTCCTGGAAACAGGTCGGTGATGCGGAGCACGAAGGATGGGGTGTTTGGTGTGGTGATTTCTTTGAGCACTTTGCCACTCCTAAGGTGTCGCATGACCCACCTGAAGGGCCGATGGGGGTAGTGGTCTGGGCTGGCTTGCCCTCTGGCGACAAGCCCCAACAGCAAAATCCCACAGAAACACCCTTGGTGCTTGGGTCTCACCCGTGCGGGTCTCTCGGGCGCTGCCTGACGGCTTGGTGGTCTGTCACTTTCGTCTGGAACCGGGACGTACGCGTCACGAGGACGTCCCACAAGCATTTCCTGTTGACAAAGACTCGCAATTCTCGTCAGTCTCATTCTGCTCGCTATGAAAGTCCGGTTTAATCGATTTAAGTGGACACCACCTGATTTTGCCGTCCTTTTTGACAGCTGCGTATCCTCGCCCCGTGAGCATCAGTCTCCAACCCCATTCCCACTCGCCTAGCTCATTTCTAATTACCACCTGTGGGCCCTCTTCTAGCGTTCGAGTGGCCCAGTGTTTTTGGACGGGACTGTTTGTTTCATCTCCCCTAGGGAATTGATTCAGTGCCAGCAAAGCGGTTGCCAGCATACGTGCCTGATCTCCTGGGGGAATGGAATTGGCAAAGCCCTCTGCTTTTGCCAACACTTCTATCTTGGTTTTCAGGGTCTGGTTTGCTCTCTCAACTATGGCCAGTCCGGTACTGTTATACGGGATACCTTGCACTCACGTGATGCCCCATTTCGAGGCGAATTGCTGTACTGGTTTGGAGGTGAAATTGGAGCCATTGTCCATTTTGATCTGCTTGGGGATACCAAGCCAAGACATGGCTGTCACCCAGTGCTGAATTGTGGCTTTGGAGTTAGTTTTGGGGTGCTGTGTGGCTATGATCGTTCCGCTATAAGTGTCCACTGTCACTGCAAGCCATGCTCGGGGCTTCAGCAGTTGACATAAGGTGAAGTCTGACTGCCAGATTTCTGAGGGCTTGAGACCTCTCGGGTTGACTCCGTAGGTCCAAAGGGGTGACTTCTGGCAATGAGGGCAGGTGACTACCACATGTTTGGCGTCCGCTGTCGAGATTCCGCATCTCTTCGCCAGTGCTTTGACTCCGATGTGGAGCGACTCGTGCAGTTGACGAGCTTTTTGCAAGGTCCAAATACCTTTTGCTGCGGCGTCCGCTTTGTCGTTGCCGATCTGGAAGTAACCTTTGACTGGGTCATGGCTGTTGATGTGAATGACTGACACGGTGCCCTGTTGCGAGGAGAGTGCTTCTTCCAGCATTAGGGCTGCTGCTGATGTTGACACACCTGGTCCTGCCATGGCTAGGCAGAGCCTTGCCACGAATATGGAGTCTGTTACGGTGTTGAGGTGTTCGTCTTGGAAGAGTCTGCACGCCAAACCCACTGCTGCTGCCTCCAGTTGTTGCACTGACAGTGTGGAGTCACATGTTTTGACGCAGTGCCATTGCTCTCCTGCCTGCCACACTGCTGTTGCGGTTGAAGTCGTGGAGGAAGCGTCTGTGAAGACCGTTGGTCCTGGCTGCAGTCTGTCCTTGATCTTCGGTGGCATGTCCATGTCGACAATGGTCAGCAGCTGAGTCCAGGGTGGTCTGGAGAAGTAGGAGATTTCTCCTCCGAAGCTGGAGAGAGCAAGGGCCAGGTACTCCGATATTGTGGCTGACTCCGTGGTCGGCTGCTTGCGAAATGGAAGGTGGATGCTTGTCGGCTCGGTCCCTAGGTGTTTCAAGGCGAGTTTCCTGCCTTTCATGATGAGGCTGGCGATGCATTCGATTCCTGGGGAAAATGCACAAGCGGGTCTTCCGAGGACCACCCATTGGATCGGCCGGGCCTTTTCTGCAAGTCCTTGGGCCACTTCTCCCACTCCCCCCTTCGGTGTAAAGTGGATGTACAGGTCCAGTGGCACGGCTGGGTTCCACCTGGCAAGTGTGCCAGTGGACATCTGGCTTTCGATGAAGTCGAGGGAGCTCGTTGCTTGCGGTGTCAGCTCCTTGCAGGGGTGCTTTCCTTTCAGGAGGTCATATAGAGGGTCCATGACCTCGGGAGGAATCAGGACAATGTTGCGAAGCCACTGCAGCGATCCCACCAGGCGTTGCACGTCATGGAGCGTCTTGACGTCTCGGTTGACCATCATCTCGGGGGGTGTCACGTAGGAGCTTGTAATTCCTACTCCCAGGAAGGTCACGCAGGGTGCTCTCTTGATCTTTGCGCTCGCGATCTCGAAGCTGTTGGCCTGAAGGGTCTCCGTGATTGTGGACACCAGGTGATCTACTTGGCTTGTCGATGGTGCTGCGACCAGGATGTCGTCCATGTACTGGATGATGGTTGCGGTGGGGTAGGAGTGTCGGACCGGCATTAGTGCTTTGTCCACGGTGATTTGGCATATGGTGGGCTGTCGACAAGGCCTTGTGGAAATACTCTCCATTGGAAGCGAAGGTTGGGCCGCTCGCCCTTTCGAAACGCCATGGAAAACGCGAATTGTTCTCTGTCCTCAGGGTGCAGAGGTATTGAAAAGAAACAGTCCTTGATATCCAGTACTGCGCACGGCTGCCCTGTGGGGATGGCTGAGTTCGTGGGTAGCAGTGTCTGGACTGGACCCATGGGTCGGATCGTCTTGTTCACTTCTCTCAGGTTGTGGACGAGACGATAGCCTTCTCTGGACCTTTTGGGGATCACAAATACAGGGGTGTTCCATAGGCTGGTGGAGGGTTCTATGTGACCCTTTTGCAGTTCGCGGTCGACCAGTTCCAGCAAAGCTGCCACTCGAGGCTCTGTCAGGGGCCACTGCTCAACCCATACAGGGTCTGATGATTTCCAAGTCAATTTGATTGGCAGCGGGGCGTGTATGGCAGTGGCCCTCATGATAAATTTGTAATCCGAAATCCGAGCATGGAAAGGACGTCCCTTCCTAACAGGGGTGGAGAATTTTGCAAAGTTGACTGCTCCCTGTGGGGGCATAGGGAATGAGGGTCCCCTGCCCCACTGGGGGTTGCTGTAGCTGGGCTGTCTCGCATTTGCAGCGGGAGGAGGCTGAGTGTGGCCCGCGCGCCCCCTCCCTCTCCCGTTTCCCCGGGGCCAGGATCTACAGTCCCTAGCGAGGCGTCTTCCCACAGCTCCAACAGGTCCCTCTCGGGCGTGCTTGGAGTGAGAGTGCTGCCAGGGAAAGCTGTGCCGGCTGGGGACAGCTCGCTGAGTTGCTGCCCTTCCCCAGAAGCCTGGGCTAACGCAGTCGTCCTGCCTTTCCTGCTTAAATACAATCCGCCCCGCCCCATCAAAAAGCATGCGGCTTATTTGCGTAATATCAAAAGTGAGCAGATCGTTATTGCTAGAAAGGTCGTCCTCAAGAGTGGGTACTACAGCTGAGTTGAGCCCTATTTCTGAAATCGCTTTGGCTTCTTTTGGGTTAACTGGGGTATATGCCCTTTGGTGGTTCCCCCGCATTCCGGCAACCCCCACCGGGAAAGCGTGCATGGAGGCTGCCAGTGCCCGGTCCCCACAGGCTGCTCTTATTTTTCCCCAATCGGTGAGTTTGTGTTGCGATTGTTTCCCGATATTGTTTAAAGCTTTATTCGGTTTCGCTCGAAACCGCATTAATTCTGCTCTCTCGGTTTCCGAGTCCCAGCCGGGCTCGGTCGGCTCTTCCGAGCTGTCTGAGCAGCTGTTACTTGACTCTGAGCCAGAAGCTGACTGCCAGTACACTTCCGGTGCTCCGTGCCATCTTGTTCGGCTTCAACCTCGCTCCTCCCTTTGGGGGTGGTGCCGTTCCCGCCCCCTGGGCTCCCCCCGCCTCCTGCCGGGGGAGGTCCTTACCCTATAAGGACGTAATTTGGATAGAGCGCTCTGGTTGGTTTTGCACTCTACTGCGGGGAGCGCCCCCCCTCCCTGCTCGCCCGCGCATGCGATGTTAAGCAGTCTGACTGCATTTCCGCCCCCCGTCTCCTCCCTTCCGCCCTGACCACGTGGTTCGGTGCCATTTTCAAACACATATGGTGGGGGGGGCGTTTTTATCGATCCCTATGGGGTCCGACAATCCGGCCGCGTTCCGCGCCTCCTCCGCGAGTCCCTACCAGAAGCATCGCGCGCGCTGCTCTGCCTCCTGCACCGGATCGGTGACCGGCGGGGAAGAGACAGATAGAGAAACCGCGGATTTTTCAGATGGTTCCACGGGGGGGCTAGGACCCGGCGGGCTCTGCGGGAGGGTCGGGGGGTCCCCTGGGGATTCCGGGGGGTCTTCTGGGGGTTCCGGGGGGTCTCCTGGGGGCTCCGGGGGGTCTGGGCTCAGGCTCAGGAAGGGGTGGAACGCGCCCAGCCCCCGCATATTCTCGCCTTCAATCCGATCGCTCTCAGAGGCGGTCTGCGTCGCGGCCCCCACCTCCAGCTTTGGTGTAGCTAATAAACGTGTACGCGCGGCTTCCCGCGTCTCCTGTTCTTCTAACGTCTTGCGTAGGGCCTCTCCTACTTTCCCCCACACTTTGAGGTTTTTACCACTGCCTGCGGACTTAGAGTCCTCTGCTGAGGCGGCAGTGCACTTCTCCCGCGCTTCCAAATATAATATATTTACCGGACATTCGATCGTCCCCAGCTCTAGGAGCCTTGCAATAGCAAGATTAGAGTTCCTGAGCTCACCTTTAATTCCCCATTGCTCGTGAGCCTGACTTACGACCTTCGCTGTGGATTCCATGGTCCACGCTGGTCCGGAGGCGTCCCTCCCGCTGTGGTCAGGCCTGCTGCCACAGCCGCCGTCCTCTGTCCAAGAGAATCCCCGTTCCCCAGGCGCTGCAGCTTTCCCGGGTCTCGGCACCACTTGTTGCCTTCTGCAAGGCAAGGAGACCTGGTTCTGAGGAAACAGCACGGCGACCCACTCTCCAGGGTCGCTCAGGCCAGGAACACACGCTAACACCAATGTGGTAGACGGTCCAAAGGCCTTTATTACTTCTTCTCGTGGGGTTTTATAGTCTAAGGGGTTCTCTACGTCAAAAAGGGGGTCTGTCCTTATTATCTATGGTTAGCAAGGAATGGAAAACTACTGGGTAAGGAATGGAAAGTTACTAGCACTACTGTTAGTGGGGCCACACTCCTAGGGTAATCTCTTATCTTAGGAGAACAGGGGGTCCTGCCTTTCCGTGACATAGCATAATCTTCCGGAGCGCCTGTCCCTATCTACAATTATGAAGCAAATGGGTTTCTTTGTAGATGATACATGTGGGAAAAAGTATACAGGAGATTGGAATTGGCCTTGATGAACAAAAGTTAGGAAGACTCCCAAGTCAGAATTGGCATCAAGACAAAGTTAAGACAACTCCCAGGACAGGATCGGCCGTGACATGAATAAAGTAGGGACAATTCCAGACAGGGAGTCTAAAATAGTGCTCTTATCTATAAAATAATAAGGCTTACTTAGAACACAGTGCTTACTTACATAACACAGGACTTGGGGCACGTGCACAACCTGCCAGGTTATTCAGAGGACAGCGAGGAAGACTGCTGGCCTTCCTCCAAGAAGAGCACCAAAGAGCCAGAAGCCCCCTTAGCCATAGCGGAAGCATGCGCTGTGTGTGCTGTGGTGATGTAGATTTCAAGAATCGGAAATAGGAGGAGATTTACAGGAAAATATTGATGAATATGTATTAGCACACAGTATATAAGCTGTATTTGGATCCTTTTGCCTTTTGCACGTGAGGCAGGGTGGGAAGCCCTCCCTGTACCCCAATCGATCAGTTTTGCTTATGCTTTATCTGAACCACTGCCAAATTTCTTTTTGTAACTACTGGATGCTATTTGATCGAATTATTTTATCTCAATTAAAACTGCTGCTAAATTGTAAGTTTGTGGTTTATTAGACATATGGGACCACATATATAAGATCAGGAATATGACTTAATAGTTTACAAACCAAAATGAATATTATTCAGCTAAATTAACAAGGAATAGAAAAGCATTCGAGACTTAATCACAAAGGATAAAGTAACAGAAATGATGATACTTGATTAAATGAATACGTTTTTACTTAATGAGTTAATAGCTCAGTCTCCTCTGGCTTTTGATCTCCTCCCCAGGAGGGGTGCAGTTCTTTGATCTCCTCTCCATGGGGGGCACAGTCCTTACGGTTTGGTCTAGGCTTTGGCATGGGGTGTTGTGTTTTGGATGATGATGACTGCCAAAAACCCCCATAAAATCTCCCCCGGAACCCCCAAATTAGCTCAAACCCCCTCAAACTTCTTCCCAACCACCTCAGGAAAAATTTTGGGTGGATTTTGGGGGTGGTTTGGGTACCTCATGCATGCCGAAGTGGGCGTAGGATTCAAACCCACTAAAAATTCTCCCCTAAAATTCCCCTAAAATCCCTCCAAATCTCCCCCAAACCCCCAAAGGATGGATTTGGAGGAAATTTTGGGTTAATTTTTTGTAATTTTGGGTCAATTCTGGGTGGATTTTGGGTGGTTTTGGTACCTCCCGGACACCAAATTTGGCGTAGGATTCAAACCCAGACAAAATCTCCCTCAAATCTCCTCAAAACCCTCCAAATTCTCCCCCAAAATGTGGGGGTTCCCAGGAGGGGGCACCGCTGATCCAGGGCATCGAGGCGCTGCCTGCAATCATCCATAACCACCCCCAACGAGCCTCCAGGGCTTTACTCTCCATGAGCTGCAGCAGAGTGTCAGGAAAGGTGACAAGAGCCTGTGAAATGGTCCCGTGAATAGCCACTTGTAGCTCTTCAAAACTCCCTCCCACGAAAAACAAAAAAATTTAAACCGTTCCTAAATGTGAAAAACATGTTCACTCTCCTGTGAAAATGTAAAAAGTTTAATAAAGGACAATGGGAGACTAGGACCATGGAGCAAAGGTTATCAAGGCCGAGTGCATCTTGGCACCTGGGATCCCCCTGAAATACCTTTCCCCTTACATCAGCCTGTTGCATATTCATAGACCCTCATGCACAGCAAACTTTACCCCCAAACTAGTTTACATGCTTCAAGAACGGTTTAGCATGGCTCTTCCTTGGATCTGCCTTTTTAGGGCATGCAGATTCCTTGGTTGTGGTTTTAGTCCATTCTTATCACCTCCAGTTTTTGGGCCTTGGTCCACTCTGCCTTCAGATGGGGAGTGCTGATAGTTGGCAGATCTGTACAGGTGTTCTCATCCTGTGTGCATTGGATGTTATCCCATTCAAGCAGGCAGTTTAACACAAGCAGCTATTTCACTAAGCTTAATTAATGACAGAAAACAAAACTATATCTTTACAACACAGTTACTTTAACATCACACATATAAAATCTATTTTAATATCTGTGAAAAGCCAATATTATAATACGTACCCACAAAAATAAACCTCTCGCTGAATGATGGTAGATGTCGGTCCCATGGCCGAGTCCCAGTACTGGGAATTTTGCTTCCCTTACTGGAAATTCCCCTCCTCATAAGCTTTCTACCCCCATGTTTTTAAGGTCACTATCGTTATACACATATATTGTAATATTGGCTTTTCAAAGATATTAAAATGTATTTTATATCTGTGTGTTAAAGTAACTGTTATTGTCTTGGTTTGAAAAGACAGGTGTCAGCTAAGGAAGGCAGGTTCCTCCCCTGGAATGGAAAATGTAAACCCCCTCCCTCTGAATTGTTGTAATTTTGAAATTAAGGGGCTCTCAAGCAAAGATATGGGAATAGGAATAACAGGTTTTATAAGGAAAAATTAAAAATACAAATGCTGTAGTACAAACAAACAAAACCACTGACAGAGTCAGAACAGTACCTGACACCCTGTGGGTCAGGTTGTTGGCAGCAGTCCCAGTGAATGGTGGCTGCAGCCCTCCTGCAGTGCCAGGTGTAGTTCTGTTGGAGCAGGGAGCCTGGAGAAGGGTGGAGTTTTCCTCTGAAGGTCCGGGCTGCTGCAGATGGGCCGGGGAATCTTCCGTCCTCTGGGAATACAGTGGAGAAGACAGCTGCTCCTCTGGGAATGCACTGGGAAAAGGCTGATCCTCTGGGAATCCAGTGGGAAAAGGCTGCTGTGGTGTTCCAAACCTCAGATTCTATCCAGGTAGGAATGCTTGGCTCCTCCTCCTGGGCAGAACATCACCTAATGGCAGAATGTCATTTTATCAGCCATGCAGGGACACTCAATGGCCCATTAACAGCAGATAATTAATAATTAATGGCCAGTCCATTATCAGAAGATATCTCCTGGAGGGAGGATTGGTTGTGGAAGAGATAAACTGCCCAATGAACAGAAGATAACTGCCCCACCTCTGACAGATGGCAAACAGAACACACACTGATCTTGCAATCCAGGACCTGTCCTCACCGGCTGCCCCCATTCTCCAGAGTTCATGGTATCCAGGGAGGCTGCAGCTGCTGATGTCGGGAACAAACAAGTTGGGTCTTGGTTTGAGAAAGCTCCAGAATCCATTTCTGACCCCCGACGGACAGGGCAAAGGCAGAGCCATGGGGTTTTTATAGGGTATCCCAGGGCTGGAGTTGGGGTTTGGGTCAAGGGAGGAGTTCTTAGCAACACAAGAAGGGTGAAATCAAATTCCTGCCTCTTAGACACAGAGCCACTCCACACAGAATGTGTCCCCAAGTCCTAAATTCCCCCTTAAACTCCTGATTAATGGAGGGACTTTGGACATCTTTGATCAATTTCATTCATTTAACCCTGTTTGGCTGCTTTTAAGAGATGAAGATGAAGCAGAAGAAAATTCAGGCCAAACGGAAAGGAGAAGCAGCCAGGTGTGTTCCCAACATGGATCACAGGAATGTGAGTGACCAGGGCTGTGCCCAAAGTGCCTCCTCCAGTGGGGGATGGAGCTGGAGCAGCGCACGAAGCTCTGCCCGCACTCGGGGCACTCGCAGGGCTTCCCTTACTGGTGGCTCCGTTGGTGCTTGTTCAAGTGAGAGCGCTGTGAGAAGCTCTTCCCACACTTGTCACACTCGTAGGGCCTCTCCCCAGTGTGGATGCGCCTGTGGGTGACGAGGGTGCAGTTGTGCTTGAATCCCTTCCCGCAGTTGGGGCATTGGAAGGGCCTCTCCTCTCTGTGAATGCGATAGTGCTGGAGGAGATAGGAGCTAGTCTTAAACCTCTTCCTGCATTTATCACACTCGTAGGGCCTCTCCCCAGTGTGGATCTTTTGGTGGTAGATCAGGTGGGAATGCTGCCTGAAGCTCTTTCTACATTTCCCACACCTGTGCGACCGTTTTCCAGTGTGGATGTTCCGGTGCTGAATCAGGTTGGTGCTCTGTCTGAACCTCTTCCCACACTCCCCACACTCATAGGGCCGTTCCCCAGTGTGGGTCCTCTGGTGCCTGATCAGGGTTGAGCTCCGACTGAAGCTCTTCCCACATTCCTCACACTCGTGGGGCCTCTCCCCACTATGGATTTGTCGGTGCATGACAAGATGGGACTTGCGCCTGAAGCCCTGCCCACAGTCGGGGCAGCGGAAGGGCCTCTCCTCTGTGTGCATGCGCTGGTGCTCGAGGAGATCAGAGCTGGACTTAAATCTCTTCCTGCACTGATCGCACTTGTAGGGCCGTTCCCCAGTGTGGGTCCTCTGGTGCCTGATCAGGGTGGAGCTCCAGCTGAAGCTCTACCCACATTCCTCACACTCATAGGGCCTCTCCCCAGTGTGGACCACCTGGTGCCTCATCAGCTGGGATCTCAAGCTGAAGCGCTTCACACATTGCCCACACTCATAGGGCCTCTCCCCGGTGTGGATTACCTGGTGCCGGATCACGCTGGAGCTCCGGCTGAAGCTCTTCCCACATTCCTCACACTTGTGGGGCCTCTCCCCAGTATGGATTTGTTGGTGCATGACAAGATGGGACTTGTGCCTGAATCCCTTCCCACAGTCGGGGCAGCGGAAGGGCATCTCCTCTGTGTGCGTGCGCTGGTGCTGGAGGAGATGGGAGCTGGTCTTAAATCTTTTCCTGCATTGATCACAATCGTAGGGCCGTTCCCCAGTGTGGGTCCTCTGGTGCTTGATCAGGTCGGAGCTCCTCCGGAACTTCTTCCCACACTCCACACGTTTCTGGGGCTTCTCCCCATCATGGAGCTGCTCATGGAACACCAGCTCCGAGCTCTGGCTCCATCTCCGGCCGCCCTCCCAGCCCAGGCTGGCTCTTTCCCCCTCAGATCCCAGCCAGCTGCGTTTGCAACCCCTCCTCGTGTGGCATCTCGAGGGCTTTTCCTCCCCATTGTCTTCCTGCGCCACGGAGCCGCTCAAAACGGCCTCTTCCACCAGGTTCTGCAGCGGGCATTTGTCCTCCCTGCTCTCCATGCTCAGCTCCTGCTCTGGGGGAGGAAGGACAAGGACAGGATAGGATTTGCCTCCGTACCACAGGCAAGGGCAAGGAGATCCCCCCCAGGGCTGTGCTGCAGCCGGAGCCATGCTGGGCTGGGAGATGGAGCAGCACAGAGGGGAAACGGGCACTGACTTCCTCCTCACCTGCCTCAGTGTCCTGGGGCATATTCCTCTTCCTCACAGCCTCCCAGGGGCTGGGAATGGGAAATCCTGGTTTGGGAAAAACAAGGGATGACCACATTGAGTTTGAAGGTCCCTCTGCCCAAGTCCATCTCTAGGAGTCAGTGGCAATCTGGGTGGCATAAAAACCTCCCAAACACCAAGATTCAGCCCTGGAAAAGCCTCCCAGGAGTTTCCTGTCCCTGGTCCCTCCTCTTTGGTGTTTGGGGGTTCCCCCTGTCTCAGCTGCTGGGGTCACGCTTGCATTGGGGGCCCCCATTCTCCTCGGTGCCTGCCCTCCCAAGGCTGCTGACTGTCCCAGCAATGCCAAAAGCTCCCCCCTCTTGGCTCTCGACATTTCGGGATGCTGGGGCTGTTTGGGCTCCCGGGCTCCCTTCTCCCCTCATTCTCTGCTCTGGGCTGCAGCGGCTCCAAGGAGTCCCCCCTGCCCCTCTCCAGGCTCTTGAGGCTCCCGCCAATGGCGGCGCTGCCCCCTCTCTGGGCTCCCCACTTTGGGCTCCTGGGGCACACAGGGCTCTGCTCCTCCAGGCTGCCTCTGCCGGCAGCCGACACCGGCACTCCCTGATGTCCCCCCAAGGGGCCTTTTCTGCTCAGCCTTGGACTGCTTCATTCTCCAAACATCCCCCCAAAAAAACCCAAGCCAGGGACCCCCCGGGATATCTGGGCTGAGCTCCCCCTCCCCCCCCCCAATCGCCGCTCACCTGCGCGTTGTGGGGGGGCAATGATCCCACGGGTGGGGGCTGAGAATTCAAGGAAGGCACGACTGAGGGCTTCTTTCTCCTTTCCTTGATGCTCCTTTGTCCCTCCTCTTCCTCCCTCTCCTCTTCCATCCCTCCTCCCCCCTAACCCCGCCTCCTTCTCCCCCTCCATCCCTGCCCTTCCCTCCCTCCTCCTCCTCCCCCAGCAGCAGTCACACCCTCGATGCCCCGTTCCCGCAGCCCTGGCAGCCTGTGGCAGGAGCGGGGACAGGTCGGGATGGGCAGCGCGGGGCTCTCGGCTGCTCCCAGCCGCTGCGGGCGGGGGTAACGAGGCCCAGGCCAAAGGAGAGGCAAACTGGGCAAACTGGGGGCTGCACATCCAAACTGGGCCTTGCTGGGGACCCTGCCTGGCCACTGCCAGCCCTTGGCACATCCGCCAGGGGGAACGCCCCCTGGTGCGCTCCCCCTGGCCACAGCCCCCCTCGGCACATCCACCAGGGGGAACGCACCAGGGCTGGGGGATCCCAGCAGTGGCAGCACTGCCAGGGACCGGGCTGGACTGGGATTGTACTGGCAGTGACTTGGGCTGTACTGGGTTTGTACTGACATCCTACTAGGATTGTACTGGGATTGTACTGGGTTTGTGTTGATATTATACTGGGAACATACTGGGAGTGGCTGGGATTGTACTGTGTCTGTACTGACATCATACTTGGATCGTACTGCCATGCCAGGCCAGCGTGTGATCGCACTGATGGACACTGGGATCATACTGGGATCATACTGGGAGTGAGCAGGAGCCTGTGGGGAGCAATTGAGACTATGTTAGCGGCAAATGGAATACACTGGGAGTGACTGGCATTATACTGAGGATGACTGGGAGTAGCTGTGAGCAAGTGGGGACATGATAGGAGAAACTGGGAGGAAGTGGGAGTGACTGGCTGCATGCTGGGGGTGATTGGAAACTGCTGAACTTCAACTGGGATCATGCTGGAGGTGACTGGGATCATACTGGCAGTGAGTGCCACTACACTGAGGCTGACTGGGAGTGCTTGTAAACAAATGGGATCATACTGGAAGGAACTGGAAAGATGCTGGAGGGAACTGGGGTACACTGGGAGATACTGGGAGTGACGGGAAGGAAAGTGAGGGTGAAAGAGAGCAACTGGAACCACGTGGAGCACAACTGGTTCATACTGGCAGGAACTGGGAGCACACTGGGATCATCTTTGGATCATACTGGGAGGGACTGGACTAATACTGGGAGTAACTGAGAGTGACTGGGAACACACCCTGCACATCATCCCCCATACTGGGCCTGACTGGGAGCAACTGGGAGCACGCTGGCAGCAAATGGCGTCAAACTGGGACTGACTGGGTTGATCCAGGAAGCAACTGGAACCACGCTGGAGGCAGCTGGGACCATACTGGGAGAGATTGGAAGCAACTGGGATTATACTGGGACCACACTGGGAGGGCTGGCATGTGACTGGGATCAAACTGGAGCTTACTGGGATCATACTGGGGTTGAAAGGGAGTGACTGGGATCACACTTTGGGCTACTGGGAGCAACTGAGAGAAAGTGGGATGATGCTGCAAGTAAACTGGAGGAACTGGGAGGGACTGGATGCATGCTGGAGGCAACTGGGATATACTGGGCATGACTGGGGGATCATACTGGGAGAACTGACACCTTACTGGGGCCACTGGCAGGGCCTGGTAATGACTACAGACATGCTGGGGGCAACTGGGATATACTGGGAGTGTCTGTAACCATACTGGGGGGACTGGAACCACACTGGGAACAACTGGGACCATGCTGGGGACAACTGGGACCATGCTGGGGGCAACTGGGAGTGAGTGGGACTGTGCTGGGAGGGACTGGGATCATATGGGCCGTGACTGGGACTAGAGCAGGGGCAACTGGGTTCAACTGGGACCATACTGGGAGTGTCTGTAACCATAGGGGAGTGATGGAAGCACACTGGGAACAGCTGGGCCCATGCTGGGAGCAACTGGGATCACACTGGGGACGCTGGCATCAGACTGGGAGTGACTGGGAGCAACTGGGATTAGACTGCAAGTGACTGGGATCATACTGGGAGTGGCTACACTCATACTGGGATTATACTGGGTGTGAATGGAACCTGACTGGGGCTTACTGGGAGCTACTGGGCCCATGTTGGGAGGAAAATGTGACACACTGGGAGCAACTGGGATTGGCTGGAAGGTACTGGAACCATGCTGAGAGGACTGAGACTACAATGGGGCAACTGGGAACATACTGGGAGCAACTGGAGCCACACTTTGTGAAACAGATGGAAACTGGGATTCTGCTACAGGAAACTGGGAGTAACTGGGAAAGACTGGGATCATTCTGAGCTAACTAAAACAAACTGGGAGTGTCTCTAACCATACTGGGGGGACTGGAACCACACTGGCAACAGCTGGGATCATGCTGGGAGCAACTGGGACAATGCTGGGGGAAACTGAATCTACCCTGGAGGCAACTGGGCATGACTGGGACCCTGCTGGGAGGGACTGGGACTATTCTTGGAGCAACTGGGATCATAATGGGAGGAACTGGGAACATCTGGAATTATGCTGGGAACAACTGGGATCACACTGGGATCACAGTGAGAGCAGCTGAGTCCATACTGGGTTACACTGGGATCTCATTGAGAGCGACTGGAATCATACTGGGATTGACTGGGAGTGGCTGGTTTTGTGGATTTTGGGGGGTTTGGATTTTGGGGGATTTTATTGGCATTTTGAGGGGGAGTTTTTCTGGGGGTGTTTGGGGGTTTATTGAAAGTTTTTGTTGCTTTTTTTGAATTTTGGGGTTTTACTGGGATTTTGTGGGATTTTTTGGGATTCTCAGAAATTCTGGGGGTTTTATTAGGATTTTACGAGATTTTGGGGCATTTTACTGGTATTGTGGTGGCATTTCGTGGGATTCATTGGGGATTTGGGGTTTTTTGGGATTTTTGGTGGGATTTGGGGGCTTTTGTGGGGGGTTTTGTGTGTTGCCAGGATTTCTTTGGATCTTGGAGAGATTTTTGGCACTTTTTATTGTCTTGGAGACAATTTTGGGAGATTTGCAGAGTTTAATCAGGATTTTTGGGATGATTAGGATTTCAAGATATTTTTGTGGGCTTTTATTGGGATTCTAGAGTGTTCTGATGGGATTTTGAGAGATTTAATTGGGATTTAGTGGGTTTTTTGGGACTTCTGGGGGCTTTAAGGAGATTTTGATGCCTCTCAGCCCTTCCCCATACCCAAGGAATGCCCCAAAGCCCCCCTAAAATTCCACGAAACCCCACAAAATCCCCAAAAATTACAAGAAACCCTTAAAATCCCAGATAATCGACGAAAATCTCAGTGGAACTCACAAAAATTTAAAAAACTCCCAAAAATTTCAAGAAATTCCCCCCCAAGAAAACCCCATGACCCCAAAATAAGACCCAAAATCCAAAACCTCCCAAATCAACAAAACCCCCCAAAATCACGTAACCATCCCAAAACCCAATATTCTCCCCAAAAAACCCAATAATTTCCACCTAACTCCCAACAAAATTCCCCAAAGCCCAAAAAAGCCACCCCAAAATCCCCAAAAGCCCTCTCAAAGCCCAAAAGTCCCCACAAATCCCCTCTGAACCCCCCCAGACTCAGTGGGGCCGCCCTGGATCAGGGGGCACCGGCCGGTGCAACAGGAGCCACTTCAGGAGCCCTCGGAGCTTTTTCGGGAGGGCGCACCATGGGAGACCCCCAAAAAAGGGGGGGGAGGAAACCCTGCTGTGCCCCCTTACCCTAAAACCCCCAGACCACGGTTCAGGGTGGGCCTGGGACCCCGCGGGACCCCTCCATGAATGCCAAACGCCCCACAGCTCCCCCAGGGTTGGTCCAGAACCACCATGGACCCCAAAACCTCCCCAGGACTCTCAGACCCCCCAGTTCTCCCAAAGATTCTACCCAGACCCACCTGAGACCCTTCCAAATCCATCCGACTGCCCCAAATCTCCCTCAGACCCCTCAATCCCGCCCAACTACTATGAAATCCCCTCAGACTCCAAATTAGCCCCAGAGCCACATCAGAACCCCCCAGATCCGCTCAGAACCCCCCAGTTCCTCTCACAATCCACCAAAATCCCCTCAGACCCTCCCAATTCCCCTCAGATGCCCCTACACCCACCTGAGAACTCTCCGGACCCTCTCAAGCCTCCCCCAAAGCTGCCTAAAGCCTCCTCAGACCCACCAAAGCCCTCTCAGACCCCCTCATTCAATCCAAACCTATCGCACACCCCCGTGTTTCCCGTCAATGCCCCAACAATCCCCAATTTCCCCTCAGATTCGCCCCAAACCCCCAGTTTCCCCCGGCCCCACCTCAGCCGCTCTCCCCTCACAATCTCCCGTCTCCGTCGCATGCGTGGGCTCCCAACAATGGCGGTGCGCACCGCCGAACCATCCAATCACCACGCTGCAAGTCCCTGGACTAACAAATCACAGTGCGTCTCTCCTCAGGAACGCCCGCCTTCCCCGCGCAGCCCCGCCAATCAGAGGCGAGCCGGAAGCGGCGCCCCCTTCCCCGCCGCCGCCGGGACCCTCCGGGCTCGGGACAGGAGCGGGATAGGCCTGAGAGGGGATCGGGGGGGCGGGGAAGGGTCTGGGGAGGTCTGGGAGGCTTTGGGGAGGGATCCAGGGTTTTGGGGAGGTCAGGGGGGTCTGGGGAGGGGTCCTGGGGCATTGTGGGGGGACCTGGGGGGTGCGGATGGGTCCTAAGAGGGGTCTCGAGGTGGGGGGGGGTTGTGGGAGGGTCTGGGGGGGTTTTGGGGAGGGGTCGTAGGAAGGTCTTGGGAGGGTCTGGGGGTGTTGAGATGGTCCTGGGGGGAGTTTGGGGAGGGCTCTGGGAGGTCCTGAGGGTGTCCTGGGAGGGTTTTGGGAAGAGGCTTTGGGGCTCTAGAAGGGTTTTGGGAGAGGGACTCGGGGGGGTTTGTGGGGTTTTGCGGAGAGGTCCTGGGGGGATCTGAGGAGGGGCTGGGGGAGCCTGAGTTGGGTTTGGGGAGGGGCCTGGAGGGTCCTGGCAGGGTCCTGGGTGGGGTCTTGGAAAGGGTCTGGGGGGTATCTCAGGGAGGTCCTGGGGGAGATTTGGGGGTCCCGCGGGGTCCCAGGCCCACTCTGAACCGGGGTCTGGGGGTTTCAGGCGGGAGGGGGCAAAGCAGGGGTTCCCTCCCCCGGTTTTTGGGGGTATCCATGGTGCCCCCTCCCCAAAAGGCTCCGAGGGCCCCCTGAAGTGGCTCCTGTTGCACCGGCCGGTGCCCCCTGATCCAGGACAGCCCCACTGAGTTGGGGGGTTTGGGGCCTTTTTTGGGATTTTGGGAGGGGTTTTGGGGATTTGGAGGTCTCTTTTTGGGCTTTGGGGGATTTTGCTGTTTAGGGGAGAAGTTTTGGGTTTTTGGGGGCATTATTGGGTTTTTACGTGGGTTGTGGATTTGGAGGATTTTGGATTTTGAGGGAGTTTATTGGGGTTTTGCAGGGGGTTTGGTTTCTTGGGTGGGAATTTATTGAAAATTTTGGGAGTATTTTTTAATTTTGGTCGGTTCCATTAGGATTTTGTGGGATTCTCTTCGGTTTTGGAGGATCTTACTGTAATTATTAGGGGATTTTAGGGGTTTTAGTGGAATTTTAGGGGGCCTTGGGTGGTCTGAGGGGGCTTTGGAGTTGTCCCTGGATGTAGGGAAGGACTGAGAGGCACCAAAATCTCTTGAAAGTCCCATTAAAACCCATATTATACCAATTAAATCTCAAAAAATCCCATTAGAACACCCTAGAATCCCAATAAAAGCCCACAAAATCTCTTGAAATCCCAACAACCCCCCCCATAATCCCAATTAAGCCCCACAAATCCCCCAAAAATGTACCCAAAACCACCAGAAACCCCACAAAATCCCCCAGAAGAGCCAAAGAAATCCCTGCAACACCAAAAAAGAGCACAAACTCCCCCAAATCCCACAAAAATCCCAAAAAACCGCCAAAAATTTCCTCAAAAAAGCCAGACCTCCAAAGAATCCCACTAAATGCCTCTTTTATTCTAATAAAACCACCCAAAATCTCCCAGAAATTCCAATAAAACCCCCAAAACTTTAGAGGATTCCCAAAAAATCCCCACAAAATTCCAGTAACCTCCCCCCCCAATTATAAAAAAAAGAAAATTTTTCAATAAACCCCCAAAAACCTCCAGAAAAAAATACCCCACAATAACCCTTCCGGCATAACCCAAACCTCCCAAAATCTACAAAATCCCCCAAAATTCCCCAACTGCCCCAAACCCAATCACTCTCTCCAAAACCCCAATAATTGCCCCTGAACTCCCAACAAACTCCCCCAGCCCCAAAGCCCCAAATGCCGCAGCCCTGCCCAGCCCTCCCTGGTCCCTCCCAGTCCCGCCCCGGCCCGTCCGGGGCCGCGGCCAAAACTCCCCGGAGCGAAGGCGGAGGGCCCGGAGCGAGCCCGGAGCCCATCCCGGGCTCGGCCTCAGCCTCGGCCCCTCGGGGCGTTTTGGGCCACCCTGGGCAGGTTTAGGGTGGGCTCAGATCCCTGGCAGCCATTCCCAGGCTTGCAGGGTGGATTTTAGGCCCCTTAGGCTGATTTGAGGCTGAATCTGGTGGGTTGGAGGGGGGATTTTAGATCCCTTTGGGTGATTTGAGGCCCATATGTGTGAATTTAATCCTGTGTGAGTGATTTTAGGTTCTTTTTTTTTTTTTTTTAGATTTTGGGCCCGTTTGAGTAGGATTTTGCTTCTTTGCATAATTTTAGGTCAAACCAAGTCATTTAGGGTGATTTTAGGTCGTTTTGTGTTGCTTTCAGGCACATTTGCCTGATTTTTGGTCAATTTAGGTGATTTTTGGCAAAGACAGATGGATTTTAAGCTCGTTTGGGAGATTTTAAGCCAAAGCAGGTGCTTTCAGGGTGGATTTGAAGCCCGTTTTGGAGATTTAAGGCTGATTTTAGGCCATTTTGAGGGAGGTGTAAACCAGTTTGGGCAATTTTAGGCCCCTTTAGTTGGATTTTAGACCCCTGTGGATAATTTTAATCCCGTTTGGCTGATTTTAGGATGTCACCTGCATTTGAGGCGCTTTTGGATGATTTTAAAACAAACCGGGCCCTTTTAGGACCGCGCGTCCCCTTGGCCCCACCCCTTTCCCCTCACGGTTCCCGCCCTTTCCCCGCCCCTTTCCCCTCACGGTTCGGCCTTCGGGAACGGGGCAGGAGGAGGAGACAGGCTGTAATTTGCTCCCAGCAAGGTCCCAGTTGCTCCCAGTTCCTGCTGCTTTCATCCTGCGTGTTCCCAGTTCTCCCAGTTACCCCAGTCACTCCCAGTATGATCCCAGTCTCTCCCAGCAGGGCCCCAGTCACTCTCCCTTGCCCACAGCATGTTCCCAGTTCCCCCAGCACATTCCCTGTTGCTCCCAATTTGGTCCCAGTCACCACCTGTATGGTCTCACACCCTCCCAGTACATCCCAGTTGCCCTGAACATTGTCATAGTCATTGCCAGGCACTCCCAGTTACCTCAGCGTGGTTCACTTGCCCTCCGTTTTATCCCAGTTGCTCCCATTTCCTCTGATTATGCCCCCAGTTGGCTCCCAGAATGGGCTTGGTAGCTCCCAGTAACCCCCATTCAGGGTCCAGTCACACCCACTCTGCTCCCAGTATGATTGTGGCCACTCCCAGTATGATCCCATCATTCCCAGTCTGATACCAGTGCCCCAGTGTGATCCCAGTTGCTCCCTGTAAATTCCAGCCTGACCCCAGTAGCCTCCAGTGTGATCCCAGTGACTCTCTGTCTCTCCCAGTATATCCCAGTCACCTCCCCCACATGCTCCCAGTCACTCCCACTTTCTCCCAGTTGCTTTTAGCACAATTCCAGTTGCTCACAGCCACTCCTAATCAATCCCAGCATGATTCCAATCACCCTCAGTGTGATCCCAGTCTAACCCAGCATGGACCCACCTGCTCTCACTGTGATCCCAGCATGATCCCAGTTGTCCCTAGAATAGTCCCAGTCCCTCCCAGCATGGTCCCAGTCACTCCCAGTTGTCCCCAGCATGGTCTCGGCTGTTCCCAGTGTGGTTCCAGTCCCCCCACTGTGGTTACAAACACTCCCAGTTTATCCTAGTTGCCCCAGTAAGGCTTTAGTTACCTGAGAATGATCCCAGTCTTTCCCAATTACTCCCAGTTGCCTCCAGCATGATCCCAGTTTCTGTCAGTTGCCCAAAGTGTAGTCCCAGTTGCTCCCACTATGATCCCAGTTGTAGTCTCAGTCCTCTCAGCATGGTTCCAGTACCTTCCAGCTGATTCCAGTTGTTCCCAATGTTTCCACATTTTCCTTCCAACATGGGCCCAGTAGCTCCCAGTAACCCCCAGTCAGGATCCATTCACACCCATTGCAATCCCAGTGGCTCCAAGAATGATCCCAGAAACTCCTGCTACAATCCCAGTCCCTTTCACTATGATCCCAGTTGCTCCCAGTCACCACCAGTATGACCCCCAGTCACTCCCAGATCCTCCCAGTGTTATTCCAGTCATGGCCAGAGTGACTCCATGTCACTCCCAGTGTGGGCCCAGTTGCTCCCATTCACCTCCAGTATGGTTCCAGTCACGGCCAGCACCTTTCCAGTCACTCTCAGTCTGGTTCCAGTAGGATCCCAGTCACTCTCAGATACTCCCAGTACTCTTCCAGTCACACCCTGTATGATCCTAGTCAGTGCCAGTGTGATCCCAGTATGACCCCAGCATGGACACAGCTGCTCCCATTATCACTCAGCATGGTTCCAGTTGCTCCCATTTACCCTCACTATGGTTTCAGTCTCTCCCAGGAAAACCCAGTTGCCCCAGCATGTTCCCAGTCACTCCCAGTTGGTTGGAGTGGCTTCCAGCCTGATCCCAGTTGCTCACAGCCACTCTCAATGCAGTCCCAGTTGCTGAAAGTGTGATCCAGTATGATCCCATTCTTCCCGAGTGTGGGCCCAGCTGATTCCACTGTGATCCCAGTAGGATCCCAATTGCCCCTAGCATGGTTCCAGTTGCAGCCTGAGAGGGGATTGGGGGGGCGGAGAAGGGTCCGGGGGTGTCTGGGGGGGCTTTGGGGAGGGTTCCGGGGGTTTAGGGGGGTCTGAGGGGTCTGGGGAGGGGTCCTGGGGCATTGTGTGGGGACCTGGGTGGTGCGGATGGCTCTTAAGAGGGGTCTTGCGGGGAGGCGGGGGGGTCGTGGGAGGGTCTGGGGGGGTTTTGGGGGGGGGGGGTCATAGGAAGGTCTTGGGAGGGTCTGGGGGTGTTGGGATGGTCCTGGGGGTAGTTTGGGGAGGGCTCTGGGGGGTCCTGAGGGTGTCCTGGGAGGGTTTTGGAGGTTTTGGGGAGGGGTTCTGGAAGGGTTTGGGGAGAGGGTCTGGGGGAATCTCTGGAGACATCCAGGGCTGGGCCCGACTGGGGTCTGGGGGCAGGTTCCTTCCAGCCGCAAGCATTCCAGGATTCTGTCAGGGACTCCCTGCCCTTCTTCCCTCTGTTCCCAGCTGCAGAATGTGCAGCAAAGCCACCTTTGCTGTCTGCTCAGGGAGCCCAGCCAGGTGCTGCAGCCTGACCCTGCCCTGCACAGCTCCCCTGGCAGGAGCAGTGCCCCGGCAGCCTCAGCAATTGCCCTCTGACATGTCTGGCACACACTGCCATGGGCTGCAATTCCAGCTGCCAGCAAGGAAAAGATGCTCCTGCCCTTCAAGGCCAAATTCTGAAGGGGCCAAGACACAAGTGCAGCAAGATCTTACACAGACATTTCACTGCCAGCTTCCGTAACTTCATCCAGGGCTGTTTGAGCACCTGGATGGGGAAGGAAAAAAAAATCAGGGGAGGGTCTTTGTCTGGGAGCTGCCACAGGTAAAGAGAGACCCTGGAAGGGAAAAGGAGCAGACAAAGGGAGGCAGGAGAGAATGCAGGACACAAACGGCAACCAGCAAAGAAGGTGGCACTCTGAAAACCAAACCTGAACTTACGGAATAGGAATGGGACAGAAAGGAAGAATTCTGAAACTTAATTTACTCTACTTCTCTGAGCAACCTGTGAAGCCAGGACTTCACCACCCTCACAGGGAAGAAGCATTTTCTAGATCAAACCTGAATTTGATCCCTGTTACTCTGAGCCCAGTAAATCACAAGGAACTCATTTGTGGTCATTTCCATCAAGGGCCCAAGGTCTTTGTTCCAGCACATCCAGCAAGCACCAGGCAAGACAGCACAGGAACCCAACTCACAGCTGAGGGACTCAGAACATCTAAACACCAGCAGGGCACATTGCTCATGTTTGCTCCAATAGATTTGAGAAATGAAACGCTGGAGATGAGAGCTCTTTTTCAGAGCAGTAATTGCTGGTTGATGTTAATGAAGTTGATAGGGTCTGAATTTGAAGTGTTGGTCTGTTGTTAAACATTGAATGTTACAGTTCTAGGACTTGCCTTTAGTTGCCGCTATTCAGTGTCACCCATTTTACCCTGTATTTGTATCTCTCCCCGGCATACTCTGTATTTGTGCCTCTTTCCGTCTCAGCCTGGATTTGTATCCCTTCCCTTCCAAGACTGAATTAAACTGAGAGGCTATGGGAACTCCATGAACCCTCTCAAACAACAAACCAGCACATAAATGATGACTTTAACCCAGCAGAACCACACTAAATCACCCACCCTTGACCAGAGCCGGATTCCATCCTGCCACCATAATTTTAATAGTGCTCGGCTTGGAGGATCCCCCTAAGCTCCAAGCCAACGTTCCCTTCCTAAGGACTCTGGTGAGGCCGGAAGCCCCATCTGTGCCGGGAGACAAAGCTGCGCTGCTGCTGCTGCTGCTGCTCAGCGCGGTCCTGTGGGAGCAGCGGCGCCGTGCGCGACCCCTCGGGTTCCGCACCCAGAGCTGTCTTTAATAAAGGCCTTTGGAAAGGAGCTGCTCCAATGGCCCTGTTCATCACACTGCTAGAGCCCCCAGAGCCCCTCCCCAAAACCCTCCCAGGACACCCTCAGGACCTCCCAGAGCCCTCCCCAAACTCCCTCCAGGACCATCCCAACGCCCCCAGACCCTCCCAAGACCTTCCTACGACCCCTCCCCAAAACCCCCCCAGACCCTCCCACGACGTCCCCTCCCCCCCCCCTAGACCCCTCTTAGGACCAATCAGCGCCCCCCAGGTCCCCCACAATGCCCCAGGCCCCCTCTCCAGACCCCCCTGACCTCCCCAAACCCCCGGACCCCTCCCCAAAGTCCCCCCAGAGCCCCCCGGACCCTCCCCCGGACCCTCCCCCGCCCCCCCCCCCCCCGATCCCCTCTCAGGCCCCTCCCGCTCCTGTCCCGAGCCCGGCCGGTCCCGGCGGGGAAAGGGGCGCCGCTTCCGGCTCGCCTCTGATTGGCTGGGGTGGCGCGGGGAAGGCGGGCGTTCCTGCGGAGAGCCGCGCCGTGACTGGTTAGTTCAGGGACTTGCAGCGCAGTGATTGGTTGGCTCGGGGCGGGGCGCGCCGCCATAGTTGGGAGCCCGCGCACGCGGCAGAGGCGGGAGATTGTGAGGGGAGAGCGGCTGAGGTGAGGCCGGGGAAACTGGGGGGGTTTGGGGCGGATCTGAGGGGAAATTGGGGATTTTTGGGGGCATCGAGGGGAAACGCGGGGGCTGTGCGTTGGGTTTGGATTGAATGAGGGGGTCTGAGAGGGCTTTGGTGGGTCTGAGGAGGCTTTAGGCAGCTTTGGGGGAGGCTTGAGAGGGTCTGGAAAGTTCTCAGGTGGGTTTAGGGGCATCTGAGGGGAATTGGGAGGGTCTGAGGGGATTTTGGTGGATTGTGAGAGGAACTGGGGGGTTCTGAGCGGATCTGGGGTTAGAGGTGGGTCTGGGGGGAATTTGGGGGAGTCCGAGGGGATTTCATAGGGTTTGGGGGCATTGAGGGGTCTGAGGGGGATGTAGGGCAGTCTGGTGGATTTAAGGGGGGGTCTCAGGTGGGTCTGGGGTGAATTTTGGGGTGAAATGGAGGGTCTGAGAGTCCTGGGGAGGTTTTGGAGTCCAGGGTGGTTCTGGGCCAACACTGGGGGAGCTGTGGGGGGTTTGGGGATCCTGGAGGGGTCCGGGGGAGATTTGGGGGTCCCGCGGGGTCCCAGGCCCACCCTGAACCGGGGTCTGGGGGTTTCAGGGGAAGGGGGCATAGCAGGGGTTCCCTCCCCGGTTTTTGGGGCGTCTCCCATGGTGCCCCCTCCCCAAAAAGCTCCGAGGGCTCCTGAAGTGTCTGCTGTTCCACCGGCCGGTGCCCCCTGATCCAGGACGGCCCCACTAAGTCTGGGGGGTTCTGGGGGGATTTGTGGGGATTTTGGGATTTTGAGAGGGATTTTGAGGATTTCGGAGTGGCTTTTTTGGGCATTAGGGGATTTTGTTGGGAGTTTGGGGAGAATTATTGGGGTTTTTGGAGAGAATTATTGGGTTTTGGGATGGTTGCATGATTTTGGGGGGTTTTGTTGATTTGGGGGATTTTGGATTTGGGGTGTTTTGTTGGGGTTTTGGGGTTTTCTTGGGGGGGAATTTATTGAAGTTTTTGGGAATTTTTTTAAATTTTGGTGAGTTCCACTGAGATTTTTAGAGATTCTCTGGGGTTTTTGAGGGTTTTCTTATACTTATTGGGGATTTTGTGGCGTTTTAGTGGAATTCTAGGGGGGCTTTGGAGCATTCCCAGGGTGTGGTGACAAACTCAGAGGCACCAAAATCTCCTTAAAAGCCCCAAAAGTCCCAATAAAACCCACTGAATCCCAATTAAATCTCTCAAAATGCCATTAAAACACCCTAGAATCCCAATAAAAGCCCAAAAATCTCTTGAAATCCTAATCATCCCAAAAATCCTGATTAAACTCTGCAAATCCCCCAAAAATGTCCCCAAAACCATAAAATGTCCCACAAAATCTCCTCCCAAGATCCAAAGAAATCCTGGCAACTCCCAAAAAATCCCACCAAAAATCCCAAAAAACCCGAAATCCCCAGTGAATCCCACTGAATGTCCCCACAATGCCAATAAAATGCCCACAGAGTCTCCTGAAAATCCCAATAAAACCTCCAGAATTTCTGAGAATCCCAAAAAATCCTTACAAAATCCCAGTAAATTCAAAAACCCCCAAATTCAAAAAAAGCTACAAAAATTTTCAATAAACCCCCAAACACCCCCAGAAAAACTCCCCCTCAAAATGCCAATCAAACCCCCCAAAATCCACAAAACCAGCCACTCCCAGTCAATCCCAGTATGATTCCAGTCGCTCTCAATGAGATCCCAGTGTAACCCAGTATGGACTCAGCTGCTCTCACTGTGATCCCAGTGTGATCCCAGTTGTTCCCAGCATAATTCCAGATGTTCCCAGTTCCTCCCATTATGATCCCAGTTGCTCCAAGAATAGTCCCAGTCCCTCCCAGCAGGGTCCCAGTCATGCCCAGTTGCCTCCAGGGTAGATTCAGTTTCCCCCAGCATTGTCCCAGTTGCTCCCAGCATGATCCCAGCTGTTGCCAGTGTGGTTCCAGTCCCCCCAGTATGGTTAGAGACACTCCCAGTTTGTTTTAGTTAGCTCAGAATGATCCCAGTCTTTCCCAGTTACTCCCAGTTTCCTGTAGCAGAATCCCAGTTTCCATCTGTTTCACAAAGTGTGGCTCCAGTTGCTCCCAGTATGTTCCCAGTTGCCCCATTGTAGTCTCAGTCCTCTCAGCATGGTTCCAGTACCTTCCAGCCAATCCCAGTTGCTCCCAGTGTGTCACATTTTCCTCCCAACATGGGCCCAGTAGCTCCCAGTAAGCCCCAGTCAGGTTCCATTCACACCCAGTATAATCCCAGCCACTCCCAGTATGATCCCAGTCACTTGCAGTCTAATCCCAGTTGCTCCCAGTCACTCCCAGTCTGATGCCAGTGTCCCCAGTGTGATCCCAGTTGCTCCCAGCATGGGCCCAGCTGTTCCCAGTGTGCTTCCATCACTCCCCTATGGTTACAGACACTCCCAGTATGGTCCCAGTTGAACCCAGTTGCCCCTGCTCTAGTCCCAGTCACGGCCCATATGATCCCAGTCCCTCCCAGCACAGTCCCACTGACTCCCAGTTGCCCCCAGCATGGTCCCAGTTGTTCCCAGTGTGGTTCCAGTCCCCCCAGTATGGTTACAGACACTCCCAGTATATCCCAGTTGCCCCCAGCATGTCTGTAGTCATTACCAGGCCCTGCCAGTGGCCCCAGTAAGGTGTCAGTTCTCCCAGTATGATCCCCCAGTCATGCCCAGTATATCCCAGTTGCCTCCAGCATGCATCCAGTCCCTCCCAGTTCCTCCAGTTTACTTGCAGCATCATCCCACTTTCTCTCAGTTGCTCCCAGTAGCCCAAAGTGTGATCCCAGTCACTCCCTTTCAACCCCAGTATGATCCCAGTAAGTTCCAGTTTGATCCCAGTCACATGCCAGCCCTCCCAGTGTGGTCCCAGTATAATCCCAGTTGCTTCCAATCTCTCCCAGTATGGTCCCAGCTGCCTCCAGCGTGGTTCCAGTTGCTTCCTGGATCAACCCAGTCAGTCCCAGTTTGACGCCATTTGCTGCCAGCGTGCTCCCAGTTGCTCCCAGTCAGGCCCAGTATGGGGGATGATGTGCAGGGTGTGTTCCCAGTCACTCTCAGTTACTCCCAGTATTAGTCCAGTCCCTCCCAGTATGATCCAAAGATGATCCCAGTGTGCTCCCAGTTCCTGCCAGTATGAACCAGTTGTGCTCCACGTGGTTCCAGTTGCTCTCTTTCACCCTCACTTTCCTTCCCGTCACTCCCAGTATCTCCCAGTGTACCCCAGTTCCCTCCAGCATCTTTCCAGTTCCTTCCAGTATGATCCCATTTGTTTACAAGCACTCCCAGTCAGCCTCAGTGTAGTGGCACTCACTGCCAGTATGCAGGATGGGATAACATCCAATGCACACAGGATGAGGACACCTGTACAGATCTGCCAACTATCAGCACTCCCCGTCTGAAAGCAGAGTGGACCAAGGCCCAAAAGCTGGAGGTGATAAAGAGAAGGAGCCGAAACCACTGCCAAGAAACACAAATGCTCTGAAAAGGCAGACCCAAGGAGGGGCCATGTAAAATCGTTCCTCGAATATGTAAAGTAGATTATGGATATGCATGAGGGTCTATGAATACGCAACAGGCTGATGTAAGGGGAAAGGTATTTTAGGGGGATCCCCAAAGGTAACAGGGTGCTCCTGGCTGAGTGCCAAGATGCACCCGGCTGTAATAACCTTTGCTCTATGAATGGTGTTCCCAGCTCCACGTTGTGCACCAGAAGAACACACCAGCTGTGCCTCGGCTTGCGGGGACATCACGATGCCATTGAGCTGCAGGGGGATGTTTCCCCTGTCTCAGTCTGTGGCACCTTCACCGCACTGCCACCACTTCTCCAATGGGACAGGCAGCATGGAGCCGCTCCCTCCACAGCTCATGGGGACCAGAGGAAGCATCTCCTCGGCTGCGCTCTCTCCTCCGTGCCGTGGCTACAGGGAAACGCTCCGGGATTTTCTTCCAGCACCATGAGACGCGTGCCGCTGCTACTTGCTGGCTCCTGGATCCTACTGTGCACAGGGATGCATCTCTGCTGTCTCCTGGGCCAGGCAGGGCTCCTGCAGCCAAGAATGCTCAAAAAGGTCCTCCAGTGATGGCCTGTCTGTGGGGTCCATGCAGAAACACCACCTGATGAGGTGCTGGCACTCTGCAGAGAGAAACCAGAAACCACTGCTCAGCAGGACAAGGCTCCAGTCCATGCCCTCCCACATTCCACAGTGCCCAGGCCACACCAGGAGTGCTCAGAGCTGCACCCAAAAGCTTCCTATCGATTCTCTCTTGCGGAGGACACCAGCACAGAGGCACAGGTGCCACCTCCTTCAGCTGAGCCCAGGAGATCCACCTCCTCACCAGCTGCAAGAGCAGGACGCTTATGTGCCAGCTGCCTCTCACAACCCCGTTCTTCCCCTCGTGCCTTGAAGGCACATCCCCACCTTGAGACATCTGGGGTGGGAAGAAGAGCTGGCCCCGGACGATGTCCTCGTTGGTGTGGAAAGGAAGGTGCCCGCAGACCAGCTCACAGAGCAGGATGCCCAGGGACCAGATGGTGGCTGGCTGGCCATGGTAGCAGCCAAAAAGGATCCACTCCGGTGGGCTGTACTCTGAGGTTCCTATGGGACACGGGGGCAGCTCATCAGGCCCATGCTGCTCCCTCCCTCCCAGCCAGCTCCCGTTCCACAACAGCCAGCCCCTGCCCTGCCAAAAAGCAACTTGACTGCAGCTGGCTGAAGAAGGATTCTCCCTCCTTCCCTCCCTCCTTCCTTCCCTCCCTCTTCCCGCTCTGCCAGCCAAGGGGGGAACCTCTGCTGCCTGGCTGGGCCCCGGCTTTGGGCTCACTTGACATCTGGGTGTAGAACGTGTCCTGGAGGATCGTGCTGCAGCCAAAGTCGAGGAGTTTCGCCTCACCCGTGGCCAGGTTGACGAGGGCCTTCTCGGCCTTGATGTGGTGGCGCAGGACACCGCGCCTGCTGCAGCGCCGCACAGCCTCCAGCACCTGGCGGAGCAGCCCCTGCGCCACGGGCTCCATCAGGAACCATCGCTTGTGCAGGAAGCACCAGAGGTGCTGACAGCGCTGCGGATGCTCCGTGAGCAGCGCGAAGCCCTTGGGCACCTCGAACCAGTCCAGGAGCCGCATGACGCTGCGGAAGCCAGGCCGCGACACCTTCCACAGCAGCGCCAGCTCCAGGGGCACAAGGGTGCCCTTGCGCTGTGGGGGGACCACGATGCCGTCAGCAGGGCTGATGCTGCGCCGCGCCTCAGGCAGCCCCTGCCCGGCCGCACCGCAACTTGCCATGGCCCGGCCCGTGGCGCTGCGTGGCCTCCACTCACTCCATGCTCGCTGCCCTTGCTGCCGCCCTGCCGGGCCTCGCCCGGGACGCCCTGCCGACTCCTCCCGCTGGCCCCGCTCACTCACCAGCCGCGTCCACTCCCAGATGCGCTCCCGGGAGACTCACTTGATGGCCACCTGTGAGCCAAGGCCAGCGGCGGACTGAAGATCACGCTTTGTTAAGAATGTATAAGCGGGAGAAAACGCAGAATAAAAAAACCCTTTTTCTTCTTGGACCCTGATCACGTGTGTATGTCACATCCGGCCTAATGGTGACAGTTGCCCCATCTGTGGGTCAAGAAACAAGTATTGTCTGACAGGTCACTTGTCAACAAACTGAGAAAGAAATTAGTACCTGGGCATGCAGATTTCTGAAGGGAGGAAAGAAAAGCGTTGACAAGAATAAGCCTGAGTTTTAAATGCCTGAAACACTCAAAAATAACATGTTTTGGGATATTGTCTCATATGTTACACAGAGTTCAAACAAACCACTACTCATTAGTATCTGGACTTCATTGCCCACTATGCTTTGAAATGTTGATTGAAGGCACTTTGTGTCAAAGATCCAGTTCCTGTAGGTCACTGTAGATGTAGATCAAAATCCTACCAAACATCCGTGTCCAAACCAGCAAGAGTGAGACTTTTGTCCTTGGCAGTTGTTCCCAGGTGCTCCTGGAAACTACCAGGCCTAGACACAAAGATGTGTATTCAGCGGAGGGAGAGAAGCACCATGCTTAGCTCTAACTGTGACCTTTGCTAGCAGATCTTACTAGCAGGTAACAAATTCCATTTGTTCTGCTCTTAGCCAGTGCCAAGATGGGAATCACAGTTTAGATCACAGGAGAAGATCACAGGAGCCTCAACTTTTCCAGAAGAGGAAAAATACAAAGAATAGTAAATTTGTGTTGGGTTTACAGGGTATTTTTTACAGATCGATAGACAAGTGATGAAGTTTAAAAGAGGACAGCAAAGGAAAATCAACAGATATGCTGAAACTGAGTGAAGAGGAAGGAGACTTCAAATTCACTGAAAAGCTGCACAGAAAGCTTCTCTACTTTTTGCAGTTGCTTCAAGTTTGAAATGACAAGCTCTAGCAGCACTTCCAACTTCTCTTTATTAATTCTAGAATAAAGACAATCAAAACTGTGTACTCCTGCTTACAGTATGCAGTGAAGCACAGGAAGCCATTAGAGTAAGAAAAATTGTGTTTAGAAGGCCGAGGCAGCCTTAGGGGTAGGAGGAATGGGGAGGTGTGGAAATCAGGCCTGTGGGCACCATTCAAGGAGCTTTCAGTCCCTGAGCAGTCCCTCACAGTGGGTATCCCAGCAGATGGAGTCCAAATGGAGCCACAGCTGGGTGGGAAAAGTGCCAGGCTCTTGAGCCGTGGTTAGCAGGGGCTCCGGCATCAAACTGCTCCCTGACAGGTGTGGTATGCTGTGTGTGTGTGTGCCCAACAGCTGGCAACAGCAGGCTGGCCCAGATGTGGGAAAAGGCCAAGGAGGCAGCAGAGTAGGAATGGGGCTCTGAGGAGGCCCTGGTGGTTGCACACACCCGTGGGGGATGAGGCTGGCCCAGATGGTCTCTGGGGCTCTGAGCTGAAAAGGGAGGAAAAGAGAAGCAGGGAGGAAGGGCCAGATGCTGCTATGACAATGCCATTCCATCCCATAGGTGACATAGTGAGAGGAGGGTGGGAACCAAATGGTGATTGCTGCTGATCACCCTGTGACCCTTCAAGACAAGAGGCCCAGCAAGGACTGCACATCTGCCTCCTAGTGTTGTCCTGAATGTGAGCTCATCTCCTGGTGTTCATTACCCGCAAGTCTCGCAGCTTCCCACAGGCATTCCACACTTCAGGCAAGCAAAGCTGCTTACCTCACTATGTTCTTTGGGCCTCTGAAAGGGACTGTCCCCTTAGCTACAGCCTGGCAAGGAAGGGAGTCTAACAACACTGGATATTTTAGACTTTTATTGTCACTCAGGCTGAAACAAAGTATCCACTCGCCACTTCTCCATCTTCATCCTTCTGTCCTGCAGGTGGCCTGTTCAGGCTGACAGCTTGGAGCGCCTGCAGGCTCCAGTTGGGCTGCAGCCCAGCTTTTCCTCTCACAGCTTAATTCTTATTATGACAATTCTTTCATTTCTACTTAAAAGATACCTCGGAGCTTCCCTAAATTAACAACACTCTACTCTAAGCTAAACAATCCTCTATTATCTAAGCTATCTGTTCCATATGTTTGGATTCATAAAATTTGAGGGTTTTGAGAAAGTGGTAAAAAAGTCAGGCCTCAGACAGCAGATTTGTGAACATTGCTAATACAGCAAAAAGTTTTCTAAGCAGTAGAGCAGACATGAGAAATAGAACAATAAGCCCCTGTGATTTGCCCTTATACGTTGCAACAAGGTTATTTAATGTATATCTTTAGAAGGTTAGTATGAATGAGCCTCTGTGCTTTGTCTCTCATAAACGAGCCATTGTGTTAGAAAATAAGTCCTTATTTTGTTAACTACTGTTACGTGTGTTTCATATGATTGGATAGAATTATTGTCAGTGTGTTTTGCTCTATGTGTGATTGGCTGAAACTTAGGCTGAGAGGGTTTTATGCTACCCTGTAATGTGACGTTTCCTTGGCATTCCATTTGAATCAGCGAGCTGTAAACATATCCCGTCTCCATTGTCCTAACAATGTACTGAGACTGATGTTTGAAATAAACAGGTCACGACACTGATTCAGGGTGTTCCGTTCCATTTGTGGCTGTATATAGCGTGCCAACAGCACCATAGTCCTTAGAAGTTGATCCCTATATTTCCTAATTTTTTTAAACTTTCATCTTTTTGAGAAAGAAAAAACAACAGAGTTTTAAATGGAACCTAACACACCCAACATAACCTAACCTAACCTAACCTAAGACCTAAACTGAGCAAATATGAAAACTGTCACATTTCCTATCTAGGGCACAGCTCCTCTTAATACTTGGGGGATGGCTGAAGCTCTGCCTCAAGATGACACATCCCCTTTTCCTTCCTCTCAGCTGGCGGGGCATAAGGGCCTCCTCAGGCGCAGGTGTCTCCTCTCCAGTCTTCCTGCACTTGCTTGGCTGAAATGATCAGAGCAGCCAGGCTGGAGGCAGGATGGCCTGAGGTCACAAAGGGATGCTGCCCAGAGGAAAAAGAACAAAGAAAGGAGCTCTTACTTTCCAGGATCCCATCCTCACGGGCTCAAGCAGGATTCCCTGGCTACCAGGAAGACACACCAAGAGCACCGAGGGCAGCGTGTCCCCCTGCACCTTCCTGTCCTGGGAGCTGTCTGCGCCACGTGGCCCACACTCCTCCTCATCCCTTCATGCAGGTGTCCTCAGCTGACAGGGCTTTTTGCCCCTTTGCTTTTTCTTACCTGCAGGAGTTCCTGGGCAGAGCAGCGCCTGTCCTCGTCTGCCTGCAGGCAGCAGTGTGGAGGAAGTCGTGCAGGAGAGCCGAGTGGTGCCTGGGCTTCTGCAGTTTTGGGGGCCCATTCCTTTCTATCAGTTCAAAAACCTACAGCACAAAGATGCAAGAGGACACTGCACCTGCTCCTTTGCTAGCCACATCAGCTCTCTCCATGATAGTGGAGCTCTGGGAAAAGTTAAAGATAGAATCTAAAATGTTAATCTTTGTGCTTTCCCAGATCAACTGCAGCTGCGTAAGCAGTATGATAAATTACATAATTGTTAGATGTGATGATTGTTTAGTAATCAAATATAATTACTATATAACCAGAAGAAGAATAATGAGAAAATATGTTGGAAATTCAGAGAGGGGCTAAATTTATGTATACAATAGAACAATATAAGTTTAATAATTAACATGAAAGTTTTATAACGATAGAGTATAAAAACATGATCATTTCAGATGTATGGTCGGAATCAAATTTGGGTAATACCCTGATTCCCAGAGCTCTTTAATAAAAAGCACCGCATATAATCCCTACGTGATTATGTGTTTTTGAATGCTAACATTTTGATGACCCAGATGGAACCGTTGTGAGTGCTGCTGAGTGAGTTCGCAACTTGATCACGCTCCAGCCGGCACCGAGGGATTCTTGGGGAGCGCATTGGCCGCGACCACTCCTGCCACTCACAACGTCCCTGGGAGAAAGGTAAGGTGCTTTTTTTACTTTGGTTTGGTTTTGGATGCCTGCCAAATAAGACGCAGCAAAATCTATGCTTGGTTGGGCTGAAGGAATTCCTGTTGGTATAAGCCTAGGCGCCATTCCATAAGACAATCACAAAAGCATTGCGGGTTCGGCATTTGTGGTGTATTTGAAATGGAGACATTTAAAGGGTTTTTGGGCAGTAACATCCCTATCCCGCAAACTTCTCCTTTGGGGTGCTTATTAGCACATTGGAAACAGGGTAACTTTGGGGAAGAATTACGTAAAACTAATTTGATTGATTACTGTAATTCATGGTGGCCAGAATATGCCTTGGAGAATGGTGAAAAATGGCTAAAATACGGTACTCTGCAATATAACACTATTTTGCGGTTAATGTCGTTTTGTAAACAAGAAGGAAA
Source organism: Melozone crissalis (assembly GCF_028551555.1). Lineage (NCBI taxonomy): Eukaryota > Metazoa > Chordata > Aves > Passeriformes > Passerellidae > Melozone > Melozone crissalis. The sequence goes on along the minus strand of NW_026536033.1, from coordinate 112,180 downwards.
ATGGGATGAAGTCCCATATGTTGATCTGGTTTTCTATTTACAGGGAAAGCCAGAATGGCAGGATGAATGTGGATTATTAGTGGTTAAAACATCTGCAAAGTGTGGGGTTTTGAGGAACGTTGTTTAGAACACTTGGCGTTAAAAGAAAGCTTGAGTAGGGAAAATTATACAGATGTTGAATTACAAGTAGCTCCAATAGGAGCTAAGAAAGCTACAAGAGAACCTAACCCTATCCCACCTGTTTCACCTGTCCCTATCCTACTACCTGCTCCTCACCCACCTAGTCCTGAGCCCGCCTAGTCTAGTACACCTTTCCCTCTTTATCTTCCTCTCCCATCATCACCCGCTCCCTCTTCCTCGGAAGATGAGCAAAACCTAACTGTGATAGAAAGGAGAAAGAGGTATGCAAGTGAAAAAGATAGCAATGGTAATGAATCAGTGACCCCAATTGCCCACAGAACCCGGAGTCGGTCAAAGCTTGCCCCAGTTGTGCATAGAAAAGGCATAAGCAAACAAAAACGGACTGTGATTGCCCCCTTGCGACAAGGTGTCGGAGTGGAAGGGCCAGTATTTGTAAAAGTGCCTTTTTCCCCTGCAGACTTAGTTATTTGGAAACAGTCAGCCGGAACTTATAGAGAAAATCCTGATAAAATGGCACGCGTAGTAAAAATGGTTATGAAAACTCAAAATCCTGACTGGGATGACATACAAGTAATATTAGATACTCTGATGGATTCTACTGAAAAAGAAATGGTACTTAAGGCAGCCAAAGAGAGGGCAAGAGAAGATTTTAGAAATGGGCTAGTAACAGGGAATTTAGATGTGAATTTCCCAATTGAGGATGCAAATTGGGACCCTAATTTATTGTGCGATATGAGGAAACTACAGAAATATCAAGAGTGGATCCAAATAGGAGTTCAGAACGCTGTGCCCAAAACTATAAATTGGTCCAAACTATATGAGGTTTGACAGGAAAAGAAGGAATCTCCCACTGCATTTTTGGAAAGGCTTAAGGAGGTAACAAGGAAATATACAGACCTCCAAATGGATACAGAGCAAGCAAAGGTTCAGCTCGCTCTCATATTCTTAGGCCAATCACAGGATGACATTTGTAGGAAATTGGAAAAATTAGAGGGGGAAGAATTAAGGAATTTGGATAAGTTACTTGAGGTTGCTTGGATGGCATATAGCAATTGGGAAAAAGAAGCTAGTAACAGACAGCAGCAGAATCTATTGGCAGTAATACAAGGAGAAGGGGACCCAAATTTCAGGGGACGTAACAGGAATATCTGCGGTAAGAGACCAGTCACACAAAGGTTAAGCCTGAATCAATGTGCGTATTGTAAGCGGGAGGGGCATTGGAAGTGAAATTGTCCAAGCTTGAATAACCAGTTTGACCAGGGCAATCAGTTCCAGCAGGGAAACACTGCCAAAGCCATGGTGTTAGGAGAATATAACTAGCTGAACCTGTGGAACAGGTTCAAGAACTCACCACAAATATAGAATAGAATTTAATCCACCAATATTTCCAGTAAAGAAAACAAATATCTGAATATAGGTTAGCGCAGGATTTGAGAGTAATAAATAAAAAGGACATTTATCCAGTGGTAACAAATTCTCACAAATTGCTAACATCCGTAAAGGGGATTTATAAGTGGTTTACTGTAATTGATTTAAAAGATACCTTTCTCTGCATACCCTTTGACAAAGAAAGTAGGAAACTGTTTGTTTTTGAGTGGGAAAACCCAGGGAACGGAAGAAAGACCCAGCTCACCTGGACACGACAAGAACTCGCCGACCCTATTTGGAAACTAACTGGCAAAGGAACTGGAGATTTGGACCGAAAATGGGCTAGTACCAAGAGACCAATTATTGTTGCAGTATGTTGATGATATACTAATAGCTACCGAAGAAAAAGCAACCTGTAAAAAGGTAACCATTGAGATTTAAATTTGACAAGGGCAACGAAAACTAGGTACTAACCATATCCAAGCTATTTGTGCTATTCCAGAGCCCCAGAATTTACATGAGCTGCGAGTCTTCCTTGGGATGGCAGGATGGTGTCGCTTGTGGATCATGGACTATGGACTGATTGTGAAACCCCTGTATGAAGCTCAGAAGATGCAGCCATTCACCTGGGGCAAACCACAGAAAGAAGCCTTCCTAAAATTAAAGGAAGCACTGACAACTGCTCCAGCATTAGGGTTACCTGATTTGTCTAAAGATTTTCAGCTGTTTACCTGATTTGTCTAAAGATTTTCAGCTGTTTGTACATGAAAGCCTGCACCTAGCACTAGGAGTCCTGACCCAAAGTCTGGGAAGCTGGAAAAGGTCGGTGGGATAGTTCTCCAAACAACTCGACAACATAAGTGCCGGGTGGCCCCCATGTCTGTGGGCAGTCGCAGCTACTGTGATCCTGATACATGAAGCCAGGAAACTTACTATGGGAAGGCACATAGATGTCTATGTACCACACACAGTAACCACTGTCTTAGAACAAAAAGGGGGGCCATTGGCTATCTCCCAGCAGGATGTTGAAATTCCAGGTAGTCCTGACTGAGCAGGATGATGTCACATTAAAAACAACTAACCTTTTGAATCCAGCTTTCTTCCTAGGTACCACAACTGAAGAAGGCCCATTAGAACACGACTGTGTAGAAGTAATAGAGTACACCCATTCAGCAAGAGAAGACCTGAAAGATGTCCCACTAGAGCAGCCAGAGTGGGAGCTGTTTACAGATGGGAGCAGCTTCATGGAAAACGGAACCAGATACACTGGATATGCGGTAACAACAGTCAATACAGTAGTGGAGGCAAAGGCATTACCACCAAATACATCTGCCCAGAAGGCAGAACTGGTTGCTTTAACCAGGGCACTAGAATTAAGTGAAGGGAAAAAGGTAAATATCTGGACTGACTCAAAATATGCTTTTGGAGGGGTGCATGTACACGGAGCACTGTGGAAAGAAAGAGGACTGTTATCTTCTCGGGGTACACACATTAAACATCAGGATGCAGTCCTGCAATTGATAAAAGCAGTACAAAAACCTGAACAAGTGGCAATCATACACTGCAAAGCACACCAATCAGGAAACTCCAAAATCTGTGAGGGAAATCAAAAGGCAGACTGGGCAGCCCGACAGGTTGCTCGAGAGGTACAAACAACAGTGGCATTGATACCTTTGAAGCTTAATGTATCCCAATTCAATTTACCTCCAAAACCAAAATATTCAGTAGAAGATGAGAGACTGGCACGTTTGCTAAATGCACAAAAGAATTCAAAGGGATGGTATGTGACTGCACAAGGACAGATAGTGGTACCCCCCTTGATAATGAGAGAAGTTCTATAAATTAAACATAATGAATGTCACTGGGGAGCAGAGGCATTGGTAAAATTGCTAAAGCAGAGTTTAATTTCAGTACGGATGTTAACAATGGAAAAATCAGTAATGACAAAATGTGATATCTGCTTGAAAAACAACCCGGTGGCCAGGCGACAGGCACAGCTGGAAGAATTCGGGTAGGAATAGAGCCAGGAGACTATTGGCAGGTAGATTTTGTAGAGCTACCAAGGACTCGAGGATACAAATACCTGTTAGTGGGGGTTGACACATTCTCTGGGTGGCCAGAAGCCCTTCCCTGTCGCACGAACCAAGCAAAGGAAACAGTTAAGTAGTTACTACAGGAGATTATTCCCAGATTTGGGGTACCCCTAGGGGTATCATCAGATAGGGGACCCCATTTCATAGCTACAGTAGTAAGAGAGGTAAGTAGATTGCTGGGGATAAATTGGGACCTCCACACACCGTGGAGACCCCAGTCAAGTGGACAGGTAGAGAGGATGAATCAGACACTAAAAAGGCAAATCAGTAAAATATGCCAAGAAGCCAAATTGCAGTGGCCCCAGGCTTTGCCAATAGCACTGTGGAGGATTCGGATAAAGCCTAGCAGTGGGATGTCAGTCAGTCCTTATGAGAAACCATATGAATCTCCTGAACCCTAATGTACACATCACAGGAAAGGAGGAAGTGTATAATTATGTTTTATCTCTTGGGAAAACTTTAGCTTGGCTCCGGAGTATCCTTGTGTGGAATAGACCACTGACTCTCGAGAACCCAGTTCATAACATACATCCAGGAGACGAGATGTACATCAAGAACTGGAACGAGGAACCGCTGAAAGAAAAGTGGAGTGGACCCCATCAGGTACTACTGACCACCTTTACAGCAGTCAAAGTAGTCGGCGTGGAACCCTGGATTCACTATACCTGAGTGAACAAAATTCATCCTGGATCACAGACTGTATAAACTCTGGAATGAACAAAGGCTGCAGATAAGATGTGTTTAATTGCTTTCAGAATGCTATCAGTAATTGTGCTAACGTTATGGTCATCAATGTCTTTGGGATGTGGAATGCAAAATGATCAACTAACCACTCTTCATTGTAGAATGAAGAGAGAGGTACAAACAGAAACACAGGTGATAAAGGTTTCTAATGCAGTTCGGGCTGAGAATGTAATGATTGGATTAGTCAAAGATTTTGCCAAAATGCAAAACACCAGTCAAATAACTGCCTGTCTGCCAATACCAAAGGCAGCAGGAGACCCAGTAAATTGGGGAATCATAACATCAAAACTACCTGAAATACAAAAGAACAAAACAATTACATTTAAACAGGTACCCGAATCGAGGCAAATTACAGAAACCACTCTGGTATGGAAATGTGAGGCCAAAGATAGGAAAGATCAGATAGAACCTTGGGACAGTGCATGATCTGTGAGTATTCTTCAAAGATTCCAATATATGGCAAACACCCCTTGGTGTATTAAGTGGGAAGGCCTCAAGAATTAAACAGATCCAGCAATAACGAACACTGACACTAGTAGCAGAACGAGGGCAGACAAAGTAAGTTGGTGGGCATGTAATAAAACTTACGACTGCACTTCAGATGATGAAGAGATAAAACAGATGCCACCCCTGGCAATAGCCCTACAAATTGGTTGTGCTTGCAGAGGGATCAAACATAAACAAGGCAGAGTGAATTATAGAGTAATTATAGGGTGTACCAGGGTTACAGTCCGAGGTCCAGGACAATTTGTATGGGCAGCAAGTGATGGTACCTGGACAACACATCTGCCTGTAGACGGGAAAGTAAAGGAGATTACTTTAGGCCTCCCAACCTTATGTCCAATTTGGAAAAAGTCCCCATTTAATGGAAAACATGAACTTCTGCAGATAAGAGCAAGACGAGAAGTTCTAGACAATGAAAATCCAGATGACACTTGGCAAGAACCCTCTAGTGGAGTGAAATTTGGATGGGCCCTAGAGTCATTGCTTGGTCCTATAGCAAACTATCAGAGTAGAGAGATGCTATACAAACTTACAGGTCAGGTAGGTAGACTGGCAAGAGTCACCTGGGAAGGATTTAAAGAATTAAATATACAATTACAAGCCACTACAAAAATGACTTTACAAAATCGATTAGCCCTAGATATGTTACTCCTGAAAGAGCATGGAGTATGTGGATTCTTAAAGGGACAAGTTGATCACTGCTGCATTCATATCCCAAATGTAACTGCAGATGTTGAATATGACATCAATCAGTTGAAACAAATAGAGCATGAAGCACAAGAAGAGCAAAAGGATTTGGCTACAAGCTGGTTAGGAAAAATCTTTAAAGGATTAGGGTGGAATGTGAGTTCATGGATTAAAATCTATCATTGAGAGTGTGATAATCTTACTAATTGTATTCTTAGCAATTTGGTTCGTTTACAGCATCTTAAAGGGAGAGATACAGAAGAAAACGTCCTGGAACCAGAGGATAATAAAGGCACTAACACGAGATCCACGCCCACCATCTTCTGTTTCTCCAGTTCGTAACAGCATCCACGACAACGTTTACATCGACCCTGGATTTGAAGAACCAAGTACGAACTGAGGAATAAAGGACTGTATCAAGTGAAAACATTTACACCTGTAGTGAAGTGAAAATGCTTTCAAAGGGGGGAGAATGATAGTGGAGCCCTGGAAAAAGTTAAAGATAGAATCTAAAATGTTAGGCTTTGTGCTTTCCCAGATCAACTGCACCTGCGTAAGCAGTATGATATATTATATAATTGTTAGATGTGATGATTGTTTAGTAATTAAATCTAATTCTTATATAACCAAAAGAAGAATATTGAGAAACTATGCTGGAAATTCAGAGAGGAGCTAAATATACGTATACAATAGAACAATATAAGTTTAATAATTAACATGAAAGTTATATAAAGTATAAAACATGATCCTTTCGGATGTATGGTCGGAATCAGATTTGGGTTGAATATACCCCGATTCCCAGAGCTCTTGAACAAAAAGCACTGCATATAATCCCTACGTGATTATGTGTTTTGAATGCTAACATTGCCAGCAGTTGCTCCAGGTGCTCCTGCCATCAGCCCCGGCAGGAAGGAGCACAGCCGCCAATGCACGTGGGCTTTGGCTCCCTGTGGCACAGAAGCCCCCCGGGGGCACAGGTCTCTGGGGCAGGAGACGGGCACCAGCGCTGCCAGGGCTTGGGGGGTGGCAGCTCCTCTGCTTGGGCAGGGACTCTGCCACACCTGCTGATGGCAGCGCAGCCCAGGCCCCAGGGCTCAGAGCAGCATTGGTGCCCGGGCCCACACGTTCCTTGTGCGAGTCACACCTGTGGGTTTAGAATGGCCACGGGCCGGGACATGTCCCAAGGAGGCCGTGCCAGCGTCCCTGGAAGGCCCCATGCCCTTCCCAGCACGGCTGCGTCGGCAGCCCTGGGGGCTCCTTCTGCTGCCCTGAGCCCGCAGAGCAGGGCAGCGTTTGCTGATGCTCTCAGCCCTTCCTAAAGATCCTGTCAGGCTGCCTTAGACACCTGGGGCCAGGCATTCCTTCCAGCCTGGGCCACTTTGGCTGGGCTGGGGGCGGCCCCAGGGCAGGCAGCCGTGGGCGCAAGGGCCCTTGGTGACACGCTGCAGCACGGTCACTGTGACATGGAACGGAACCCGGTGTCCAAGGTCCCTTTGTGACACGTGAGAAATAGAAGCGTGCCGGGTGCTGGGAGAACACAATGGGACAGGACGGGACAGACTAGTGCTGTGAGGAGCCCCCGCACAGCGCACTCGTTAGTGTCCCACTTGGAAGTTTTCTGAGGCGTTGTTCTTTTAGCTGAGCTCGAGGCCAGACCACAGGACTTGCTGACCCGTGGTCTCCCCGAGGCTTCTCTTTCACAGCTGCCCTTGAGGGCAGCGTGTGGGACTTGGTGCCCTTGGAGCATTTCCAAGGTATCTCTTCTGCAAGAAGCTAGTGTCACTGACATGAAGCACAGAACCCCAGGAGTGCCCAATATGGCCTGGGGGGAAGAGGAGGAAGAAGGCCCTGGAGCTGCTTTACCACTGGTGACTAAACAGTTGGAGCCATTCCAGCCACCACAGGAGGGTGAGTGGCAGAGCTAGGCCACAGGACTGGTGCCTGCAGCCAACTTGACCCCATGCCATGCCATGCCATGCCATGCCATGCCATGCCATGCCATGCCATGCCATCCCCTGGGGAAATGCCCAAGGACAAGACGGAAGAGGGGCCGGGCAGACACCCCGCAGTGGCTGTGCTCCATCCCCCGGCACATCCCGGGGCTCTCTCTGCCTGGGCAGAGCAGGGCTGGGCCATGCTCTCCGGCCTCTCCCGCAGCCCCTCAGCTCTGGCTGTGCTCGCTCTTTGCCAGATGCAGCCCTGGAGCGCACGCAAGAGCAGGAATCCAGCCGTGGCCGCTTCCACAGCACAGCGCAGGTACCTGCAGCCACCCCCACCTGGGCTGGACCTGCTGTCCTTGCTCAGCCCAGCACTGTGTGTGGAGCACTCCATGCAACATCCCTGGCTTCCTGCCCTTCTGTAGGAACAGTTGGTCTGCAGATTCATGAAAAGAATTCGGCAGGAAGAGGGCATCGCCATGGGCACTGGGCTCAGAGCACATTCAGAGCTCCTCGAACATGAGACCAGCGCGATCTTCCTGTGTATGCTTGTAGAGGAAGTTTTTTACAATCCAAAGCAAGTAAGCAGCCTGTGGCCAGGCTTTGATCCTCCCAGGAATTGCTTGGCCTCCCAAGCCACGCGTGCTGGTTGCTCTGAGCCTTTCAGGCCACATGGCAGTGGGGTGGGAAGGGAAGCACTCCTCTGGGGAAGCTGGGAACATTGCTCCCTCTGGCAGCTTTCCAAGTCTCCCCGTGCCTTCTCCAGGTGCCCGCCATGGTGAGGTACATCCACCAGAGGATCATGGCCAGTGATTCTGCTGAGCACAGGTTGGACAAGGCCCTGCTGGATCTCACTGAAGCACAGCCAACTGACGCAGTCATGACGCTCCTGCGTGTGGCCCTGTCCTGTGACAGGTATGGGGCCCACCTGCCCAGAGGGCTCAGGCCTCCCCAGCCCATCACCCTGTACAGCCTGCCCCAGGTGTCTGACCAACAGAGACTTCCAGGGCCCTCTGGCTGCTGCCTTTCCAAGCCCTGGCACGTCAGCCCCTGAGTCTGCTGCCATGCTCCCTCCCTGCCCCTCAGGGTTCTGTCCCCACAGGGCTGGGCTGCCTGGCTGCTGCTGGCCAGGGCCAGTGGGCAGAGGCAGAAATGGCAGCCAGCTCAGCTCCCCTCGTTGCTGGGTCTGAGACCCCCCTGAGACACAGCTCTGACCCCACAGAGCTGCCATGGCCATGTGGAAGACCATCATGGGCTCAGCCAGGACTGTGGAGCTGGCGCAGCTGATCCTCCTGGATGTGCTGGGGAGCTGGCCAGAGTACAGCACGTGCACCTCCGATGGGGATGAAACGGGTGTCTTTGCCCTGGCTGTGAGTTTCTGACACTGGCCTTTGCTGGCCCCAAGGCTGCCTCTCCATCAGCTCTCCATCCTCCTTCCCCCACTGCATCTCCCTGCCTCAGGCGCTGGCCTGAAACCTGGCCCAGTGGCAGCTTCAGGCCCACCAGGCCCCGTGCTCCCCCTGCCAAGGTCTCTCCTGGCCTCTCCCTGCCATGCTCAGGCCCTGCCACATGCACACCTCAGCACTTAGCGCTGTCTTGGGGCCTTTGCCCTTTGCAGGCAACCGTGGTGATGTGGAAGATCCTCCAGGAGCCCGACGTTCCATGTATATTGAAGGTGTATTTCCCCCGCCTCTTTGTGCATCTGCTATTCCAAGTGTTTCTCAGCACAGAAGAGATGCCAGAGGAGGTCGATACATTCTGGAAGGGATGCCAGGAAGAGCACGGCCTTGCCACCAGCCCCAACAGGTGCTCCATCCCACTCCTCCTGTCTCTGCCAGTGGCCTGGGAAGGAGCCAGTGCTGCCAGTGTGACCTGGGCTTTGCTGTGCACACAGGTTTGCAGTGCAGACCCTGAAGTCCCTGCTTTGCCGAAAGCAGTACGATGTGGTGGTGGCAATGGAACGCAGGTGTGGCTGGGACACACTGCTCTCTATTGACACCCGCCACTATGCTGTGGGTCTGCTGGCCAGGTGAGACCCCCTTCTCCCCACCGCCTCTGACAACTGTGCCCTGTGCCCTGAGTGACCCACACAGTCCCTGTGGTCATGGGCCAGAGGGCCTTGTCACTGAGGGACGGCCAAGCAAACTGGAAAGGCTGGGGGAGGAGGGTGGCCAAAAGAGCCGCCTCTGAAGTAGCCCAAGGGCGCTTGCAGGCTGCTGGAGAAAGACCTGACCTGTGTGAGTCACTCCTGTGACAGGTTTTATTCTCCTGGCTCACAGTCTTGCTGACTTTTTCTCCTGCCAGGGAGATGTCCTGCGTCTCCATACCCTCCTGTTTCCGGATCCTTCACTACCTGCTCTGGCTGCTCAGAACACGGGAGTCATGCTGGGATCTGCCCGCCCTGGCGTTCCTTGTGGAGGTGAGCCTGGTGGCCAGCGCTGCCTGGCTGAGCTGCCTCCCAGCTCTCTGCCCTCTCACAGCCACAGCTGCCAGGACGGTGCCCGTGCCCTGTGCTGCTGCCTGGGCCCAGCCCTGTGCAGCTCCAGGCTCCTGCTGGCCGGCTCCCTGTCACTGCCCTGTGCCTTTCAGGTCCTCGAGTGCCTGCACTTGAGGGAACGTGATGCTGAGAGAGTCCTGCGAATCTTCTCAAGGTACCTGCAAAGCGAGTGCAGCGAGAGGCGTCGCCTGGCATTCAAGGCCCTTCTCAAACTCACTGACGATCCCTCGATGGTGAGAAGGGGACAGTGGCTGAAGCCGTGCAGGCAGCGTAGGACTGGGCAACGCAGTCACTTGGCCTTGCCTGGGCTTTGGGCGCTGGGGCAGCTGCTCCCAGCTCTCCTGCCTCCCGCTTCAGCTGCCCCAGTGCTTCAGGACAGGCCTTTGGCCTCTGGGCCCTGCAGCAGCAGGGTGGTGTTTCACAAAATTGCGTTCCACACAGACCAAAAAAATGTGGAGCCTGACTAAAAGACTTGTGGGGCTCCTGCGGGATGAAGATGGAGAGATAGTTAAGATAACAGTCATGGTGCTCAGCTTTATAATCTTGGAGAAGGACACACCAATACCCAGCCCCATCGCCCTGCAGCTGGCTGAGGGGATCCTGCCACTCTTTGACCACGTAAGGCTCTGTGCCCACAGCCGTGGCCACTGGCTGCTGCCCTGACACTTGGTGCCCTGTGCAAATGCAGGCCTGCACCCAGGTGAGCCCCTCACAGCCCATGCTAAGATCTTCTTTTCTTCTCTTCCTACAGGATAATAGCCAGGTGAAGCAGCTCTCCATACTGCTCTTCCAAACATTGCTGAGTCTTCCACTGGAAAAGAAAACAAAGGACCTGAAGACACAAGTGCGCCACAGCCTGCTCCCACTTTTCTTCCACTGCCATGATGGGAATCGGCGTGTGGCACAGGTGAGGACCTGTGGGCTGCTGGTGTGCCCCTGGGAGGGGACTCAGCTGCCTCCTGCTCTGGTCACCTCCCAGCCTGCATCCTCCCCCAGGCTGTAGCACTGGGACATGGGTCCTGCACCCTGGGCTGTGTCGCCATATCTGGGACTCTGCTGCTCTCCAGGTTTCTCGGGAAACGCTACATCGTGTGGTCAAGTTCCTGAAGAGGAAAGATCTAGAAAAACTGGTGAAGAAGGAGAAACTCTGGATTTTCGCCAATTGCCTAGTAAGGGCAGCCTGCAAGCCCCAGCCTCAGCCTGGAGAAGGCCCCTGAGGGCAGTGCTCAGTGTGCGGGGCTGGGCAGATGTGCCCCTGCCCGCTGCTGCAGCCAGAGGCCGCGCGGGCTCTTCTCCAGGCTCCTGTGGGCCCGAGCCGGGTGCCCATGGAGCCCCAGCCCAGCGGGGCTGCGGGGCTGCGGGCCGGCACCGTGGCTCCCAGGGCAGCAGCCGGCCTCTGCCCCCAGCCCCCGGGAGCCCTTGGCCAGTGGCTGCTGGCCGCGCCTCAGGGCTGTGCGGGCAGGGGAGGCCGGGGCTGGGCGCAGGCAGTGTCTGGCCCAGGGGCTGATCCCGCGCCAACCCTTCCCTCCTGCCACTCTCTGCAGCTGGCAGAGGACAAGCGCCGAGCGGCCGAGTACCTGCACCAGGCCCTGCCCTACCTGGTGAGCCCACAGGAGCCCCTGCAAGAGGCGGCCATCAGGTTCATGGGTGAGCCACCAACCCGGGCTCCCTCCCCGGCCTGGCCCGCCACAGCTCGGCTCCAGCCCCGCCTGGTGCCCCCGCAGTGCCAGCCGGGCCCGGCGCCGTGGAGCCCCGCCTGGCCTGGGCGTTGCTGCTGCCGCCCTCTGGCAGCCGTGCCCTGGGGAGGCAGCGTGCAGCAAGGGCCGGGCTGAGCCCTGCCGGGCCAGCAGCCAGTGTGGCCACAGCGCCGGCAGCGCCGCTGGCAGGGAGCTGTGCCGCTGGGGCCGTGACAGGCTCTGTGTTCACAGGCATCGTGGGGCAGCACCTGAGGGGGCAGCAGCAAGAACTGCAGCTGATCTGCACTGGTGAGTGAGGGCAGCGGGCTGACAGCGGGGGCTGCCGGGGGAGCTGCAAGCCCTGCCCCGGCTGCTCACACACGGAGAGATTTCAGGGCCACGTGGGCCATTCGTGGCTGCTCTTCGGGCTGATCCCCTTGCTCCCTGCTCCCTCCTGGCCATGGCAAGAGCCGGCTGTTATGGCCCTGGCAGGGGGCTCTCCTCAGCTCCCCACAGATCCGGGATCTGACCTTGGCTCTGTTTCTCTGTCTTGCAACCCTGGAAGACATGGCAAATGACATCACCCTCTGTGTGAGAAGCCTGACAATTCAAACTTTGCATATTCTCAGGGCACTACACAGAACTCAATATTTCACTTTTACGAATGTGCCCGACCTACTTTGCAGGGTGTGGAAGACAGGGCCACAACTGCTGGGGCTCAGCTGGCTCTGCTGCTGGAGCTCTGCGAAGAGATGATCCCTGCTGGTTCCACCAGAGCCAGCATGGATTTTTTCAGTTTGTTCAAGACTGTTCTTTTCTTCTTTTTATTTTTCTTTTGTATGTAAATATAGAATGTGTTGTTATAGAGAGAATCCCAGGATCTTTCTTTTGCTGCCCAGGGTCTGTAGGGCATAGAAGAAGAAGGGAAAAAGGTGCTTGTGCTCAGCCAGCTGCCCAGGCATGCAGTCCTGCAGGGGAAATGGCCAGAAGCCCCTTGGCCTTTGGTGGTTCTGCTGAATTCTTTGTGCTGCCCACAGAGCGGCTGGGCAGGGGCCAGAGCTGTGGGGATCCCTGCCAGAGCGGTGCCTGGAGATGGCCACAAGCCCAGGGCCAGGCAGGAAGTGCCATCCGTGTCCTCCTGCCCGTGTTCTGCTGGCTGCCTTGCTGAGGGCTCCCAGGTGCCTCTGGATGGGGCTGCTCTGGAGCTGCTGTGGGGCTGCGGCGCTGCTGCTGGGCAGCTTGTCCGGGCTGGGGCAGCCCCTGAGGGGCTGGGGCGCTGGCAAGCCCTGAGCAATGGGCTGTCAGAGGCCACAAGCAGCCCCCTGGCAGCTGCCTTGATCCTGACAGCCGCCTGCTCTGGTGCTTCCTCAGTGGGCGGTTGGAGGGACCCCCTGGAATCAGGCGTGGAACCCTGGTCCCGGCCTTTCAGGGCTGTGAGGCCAGGAGTTGTGGGGCTGGGCGTGTGCCCTCCCTGTGCTCCAGACTGGAGCCCCTGGCCCCTCAGCCTTAGGCACTGAGCACCACTGCCTGCCTGCCGAGTCTTGTTCCTGTTGCCGTGGGGGAGGCCAAGCTTTGTGGTTTTAGGCCCCATTGAGCCAGAAGAGCAGCAGCTTTGAGCTCAGAGGGGCCACAGAAAAGCCCCCTGCACAAAGGGCATTCCTGGCTTTCCCAGGGCAGGGACACATGAGATTGTGGCAGGTACCTTCAGGATGCCACGCTGCCTTTGCACTGGGCCACCTCCCTGTGTGCAGGGCTGGCTCTTTCCTTTGCTGTCCTCGGCCTGTTGCCGTCGTGCTCCTTTGGCTGCCTGCAGCGGGGCAACCCTATAAGGAGGGTGAAAGGCCCTGTCTCCAACATCTCAAGGGGGAAATGGAGCTCTCCTGCTCCTCAGCCCATGCTGTAAGCAGAGCAGAGCCTTTTCCCCAGCTCTCATGGATTTCTGCCTGCTGCTGGCCCCTGGCCCCCATGACCCACTGCACTCGCTCTGAGTCACCTACAGCATGGCTGGTGCCTCTTCATTTGCTGATGGGACGTGAGGGGCACTGAGGGAAAGGTGGGTGTCCCAATGCTGAGGGCACACAGAGGTCACTGAGCAGACTTGAGGCTTCCCCAGCAGGTTGCAGGTGCCTTCTGCGTCACTGAGGGGAAGGCAGATGCCCTGCATGCCACTGAGGCCAGCGAGAGTCCCTGAGGGGAGGCGGGTGTCTGTCGTGTCCCTCAGGGTACGGCGGTGTCACTGAGGGAACGGGAGCGTCACTTGAGGGGGACACGGGCACGCCGCATGTGGCTGAGCGCACATGCCGCTGGCTGAAGGGACGCCACGGCCGCTGAGGGGCCGTGGGCTCGCCCTGAGGGACACGGCAGGGCCGGGCCGGTCCCCGCTGCGCCGCCACCGCCCGCTCCCCTCAGCCGCAGGGAGCGTTCCCCGCCCAGGCGCGGACGGCCCCGCCCCGCTGCTCCCCTCAGCCGCGGACGGCAACTCGAACCCGCTGGGGCCGCCCCGCAGGGCCGGGCGCCGGGCGGCCTTCCAGAAGCCCTGGGGGAGCTGCCCCGGGGCTGCCCTGCGCTCAGACACACCGAGGAGCATGGGCCAGCCTTGGCTCAGCGCCAGGGAGTGTTTCACTTTGCCAGGGGTGAAGCTGCAGTAGCTTAGAGGGACAGAACTTCCTAGCACAGGACTGCTGGAATTACCTGGTGTCACCTGTAGGGCACAGAATGAACGTTTGGGCTTTCAAGTTGAGGTAATCATTGGACTGTGAGAATAATGAAATCGGAGGTGATATGTCGAGTACATGTAGTGGATATTTGAGCAGGAAGATCTGAGGTGATCTCCAGGAGAATAAATTTCTTTTCAGGCAAAGTCTGAGTAATTACTAGAGGGCACATATAGATCATTTTGTGACAAAACCTGAGGTAAAAGTTACGGCAAAGCCAGAACATTTGGGGATAAAATTTCAGGTTCTCTGCCTTCCCACTCCCTCATGCCATGCCCCAGCAGGGCAGCTTTGCCCTCCCTGTGCCCAGCCAGCCCAGCCTGGGCACCTCAGGGGTGCCCCCACCCTCCTGCTGAGGCCCGGCCTCGAGGGCTTCTGCCGCAGGCCTGGGAGACGCTCTGGGCAAGCGCCCGAGCAGCCGGATGCCAGGGACAAGGCGGCTGCCTGGGGGTTGGTTGTGCCCTCTGACACCCAATTCCTCAGGGCTTCCCAGCACCCCGGCTCCTCAGGTGTTGCAGACATTTTTCCACAGAAATCCTTTCTTTCAGATTTCTGCATTTTCTGGGAAGCTGAGGGCCCCCAGAAAGAGAATGTAAACAATTGTTATCAGCTGCTGTGGAATGCAATAGGATTCACCTTGATTGGCTCATTTTCTATGTTTATAATTAAGGGCCAATCACCAGTGCAAGCTAGGGGACTGAGTCCCTGGACACAACTTTGTTTTGGATTCTTTCTTTCTATTCTTAGCTGTAGCAGCATCTGCAACCTCTCTCTTTATTCTATTTAGTATAGTTATAATGTGTTATATATCATATATCAATAAATCCAGCCTTCTGATCAAGCTACAAGATTCTCGTCTCTCTCTCACCAGCAGCGACCCACTCAGGCGCTGTAATACTCAGGGGCTTCCTGGTGTTCTGCCAATTGACTGAGGTGATAAAAAGGACACATCACTGGAAATAATGTTCTTCTTTTACTGTGAATATGAAGGAACCACAATGTAAGATGATACATTCAATAAAAAATATGCTTTTGGTTTAAGTGACAAGCAGTAACAAGCAAGGTAATGCACCTAATACAGTAGTATAAGAGAGAAATGAGAGCGATTCAGAAAGATGCATCACCAGTTGTCTAAATTGTTTATCATCTTGCAGATCTGCACTCTCTGGTGAGTCCCATTTTACACCATGGACCTGGGGAACCATTCCCCATAATTGGGAAAATCCTAGGTCATCTGTTCACACAGAGATGAGATCTCCAAATTTGCCCCAAAAGTGGGTCCAGCTTTTCTAGACCAAAGAGAGCAAGTCAACATGACTCAATTATATTTTAAGCCCAGAAACACCTGCAGCTGATGGCACACTTCACAATCAGCAGGACACACAGCCAGGCCAAAGCCCAGACCTCTGCTGGGAGGGTTTCCCCTCAAATACCCTTCAAACAACCTCTCTTCAAGTCAGTTGGGAATGTTTCTTCAAATGATCTATTTCTGGCACCTAGCCCCACAGTGTTATGTGAAAATTTCTAAAGCAGCTGCTTTGGAGTCAAAGAGCCATCATTAAGAGTCCTTGTCATCTATTTCCGGCTAAATCACACTTAGGAGCATTTGAAGGGTTTGGACCAAGCGAGAAACCAGACCTCTGAGCTTTTTAGATGATGCCATTTCTTTTTCTTATCTTCTGCATCGATAGGAAGGATGAGTTTGGCTCACATCTCCACTACAAGGCTCAGAAGGTCACAAGACTTCTTGTTCAAAGACCTTTTAAAGATTTATTGGCCAATAAAACATTGCCAACAAGGATATGTATGTTTCTGACCCAATCCTTCAATATTTCATTCTATGGACTCATGCTCCAGTGTAAGCTTTCTTAGGAAATCATGTTCTGACACACAAACCTACAGCACTGCAGTCTAAACTTCATGTTTACTGATTCAACTACTTTTATTTTTTCTACATCTTAAACTCTAAAATGCTAAACTTTCCTCCACTTAGCTTAAGGTTTCTGTGCCTTATACTAGAAATCTACATTCTCGCTTCTAGCACCTGAGTTTGGAAGCCCTTTGCAAGGCCTCAGCTCAAATCCTGTGTTTAACTGTAGGCCTTGGCTAACAGGCCCAAAGATCTGAGAACTCCCTGCATTTCTGTTTCCAACAACACTGATGCTGTCAGTTCCAGAGTGCCCAGGAACCATCTTGCAAGTCACTCTGTCAGGAACAAGGCGGCTGCCAGGGGGCTGCTTGTGGCCTCTGACAGCCCATTGCTCAGGGCTTGCCAGCGCCCCAGCCCCTCAGGGGCTGCCCCAGCCCGGACAAGCTGCCCAGCAGCAGTGCCGCAGCCCCACAGCAGCTCCAGAGCAGCCCCATCCAGAGGCACCTGGGAGCCCTCAGCAAGGCAGCCAGCAGAACACGGGCAGGAGGACACGGATGGCACTTCCTGCCTGGCACAGGGCTTGTGGCCATCTCCAGGCACCGCTCTGGCAGGGATCCCCACAGCTCCGGCCCCTGCCCAGCTGCTCTGTGGGCAGCACAAAGGCTTCAGCAGAACCACCAAAGGCCAAGGGGCTTCTGGCCATTTCCCCTGCAGGACTGCATGCCTGGGCAGCTGGCTGAGCACAAGCACCCTTTTCATCCTCCTCCCCTAAGCCCTGCCGATCCTCGCAAGGAAAAGATCCTGGGAGTCTGTCTACTATACATATTTTTATTTACACACAAAAGAAAAATAAAAATATGAAAACAAAAATCTTGAATAAAAAGAAAATCCCTGCTGGCTCAAGTGGCCCCAGCAGACAAGAGTCTTCCAGATCAACTTTACACAGAGTTCCAGCAGAACAGCAAGGCTCTGTGGCACAGACGAGGCCGTTTCTTCCATGCGCTGCGGAACTCATCTCGCAGCTTACGCCACGTGGAGTAGGGAGCCCTCTGTACAGCCCGGAGAACAAACCCAGCTTCAGCTGACAGATTTCTGATGGCAGGACTGCTGTCATATGCCATTTCTTCCAGGGCTTCAAGAGAGAGGAACAGAGTCAAGGTCAGGTGCCAGATCTGCGAGGAGCTGAGGAGAGGCCCCTGCAAGGGTCATCCCAGCTGGCTCTTGCCATGGCCAGGAGGGAGCAGGGAGCAAGGGGATCAGCCCGAAGTTGCAACCAACAAAACCCCCATGTGGCCCTGAAATTTCAGTGTGCTCTGCCCACGGGAGAAGAGCCCTCCACAGCCGGGAGGGCTTGCAGCTCCCCCCGGCAGCCCCCGCTGTCAGCCCGCTGCCCTCACTCACCAGTGCAGATCAGCTGCAGCTCTTGCTGCTGCCCCCTCAGGTGCTGCCCCACAATGCCTGTGAACACAGAGCCTGTCACGGCCCCAGCGGCACAGCTCCCTGCCAGCGGCGCTGCCGGCGCTGTGGCCACACTGGCTGCTGGCCCGGCAGGGCTCAGCCCGGCCCTTGCTGCACGCTGCCTCCCCAGGGCACGGCTGCCAGAGGGCGGCAGCAGCAATGCCCAGGCCAGGCGGGGCTCCACGGCGCTGGGCCCGGCCGGCGCGGCCGGGGCAGCCGGCAGGGCTGGGGCCAAGCTGCGGCTGGCCAGGCCAGGGAGGGAGCCTGGGCTCATGGCTCACCCATGAACCTGACGGCCGCCTCTCACAGGGGCTCCTGTGGGCTCACCAGGTAGGGCAGGGCCCGGCGCAGGTGCTCGGCCGCTCGGCTCCGGTCCTCTGCCAGCTGCAGAGAGCGGCAGGAAGGAAGGAAGGGTTGGTGCAGGCTTGTCGGATTCCCGGCTGTTTAGATGGTCTGGAAAGGCCCGGGATGGCCTTGGGCAGCCCGCGCTCCAAAGGACGAGAAGGGACTTCAGATCTTTTCTCGGTCTTGGTGTTTATTAATTGTTTATCTAAAAGATTTTCCCTCTGCCTGACAGAGGTCTGCTCAGCAGTCAGCCATGGGCACACTCCGAAAGCCCCCGGGATGGTCACTTATCTTTATACTCGGAGTTACGTATACAATATTTATCATTTTTCTCCAATACCCTCTACCCTTATTAACCAGTGCACTTTTAGTAAGGACCAGTCCCAAAGTGCCAACATCACCACAGAAGATGGAGGCCAAGAAGAAGAAGAAGAAGAAGAAGAAGAAGAAGAAGAAGGGCACACCCCAATTCCTCCATCTTACTTCTTTAGACCCCCCTGTACAGAAATCTTAAACCCTGTATCTCACACTCCAATTAACTTATCCCTTCACCATTCACCCCAGTGAAATCCTCCTATCCTCATACTGATGTCGTCTCCCGTGTGGGACCAAAGTCCAGCCACCAGACATTTCTGGCAACATTCCAGGACTCCCGAGCCCCCCAAGGGTGGTCTCGGTCACTCTGCACCTCAGTCCTGAGAGGCTGAGATCCCACACAGGCTCAGCCCCTGGACAGGGCGCTGCCTGTGCCCAGCCCCGGCCTCCCCTGCCTGCACAGCCCTGAGGCGCGGCCAGCAGCCCCTGGCCACGGGCTCCCGAGGGCAGGGGGAAGAGGACCGGCTGCTGCCCGGGGAGCCGCGGTGCCGGCCTGCAGCCCCGCCGGGCCGGGGCTCCATGGGCACCCGGCTCGGGGCCACAGGAGCCTGGAGAAGTGCCCGCGAAGCCTTTGGCTGCAGCAGCGGGCGGGAGCACAGCTGCCGGGCCCGCACACTGAGCACCGCCCTCAGGGGCCTTCTCCAGGCTGAGGCTGGGGATTTGCGGCAGCTATTACCAGGCCCTCGCCGAACCTCCATGTCTGATCCACCTGGAGCATTTGTTCAATATCCCTCCTTTTCAGGAATCTGGCTGCAGAATGCAGCGTTTCCCGAGAGGCCTGGAGAGCACCAGAGAGGCACAGTTGGCCCCACAGGCCAGGGCACAGGAGGATCCCAGTGGCACAGGCTGGAGGAGGCTGCAGCCCGCAAGGTGCCAGGGCAGGAGGCAGCCCAGCCCCCTCCCAGGGGGACAGCAGCTGGCCACAAGTGCTCACCTCAGCAACAATCTGATTCTCATCATGGCAGTGGAAGTAGAGAGGGAGCAGGCTCTGGCACACATGGGATTTCAAGGCCTTTCTTCCATCTTCTGTTAATAACTCCAGCATTTCTTGAAAGACACACATGCAGCTCAGCTGCACCTGGATATCATCCTGGATGAAAGGAAAGGCCAAAGACCTCAGCATCAGCTGCTTCAGGCCCCCAGGGCACAGGCGTGCATCTCCACAGGGCACGAAGTGTCAGGGCAGCAGCCAGTGGCCGTGGCTGTGGGCACAGAGCCTTACATGGTCAAAGAGTGGCAGGAGCGCCTCAGCCAGCTGCAGGGCGATGGGGGTGGGTATTGGGGCACCATTATCCAGCAGCAAATATCTCAGTAGAAGGATGGTCATCCTGATCACATTGCTTTCATTTTCCTTCAGGAGCTCCACAAGACTTTCAGTCAGGCTCCACATTTTTTCAGCCTGTGTGGAACACAAGTTTGTGAAAGGCCACCCTGCTGCCGCAGGGCCCAGAGGCCAAAGGCCTGTCCCAAAGCACTGGGGCAGCTGAAGCAGGAGGCAGGAGAGCTGGGAGCAGCTGCCCCAGCGCCTGTAGCCCAGGCAAGGCCAAGCAACTGCATTGCCCAGTCCTACGCTGCCTGCACGGCTTCAGCCACTGCCCTCTTCTCACCACGGAGGGATTCTTGCCCAGCACTACGAAGCCTCTGAGTGCCAAGTGATGCTTCTCCCTGTGCTCACTCTGCAAGTTCTCTGACATGATGTCCAGAATGCTGTCACTGCATTCCCCCAAGTCCAGGCACTCAAGGACCTGAAAGGCACAGGGCAGTGACAGGGAGCCGGCCGGCAGGAGCCAGGAGCCGCACAGGGCTGGGCCCAGGCAGCAGCACAGGGCACGGACACCGGTCTGGCAGCTGTGGCTGTGAGAGGGCAGAGAGCTGGGAGGCAGCTCAGGGAGGTAGTGCACCTGGAGAAGGCATGAGGAGACTTGGAAAGCTGCCAGATGGAGCAAAGTTTCCAGCTTCCCTTCCCACTGCACTGCCATGGCCTCAAAGGCACCCCAGTGACCAGCAGGCGTGGCTCGGGAAGCCATGTGATTCATGGGGGAATTGAAGCCTGGCCACAGGCTGCTTACTTGTTCTGGCCTGAAAACACCCTTCTCCACAAGCAAATGCATCAGGGTGATGCTGGTCTTAAGTTTGAGGAGCTCAGAGTGTGCTCTGAGCTCAGTGCCCATAGTGCGGGTGTCTTCCTGCTGAATGCTCTTGGTGAATTTGCAAACGAGCTGTAAGAGAAGGACAGGAAGCCGGGGATGTTGCATGGAGTGCTGCACACACGGTGCTGGGCTGAGCTGGGACAGCAGGCCCAGCCCAGCTGGGGGTGGCTGCAGGTACCTGTGCTGTGCTGTGGAAGCGGCCACAGCTGGATTCCTGCTCTTGTGTGTGCTCCAGGGCTGCATCTGGCAAAGAGCGAGCGCAGCCAGAGCTGAGAGGCTGTGGGAGAGGCCGGAGAACACAGCCCAGCCCTGCGCTGCCCAGGCAGGGAGAGCCCCGGGATGCCCCAGGGGATGGAGCACAGCCACTGCGGGGTGTCTGCCCAGCCCCTCTTCCATCCTGTCCTTGGGCATGTCCCCAGGGGATGGCATGGCATGGCATGGCATGGCATGGCATGGCATGGCATGGCATGGCATGGGGTCAAGCCGGCTGCAGGCACCATTCCTGTGGCCCAGCTCTGCCGCTCACCCTCCTGTGGTGGCTGGAATGGCACCACCTCCTCGGTCTCCAGTGCTGGAGCAGCTCCAGGGCCTTCTTCCTCCTCCTCCTCCTCTACCCAGGCCAAGTTTGGCACTCTCAGGAGTCTCTGCTCCATATCTCTGATTGGATTTGTGGCAACTTGCAGGAGAGATGCCTTGGAAAAGCTCCAAGTCACCAAGTCCTGCAGTTGTGCCTGGGAGCCACCTTCAAGAGAGAAGCCTCAGGAAGGCTGCAGGACAGCAAGTCCTGCACTTGGTCTAAAGGGCTCCTGCCACAAGGACCGGAGACTCCTGTCAAGGATTGTGGTCTGTCCTCGAGGGCGCCAGCGGCAGGGATGGGAGATGCTTCAGAGAAGTTCTGAGTCACCAAGTCCCACAGTCTGGCCTCATAGGCTCCTGCAAAAGAGAACCTCGGGAAGGCCACAGATCAGCAAGGCCCGCAGTCTTTCCACGAGGTCACCTGTGGAAGTAACGCCTCGGAAAAGCTCTGGGTAGGACACGAATGAGCACGCTGTGTGGGGGCTCCTCACGGCACCGCTCTGTCCCGTCCTGTCCTGTCGCGTGCTCCGGGCACTGTGGCCTGCTCCTGTCACCGCCAGCTCCTTTGTCACCACGTGTCACAAAGGGACCTTGGACACCCGGTTCCATGTCACAGTGGTCGTGCGGCATCGTGTCACCAAGGGCCCTTGCACACACTGCCGCCTGCCCTGGGGCCGCCCCCAGCCCAGCCAAAGTGGCCCAGGCTGGAAGGAATGCCTGGCCCCAGGTGTCTAAGGCAGCCTGACAGGATCTTTAGGAAGGGCTGAGAGCATCAGCAAACGCTGCCCTGCTCTGCGGGCTCAGGGCAGCAGAAGGAGCCCCCAGGGCTGCCGACGCAGCCGCGCTGGGAAGGGCACGGGGCCTTCCAGGGAAGCTGGCATGGCCTCCTTGGGACATGTCCCGGCCCGTGGCCATCCTAAACCCACGGGTGTGACTCGCACAAGGAACGTGTGGGCCCGGGCACCAATGCTGCTCTGAGCCCTGGGGCCCGGGCAGCGCTGCCATCAGCAGGTGTGGTAGAGTCCCTGCCCAAGCAGAGCTGCCACCCCCGAGCCCTGGCAGCGCTGGTGCCTGACTCCTGCCCCAGAGACCTGTGCCCCCGGGGAGCTTCTGTGCCACAGGGAGCCAAAGCCCATGTGCATTGGCGGCTGTGCTCCTTCCTGCAGGGGCTGATGGCAGAACCACCTGGAGCAACTGCTGTCTACACTTGCTGTCTGTCAGAAGGCAGAAGCTCTTTGTCAGTCCTGAAAGGATTTTCTCATGGAAGGGATTGGCAATAGCAGCACAACACCATCAGCTTTGGAGCTTCCCAGGACAATCAGATTTCAGTGGAACGCTGTGCTTTCCTCACTCTCTTTTCCGCATTCTGGAAAAAATAGAATCTGGGCAGCCTCTGATATTCTTGGCTTCAGTTGCTGTCTGTCTGGCGGAGGCAGCTCATGTCCAAACAAAACTGTGTCCCTGCTGAGCACAGCAATGGACAGCCACAAATAGAGAGGTTCCACAGTGAGTAGGAAGGCAGACACATGGAAGTGCAGAGGATAAGGATAACTCTGAGAGGAAAAGCTGTTCTGTGTCTCTGATGATGGTGCCCACACCCTGAAGCAGCAGCCAAGAGAAGTGCTGTAAGCATATAGGTGCAGTTTTTGGCACCACAATATACAAATATATTAAGCCATTAGCCAGAATGCAAAGGAGGACTGCAAGGATGAAGCGTGGTCCGGAGGGGAAGCCCTAGATGGAGCTGAGGCCACTCTAGTCTGTTCAGCCTGGAGGAGAGTAAAGGGCATCGTTGTGGTCTTCAACATCCTCCTGAGGGCAATCAGAGGGGCTGCTGCAGCTCCCATCACTGTTGGGACCAGTGACAGGACTCGAGAAAAGGGCAGGGAGCTAGGACAGGGCAAGTTTCATTCCCATATCAGGAAAAGGTTTTTCACCCAGAGCACGGTCAGGCACTGGCACAGGTTCCCCATTGACGCAGCCCAGCGGAGCCCAGGCTGGCTCTTGGGAAAACTCCGGCACTGTGCCAGGAGTGGGGAACGGCCAAGGCGTGGGTCCTGCCCGCCGCTGAACCTGGTGAGCCACTGCTCAGTGGTTCAGGATCTACTCACTGCAGCACAGAGCAGGCAAAAGAGAAGGAGGAGGCTCCTCGAATGTGAGGTTCCACAGGCAAAGGTTTATTCCAAGGGAAGGATTCAGCACGAAAGAGCTGCCAGAACTTCTGTGCACGGGATTTTATCGGGGTACAACTCAGGGGGTGGATTCAAACGACTGAACAAGAAGGAATCTGCAGGGGAGGAGCGAGGGGATTACATCAGTTGCTTGGGACTAATTAGGACAGAGGAGAGGGGAGGGGAGGTCCCATGGGCCAGTGGGGTTTCCTGCAACAGGGGAATTCCAAAGGCGTGGTGCAGCCAGGGATTGGTCCAAGACAAAAGTTACAGGGAAGGTTCAGGAATAAAGAGCTGGGTCATCTTGACAGGCAGGGAAGGAGCTGCAACAAAGAGTGGGGCATGGCATGAGGGACAGCTTTGAGGGAGGGAAAAAGCTAGGGGTAAACCAACTTGGGGAAAACATGAGGTACATTAAAAAAAACTATTATACCATAACTGATAAAAAAACACGAACTGCAACACCCCAGGGAAACGGGCACAGCACCAAGCCCATCTGAGGTTGAGAAGTGTTTGAACAACATCGAACAGTCACCCAAGCTTTTAGACACTACATAAAAAGTCAAGGGTTGTGAACTCTAGGTTTACATGAGATCTATTCCTGAATATTATTTTAGGCAGTGTTGTAAGAAACTTGTTTTATCTCCGATCATACCCCAGTTCCTTGTAGATTGTGTGGAACGTGTAATCCTTTTGTGTCCATTGCTTGTTAGGACTATAAAAAAGAATATTGGTGCTGGGTGATTCGGAGACACCCAGTGTGTGTTAGGTGCAGTATACAGGGCATAAGGAGAAGGAAAAGAGAAGTACTAACACATACTGATATGTTTCAAGATTTAGATAGCATTAAGAATGAGTAACACAAGAAGTAAAAATGTTATTGAAAAGAGTGCACTAGAATGTATTTTAGCACATGAGAAAGATTTGGGAGGAATCCCAGAGGGTAATTTTTCAAAGAAAGCTAATCTGATTAAATACTCTACCTAATGGTAGCCTTGGTATCAGTTAGAAAGTGGTGAAAAGTGACTCCCTAATGGAACTTTAAATTATCATACATTCTGACAGTTGATGTTATTTTTAAGAAAAGAAGAAAAATGAGATCAAGTGATATATGCAGACATTTTTTTTCCCTGAAGAATAAACCTGAGTGGCAGAAAGAATGTGGCTTTTATTTGGCCCCACAGGACCCTTTAGTCCTAACTTTGGAAAGAGGTAACAGGCAGGAAATGAAGCGATGTTGTTCTGCATGTAGCATAGGGCAGAGATGTTTGAAATTGACTAATAAGCACGAGGAAATTGATTTCTAGGTGTCCAAGACTTCCAGCCGAGTTACCCCAGGCCAACTCGGGTACATTCCCCCCCACAAAACCACTCCGGCCCCTGAATTAAACCCAAATGGCAGTGAGGATGAGATGAATAATCCTGGTGAGGGGACAATTTCAGAGACCCCAGGGACAACCAACACAAGGAATCAAACCAACAAAGCTGTGCCTTTAGTCTCCCCCTTAAGGCAATTAGTGGGTCCCCCAGGTGAACCCATGTGGGTGAACTTCTGCTTTTCTACTAATGACCTGAATCATTGGCAGGAAAAAGTTAAAATGGATATTGAAAACCCCAGCAAAGTAGCAAAATTATTTGAGTTCATAGTCGAAAATCAAGACCCAGACTGAGGTGATAGTGATTTCATGCTGACAGAGTTAAGAAAACCAGCAAAAGAGGTGGTGATAAAGATAGCCTGAGCCCATGTGCAGGGACAAATTGCTAGTGGAGCCTGACAAGGTACAGTGCACCAATTGTTTCCTATTGTAAATCCTTTGTGGGACATGAATGATACAGGCAGCTGTGCAATGTAAACCAGATACCAAGAACTAATCAAATTTGAATTTAAAAATGCCATTTCAAAAGCAATAAATTGGTTAGTAATATACAATGTTACACAGGGACAGCACGAGTCACCCACTGACTTTGTGGACAGGCTCTGAGCAGCTGCACGTAAACACAGAGCCCTGGATCCCTGGTTGGATATGGGAAAGCAGCAGTTCATTTCCCTGATGTTTGGGCAATCTAGCCCAGATGTCAGGCAGAAACTTCAGAAGCAGAAAGAGCCTGTAAAGAGAGAGTTAAAGGCATTAATGAAAAAAGCAGAGAAGGTGTATGATAAGAAAGACAGAGAAAAAGGAAAAGAACTCCCTGCAGCCATGGTGGCAGCTCTGGATCAGCACCAGGGAGAGGACGTGGGCATGGATGAAGCAGAAGCAGGGGCCAAAATAGCAGAGGCAGAGGAGGTTCAAAGCAGCCACAGACCAAGCTGGGGCCAAATCAAGGAGAAGGAGAGGGGACTCCAGCTGGGGGCAAAGTCCAGCTTTATTAGAGAGCTCCAAGGACATCTGCAATCCCAGGGATCCAGCCAATTGCAGACAGAGAACTGGGCTGTGCAAGGGGCGAGTGAACAGGGGAGGGGATCGCCCATCTGCCAATGGAATTACAGGAGGGTGTGGGCAGCAGGAAAACAGACATATAGGGGAACCAATTTGGGTAAACCAGGGGAGGGGCCCCAGTGCCTGAACCTATCACTCGACGCCCTTGGAAGAAGTTTCTGGAGGGAAGGGATGGACTGTGGAGTGACAGACAGGACACAGGGGAGAGGTTGAGGGGATGACAAGGCAGTTTTCAGGGAACAGGGGAGGAGGCAGCAAGATTGACATTAAAAAGGAGGGAGGAGGCAACGGGGGCAGAAGCACTGTAACAGGGAGGAACTGCAGCAAACCAAAGTACAGCTTAATGCAACTACAACAGATCAGAACACAATACAACAAGCAACAAGTGGATATGGGGTCTCAGGAGGATAACGGTCTTTGGGAACTGCCTGGAAGGAAGCAATTTGCAGACACCTCAACCACAAACTTTAAGATAACTCCCTGCTTTCCTTGGAATGACAGCTGGGTGCCAACTGCGCATATACAGCTACAGATTGATCATGAAACCTTTATACAAATTGGTGAAAATCTCTAAAAATACTGTGATATGGATGCCTGAATTGAACAGGGCCTTTGAAGAACTGAAGCGTGAACTCATGAGGGCCCCTGCTGTGGGGCTGCCTGATGAGAGCAAGCCGTTTTGGTTATTCCCAGTGAGAGAGAGAATAACTTTAGGGGTTCTGGCACAACACCTGGGTCCTTACAAATGGGCAGTGGCCTGATTTCTAAACGACTCGATACTGTGAGAAAGGGCTGGCCTGCCTTCCTCAGGGCAGTAGCAGCAGTGATCATGAACATTGAAGAAGCATAAAAGTTTATATAGGACAAAAGATTAGTGTCTCAGTGTCACACACAGTGTTGGCTGTTTTAGATCAGAAAGGGAACAATTGGCTGTCTTCCTCGAGGTTCCTGAACTACCAAGCAGTCCTGGCCAAATCTGATGATACTGGAATCAAGTGACCAATATTGTTAACCCAGCCTCTTTTCTGCAATGCAAGTCCAAAGCTGAACCTGTAGTACTCGACTGCCTAGAGGCTATGGAAGCTATGCACTCCAGCCGCCAAAATCCAGAGGAACAGCCGCTCCCAGATGCCATGAACTGGTTCAGCCATGAACTGCTGCTGTGATGGCAGCAGTTTTGGGAGACAGGGAGTGCGAATGGCGGGCTACACTGTGAGCACAGTCTTAGAGTAATCGAGTCAAAGCCATTTCCAGCAGGAACTTCAGCAGAGGAGGCTGAGCTGATAGCCCTCCCTCTGGCATTAGAAGTGGCAAAAGGAAGGGAAGTTAATGTTTGGACTGATTCCAAACATGCCTATGGAATTGTTCATGCCCACGGAGCCATATGGAGAGAAAGAGAACTCCTGACTGCGCAAGAGAAGATGGTCAAATATGCAGCTGAAATCCTCAGGCTCCCCAAGGTGGTGGAGCTCCCATTGCAAGTGGCAACTGTGCATTGCTGAGGGCACTCTAAAGGTAACACCCTCCTGGAAGCAGGTGACAGATTTGCAGATTATGAAGCTCAAATCGCTGCTGAAAGAAATGAACCACTTGTGGCAGCTCTAATACCTACTGCAGTATCAACTAAGCAGCCATAAGATACCAACCTTCTCATTATAAATGGATTAACGAAAGTAAAGGAAAACATTCAGAAAATGGTTGGGGACAATTAGAAACAGGTCAACTCATAATACCAGGAAAGTAAATGAGACAATATGTGAAATCTGAACATGATAAGACTGGCTGGGGAGCAGAAACCAATACCTGCAGGTAAGAACTGCAGGCCCAGACATGCAGAACGCTGTTAAAGAAGGATCATCACAATGTGTGACTTGTTTGAAGAATAATGCAAATCCAACAGTCAGGCTAGAACAAGGGGTTTTGAGCAGAGGAGCTTTTCCTGGAGACTTGTGGCAGATAGACTTTGCTGGACTCCCAAGAAAGTGAGGTTTCCAATATTTGCTGGTACTTCCTGATACTTTCTCTGGGTGGGCAGAAGCATTCCCTTATAGGACAAAGACAGCTAGTGAATTGATACGAAAAGTATTGCTGAATGAGGTCATACCTAGGTTTGGTGCACCTAGAGAAATATCCTCTGACAGAGGATCTCATTCCTGTGCCATCTCAAATGGTGCAAGCTGTCAGCAATGCATTAGAAATCCAATGGCAGCTTCACATGCCCTACAGAACACAAGATAGTGGTCAAGTAAAAAGGCTGAATCATATGTTCAAAGAACAGATAGCTAAAATTTGGCAGTCTTCTATTGTATTTTTTATGAGATTTTAATTATCCTTTTAAATTTTTGGAAGTGAGCATAATTTCTCACAAATGGGGACTCGTCTGGGAAATACACCTGATGTCTTTAGGAGTTTTCAAAAGGGGCACCCTGCCACAGATTGGGCAGAGTTTGTTGGACTCTCCCAGTTCCACCAATGGTTGCGGGTTGGAAGCCCAAAGACACCAGGAGACTGGATAAAGAAAAGAGAGGAAGGGGGGTGAGCACCATCCACATAACTATTTTTGGCCAGATTGTGACTCCATAATTCCAGTGTATGAACGTGAGCTTCACCCTAGTAATATACTGGATCCATCCTGGTCCCTTAAGTGTCAGGATATTGGATGGTAGAAAGAAAAAAGGAACAGCGGGATGCATAGGAGGGAGGAAAGCAGGGATCCCATAGACAAGGACCCCATGGCTGGTGGGACATGTGGGATTGAAGGGTTTGTGGGGACTTGGGAGCAGGGTTCACCCATCAGGGACCCACAGCGGGATTCCTATCCAGCACGCACCAAGGGAGCCGGTGAGCTCCACATGGCTCACGCAGTGCTCAGAGTGGGGGCAGCCTCTGGGGTGCAGCCAGTGCTGTAATTTCCAGGGCCAGCCAAAGCTGGGCTGGAAGTGGGGTGACCAGTGAAGGGTTTGCTGCAGGGGGTAACCCAGGAGCCGGTGCAGCAGTTTGTGTGCTGCTGAGCCAAGGGGGTCAGGGCAGTCTGGCCAAGCCAAGTCACGTTAGGGCAGAGCTGCCGAACCAAGGGGGTCAGGCTGGGCTGGCTGCTGAGCCAAGCCAAATCGGGGCAGGCGGAGCCGCTGAGGTTGAGGCGAGTCAGGCCAGGGGCAGGACTGCAGCTGCTGAGCCGAACTGGGGCGGGCCGAGCCTCCAAGTTGAATTGGAGTGAGCGGAGCTACCAAAGCCACACCAACTTTGATTTGAAGTGGGATGGAAGCCATTGTGTGGAATCAATAATCGATACTTATACATGGCGGAGTTGCCGAAGCCGAGCCAGGTTGAGCCAGGAGTGGGACTGCAGTTGCCAAAGCGAATTGGGCCAGGGGCAGGCCACAGCCAAACTGAGCCAGGTGGGACAGGCAGCAGAGTGTGACCGTGGGACCAGAGCATTGAACCAAGGAGGAGAGGAAGGGCAGGGACCAATCCGGTGATACGGAAGCCCCTGGATTGTAAGAAATTTTTTTATTTTTACTCGTCAAAAAAGAAGTACAGTTTTTTAGGTTTTTTCTCTCTCTTCCCTTTTCTTCTCTTTCCTCCTTTCTTTGTTTCTTTTCTTCCCTGCCCCTCTTTCCTTTTCCCTTCTGAGAGAGGCAGGCTCTGTCTGGAGGGCCTGTGGCTGGAAAGGTGGGCTCCGTCAGAGGAGGGCCTGTGATCGGTCAGTCAGGATGGGACTGTGGGCAAATAGGGAATCCCCAAGGGGAGGAGTAGAAATTGAGGCAGTACCAATAGGTATACTCCCAGATGGCCCACTGGGAAGGAAACTAGCCCTGTGGAAATATGACCCAAATACCAGAGATAAGGATGAGCTCAAAATGATTCAGTATTGCATAGTAGAATGGACCAGAAGGGAAATTAGGAGCAATCATGTACACTGGCTGAGATATGGGTCATATGAGTCAAAGGATGGATGTGTCAGGCATTAAACATCCATGTAAGAGCTAAGAAACCATTCAATCAGGAAGAGAGTGACTATGCTGCCTGCTGTGGGAGGGAGAGTTCACCCTCAAAGGTGAGCATGTTTAAGGTATCAGAAAATAAAGAATGGGACCCATTAGAACACTTAGCCCTTCCACCTCCAATAGCCCCAGATGCACCTCCCCTACCCCCTTATGGGCCTAGTCAAAACACCAGAAAGAGGGTGGCACGAGAGGAAAGCAGATCAGGGGATGGGAACCAAGCAGTGGGATTGTATCCCCTGAGGAAAGTACCCTTGTGTAGGGTGCTGGAAGGAATTAAATTTGTAACCGTGCCTCTTAGTTCTTCCTATGTGAGAATGTTCAAGAAATAACTGAAAGGATTACTAGAGGACCTCACTAGATTAGTGGAACAGTTAGATCAGTTTCTGGGGTCCAATATTTATACATGGGAAGAGATGCAATCAATAATGACCATGCTATTCACACCAGAAGAAAGACAGATGATCCGAGTGGCTGAGATATGGATATGGGAAAGGGAGCATGTGCAGGGACCTCCTGGGAATCTGAAAATGCCCATAGTGCACCCCACCAGGAATCACAACAGCATTAGGGAGAGGCAAGACATGGAGGAATACAGAACACTGATTATAAGAGGTATCAAAGAGGCACCTCCATGTAATTAAAACGCTCGTAAAGCTTTCAATGAGCAGCAAACTAAGGAAGAAACCATGAGAGAGTGGCTAGAAAGATTGAGAAGGAATATGAGGCAGTATTCAGGGGTTGACCCTGATACAGTGGCTGGACAGGTCTTACTAAAGATAAATTTTGTCAGTCACGCCTGGCCAGATATATGGAGAAAGTTAGAAAAGTTAGATGGTTGGCAAGAAAGGAGATTAAAAAGTCTTTTAAGAGAGGCACAGAAGGAGTATGTAAAGAGGGACTAAGAGAAGACTAATACAAAACCAAGGTAATGGTAAATGCCATTAGGGAAGGAAACGAACACGTAAAGAGCAACCCATGAAAGGCAGAGGGATTCCGAGTGCGAGAAGGTAGAGGGAGGAGAGATGCAGCACCTTGGGACTGGACACAGCAAGGAGAGTTTGGGAAACACAGGAACCTAGGACCAGTTTGCTTTTACTGTAAAGAGAGCGGGCATATCAGAAAGAATTTCCCCCAGAAGGGAAAGGAGCTGAGAGTCTATGAGACTAAGCAAAAAAGAGAAGTGGAAGACTAGGGGTGTCAGGGGCTCTCCTGGGAGACAGAATACCATCAGGAGCCCTTGATAGCTTTATAAATAGGTCCCCAGGAGGAAGAATTTGAGTTCTTAGTAGACATGGGGGCTGAAAGAACTGGTGTTTGTAGAATCCCAAAGGAGTGTAAAAAGGATCAAGATACCATGCAAGCAGGAGATGCTAAAATGGAAGGGTTCGAAGCCTCAGTTATAACACAAATGAAGTTTGAAGGAACAAATAAAATAGGAATTGGGGATGTTCTATTAGTTCCAGATGCAGGGTGAAATTTATTAGGATGGGATTTACAGGTGCAGTTTGACATTGTAGTGCTTCCAGCGGAAGGGAAAATGGTAGTTCAGCTTCTCCAATTAAGGGAAGAAGATGAAGACAAAATTAATGAGATTAATTCTGGGCAAAACCAAAAAACCGAGGTAAATTGAACATGAAACCTATAGTAATAGAATAGTTAATGAGAACCATCCAGTTCGGGTACGACAATATTCACTCTCCCTGGAAGGGAGACGAGGACTGCAGCCAATGATCCAGGACTTACTTGAGAACAGGACCTTAGAACCATGTATGTCCCCCCATAATACACCCATATTACCAGTAAAGAAGTCAGATGGGACTTACAGGCTTGTCCAAGATTAGAGAGAAGCGAACAAAAAAACAAATTGATACCCAGTAGTACCTAACCCCTATACACTACTGAGTAATATCCCCCCAGAACACCAGTGGTTTAGCATGATAGACCTAAAAGATACTTTTTGGGTGTGCCCACTGGCAGAGGAAAGTGGGATATATTTACCTTTGAATGGGAGAACCTCGATTCTGGGAGGAAGCAACAGCTTTGGTGGACTAGGGTAGCCCAAGGGTTTTCTGAATCCCCAAACATATTTAGTCAAGCCGTAGGAGAAGTACTACAACCCTTCTCCATCAAACTTTAGATAAAGCTCATCCTATATGTAAATGATTTGCTCCTCTCAGGACAGGAAGAAAAACAAGCTCGGGAATCTACCATAGTGTTGTTAAATTTTCTGGGGGACCAAGGACTTTGGGTATCAAAAGGGAAACTTGAATTTGTAGAAAGGGAAGTAAAATACCTAGGACATGTGATTTGTCAAGGGAGCTGGCGGCTAAACCCTGAGAAAATTGCAGGGATAATCTCACTCCCATGGCCAAAAACTAAGAGGAAAGTCAGAATGTTTTTAGGCCTGTTGGGATATTGTAGGCTATGGATAAAAGGATACAGGCAAGCCGTCAAGCTCTTGTATGAAAAGTTAGTTGAAGAAGAGATTAGGCGGAAAAAAGACGATGAACAAAAGTTTGAAGCTTTAAAGCAAAAATTAGTCAGTGCACCAGAACTGAGTCTTCCTGCCTTAGACAAACCCTTCTATCTGTTTGTAGATGTAGGAAAACAGGCAGCTTATGGAGTACTAACCCAGGACTGGGGAGGATCCAGGAAACCAGTGGCCTATTTATCAAAATTACTACATCCTGTCAGCCAGGGGTGGCCAACCTGCATTCAGGCAGGGGTAGCGACTGCTGTACTCATAGAGGAAAGCAAAAAATTGGGAGAAAATTGATAATATGTACCCCACACTCAGATAGAATTATCCTGAGCCAAAAGGCTGAGAAATGGCTCACTGATTCCCAAGTGCTAAATTATGAAGCCATCTTAATACATAATGGTTTAGGGCAACCAACTCAACCCTGACCAGTTTTTGTATGGAGAACCAGATGAGGAACTAATACATAATTGCCTAGAGGTTATAAACTATCAAACTAAAGTAAGACAGGACCTAAACAGATCGAACTCTCCAAGGTGGAAGACGATTGTACATCAATGGATCTTCACAGGTAATAAAGGGACACAGGGTATCAGGATACGCTATAGTGCATGAAGGTTTAGTGGCCATAGAAAAGAGAAAGTTACCTTCCAACTGGTCAGCCCAAGCATGTGAGTTGTATGCCCTAAAATGAGCTCTGGAAATATTAGCACAGAAAAGGGGAACAATAGATACAGACTGAAAATATGCTTTTGGAGCAGTGCATATCTTTGGAAAAATTTGGGAAGAGAGGGGGATATTAAATTCAAAGGCAAAGGGACTGATTCATAAAAAATTTATTTTAGAAGAGATAGAAACCTTACAATTACCAGAGGAGGTAGTGGTGGGATATGTTGAAGGAAATCAAAAAGGGGCGCAAGGGAACAATTTAGCTGATTTAGAAGCTAAAAATGCAACTGAATCAGAGACAGAAAAACTAATAATAGTATTAACACCCATGAGAGAAATGCAAAAAGTCCCTGTAGTCAGTGGGACAGAAGAGGAAGAACTCCTCAAAATAGGAGCCAAGAAAAATAGTGAAGGGAAGAGGAGATTAACAGATGGGAGATAAATGTTGAATAAATCCCCAGCCAAGAAAACATTAGAAGGCATACATGGAACAACACATTGGGGTACACAAGTGCTAAGTGATCAATTTCTGAGGGATTGGGGATGCATAGGAATTTTCAGAATAGCTAAGCAAATAACTGAATGGTGTGTGATATGTCAACAAGTAAATAAGAAAATCACGAGGAAAACAATCAGAGGACGAGAACTAGTCTTAAAGCCCTTTCAAAACATCCAAGTAGACTTTACTGAGCTTCCCCAGATACAATGGTGGAAGTTTTTGCCAGTGATAGGAGATCACATGGCTCATTGGGTAGAGGTGGTACCCACTGTGAAAGCCAATGCAAATGTTCTGAAAAAAACAATTCTAGAATCAATCATTCCCCAATATGGGATGGTAAACAGGATTGATTCAGACCAGGGAACTCATATCACATCGAAGATATTGCAGAAAGTTGTTCAGGCCCTGGGAGTAAAATGGGAATTACACGCTCCATGGCATCCATAGAGTTCTTGTTGGGTTGAGAGAATGAATCAAACTCTTAAAAGAGCTCTAGTTAAGCTAATGATTGAAACCTTAATGTCATGGGTAAAATGTCTCCCTTTGGCCTTATTAAGAATTAGAACGCAACCTCAGTCAGATCTGGGGCTGTCGCCCTATTAAATGATGTTTGGGTTACCCTTCCTGACCTTACCCCAGAACGTTGCCACCTATGAGGAAGAGGAAACCAATGCCAAGAAATAAGTGAGGTCTATAGCACAAACATTAGAAGGGCTAAGACATAAAGGGGCAATTCTCAAACTACCACCCTGGATTTCAGAATCCATAATATTAATCCCAAGAATTGGGTGATGATCAAGCCATGGAGAGATCAGCCTCTAACTCCTCAGTGCGAAGGTCCCTTTCTGGTACTGCTCACCACCGAATCGGCCGTGCGAACTGCAGAGCGGGGATGGAGTCATGCCAACAAAGGTCCAGCAGGAGAACTTAAAGAGTGGACTATAACATCCAAGTCAGGTGAAACAAGATTGACTCTCAAGCAGAGACTGAGAGACAACCAGAAAAACACCAAGATGCCCAAAAAATAGAGTCAAGCTTCCACCAACCAGCTTGAGAACTCTTCCTGTTTTCATGGGTGAGAATTACCAGCATCTGTTGAGGAGAAGTACACAAGGGACAGTAAAAGGTAATGGAACAGCTTCTTCAGGAAAATACGACAAAGGAAGGAGTGCAAGACCGGGTTGGCCCCTTTGTTTGATACCAAGAAGGCTCCATAGCCCTGTTGCGAGCAGCAACCCCATAGGCATGGTAAGGTAGGGACAAAAGGCCATTCCAGACCTCTGTCATTTCTCAGTTATCTTTTAATTCAACAGGGACTGGAGGGCAGGACCGAGTTGGCCTCTGTACTCACCCCTAAGATACACTGACTATGAGTGGCAGCCACAAAGTCACGGTAGATGGGAGTCAAAGCCATACTGGACCTCTGTGATGCCTTTTTGTCCATTCCAGATAAGTGTGTCTAGGGAAAACCTGATATTTTTTTCTTCTGTTCCCACTGTCCTTGACCACATCAACAGATGCTGGTATGACTCATTCAAATGAGAGAGAAATTTTTTTCTTAATTCTTCAAGCAAAATGACTGAGAGAAAAAGAAAAGGGAATAGTGTTATAGATGACTAATCGTATGGTGGACTCTTACAATTAAGGGGTCAATATTAAATATATGTCAAAAGAAGTTTTGTAGATGTATAGTTATCCTTCCCCTCCCCCTTGCATTGTTATCACAGGATGGCCTCAGTAGTTGGGGCATGTGGGAGGGTCAGCTTGTTACTATGGCAGCACCTGACCTCCAATCAAGGTGTTAGACAGTGATCTCCACCACTGGACAGTGAACAAGGAATCAATTGACAAGACTTTGGGAGGGGCTAAAGGTATAAAAGACAGAACATCCATTTTGTAGATGAGCACATGGTGACTGAATTCTTTGGTCCCGGCACTGCATTCTTTTCTTTATTCAGTCTTTGGTTGTATTTTAACAGATATGAAAATCAAGATCCTTCTGTTGTATTTTGATAAGGTCTTAATAAATCATTTATATTTTTGAAAGTGAAAATCGTTTCTCAGATAGGGTTGGGGAATGTGGGGCAAGGTTGTCCACACTGGGTCAGCTCCAAGGTACAACTTTTCTGATCTGGCCAGACCTCCTTAGGAGAGACGCTGGATCAATATCAATCACAGAATGCTGCAATCACCTCTTGTATAATAAGAAAAGCAATAAAAGACACCCTTTACGATAGAAATACATATTTCTTAGAAGCTCTTTAAAATATTTCTCCACAACTGTAAAAGGAAATCCGCCTAATGAATTGCTCCAGAGCCGAGAGAAATCAAGGCAGAGCCATGGTTTGTCAGGACTTGCTTGATCCTAATGAGCCCTGTGGTGCATTTGGAGCTGAGCCCTGGAAACTCAGGGCCTTAGATTGCACAAACCTTTCCAGGAGTCAAAGTCAGAGAAAAAGCTCAAAGTGTCTCAAAGCATGAATGGGTCCCACTGAGGTCCATCCCAAAGGCTCCTCGTGGACTCCTCAGAGGAGAGAATTGGAGGCCAGAATTGGAAAAAACGCTCCTCAGAGATTCAGAGTGGAAAGGAACATCCAAAGTACCTCAAAAACCTTGAGTATCTCAAAGCATTAATGAGCCCCACTGAGTGTATGTACAAAGCTCTCGAGGGACTCATTAAAGCAGATAATTGGGGCCATGATTGCAAAAACCTCTCATAGAGTCTGTATCAAGAGAGAAACACCAAGTACCTTAAAATAAGTGAAGTACCTTGAAGCATTAATGGCCCACTGGGTGTCGTTACTGATAAAGGCTCTCAAGGGACTAATTAAAGCAGATAATTGGAAGCTGTGACTGTGCAATGTTTCTCATAGATTTTGTATCAAAAGGGAAACACCAAATACCTTAAAATAACTGAAGTACCCTGAAGCATTAATGAGCCCCACTGAGAGTTGTCACTGACAAAGCCTCTCCAGGGACTAATTGTCGTAGGAAGGAGACCAGGACACCAGATGGTTCATCACAGGTCCAGTTTATTAAAGAAAGCATCAAACACATATACAGCAAATAATAAGCTCATGAATATTCTGTAAGCCAAGCAATCTATTGGTTAAACTATACCATTAACTCATCCACATTCCTTTGGGCCTACGTTCTCTACTTCTCACACCTCGCTGT
Source organism: Melozone crissalis (assembly GCF_028551555.1). Lineage (NCBI taxonomy): Eukaryota > Metazoa > Chordata > Aves > Passeriformes > Passerellidae > Melozone > Melozone crissalis. Next base: position 75,605 of record NW_026536033.1, on the reverse strand, counting down.
CCATTTCTTTATCATCCTCCACTAGGCCCAAGGACACGTTATCTTTGCAGGTGCAAAATTTGGAATTAACCACGGTCTTGTACTTTTCCATTCTTTAGCCTGCTACTTTCTCCACAGAACCCTGCCTGCAAAAAGGCCTCTGCCCTAGTTAGGACATCTTTACCAAATTAATTCAGCTGTGTCCTCTCTCCTCAAGCCACTCTTTGATGGAACTCTCCACAACTAATTACAGCAGAGAATTGGAGGCCATGGTTGCACAAACCTCTCAGAGACTGCCAGGCACAAGCCAAACCCAAAGTCCTTTGAAAAACCTGCAGTCCCTGGGAGCATGAAGGAGTCCCCAGGGCCATTCCTGAGCAAGGCTCCCCAGGGACTCCTTCCAGCAGATCCTTGAGGCCACTGGGATGTGGGCTAGGGGGGGATGCTAAGGGCAGGACAAGGGGCTGACAGTGCCCAGCCTGGCTGGGGCTGTGCCAGGAGGCCCCAGTACCTCAGGACAAGGTGTCTCCTCACAGCCCTTGGTGACACAGACCCTGCTGTCCCCAGCTGTCTCTTTGTCCCCAGCTGCCATCAGTGCCTCCAGTTCTCTGCTCTGCCTGGGGCCTGGGGACACTTTCTCAGTCGTGTCCCTCATTGGGACCCATTAAAACTCAAACAAAGTTTGGAGCTGGATTCTGACCTGCAGTTCTGGAGAGGTTTCTTCACCTCCCTCTCAGGGCCTGATGTTCAGGGCATGAGCACAAAGCCCCAGAGGCTCATTAAAGTCCTTGTGCGGTGTCTGTGCTGCTGAGCTGGGCTGGACTCCTGGCACAGAGGCAGCCCCTGGCAACCAGGAAGAGCTTCAAAAGCACATTTCTCTTGGTGAGCAGCTCTTCTGCCAGCCCAGCAGGGCTGGGGCACTGCCTGCAGCCACCCCAGGCACAGCACAGAGGCACAGAGAGCTTCAATCAGTCAGGGCTGGGAAGGTGCTGAGAAGTTCCTGGGGCAGAATCACTGCCAGCCCTTGGCACAGGAACCTCTGGCTGCAGGACAATGCAGCTGCAGCTCCTGGAGCCATCTCCTAAATGTGGAACATCCCAATGCCTACAGACTCTGTGAGTACATCTCTGAGTATTTCTGGCGCAGGGGAGGTGAAATGCTCATGAAGGTCTAAAATGCTGAGGGGCTCTGATCAATCATACAATATTTCATAGACAAAGATTTTGACAAAAATATGGACATTTTCTAATACTTGGTTCTCAGTTTCCTACTACTGGAGAATGACAGGGCAGGGACATAAAGGTTGATTATGAGTTTTGACAAGTTCCTGAGACATCTTAACCGTTACTTTTAGTGATCAATAGGTTTACAGGAGATCCCTAATGTGCTTCCAGCCCCCTCTGCCCATGGAGAGCACCAGCATCACCTTTGCTGGACCCATCAGGCTCAGTCTGAGCTGTCCTTTCTCCAAGATGCCAACAGAACCTTCCCCCAGGCAGTGCCCTGCAAACAGGCAGGGTTCTTTAGGGCCAAGGAGAGGGCACAGAGATTTGGGGTCTGTGAGTACTGGCACGGAGAGATCAGGCACTGGGAAACACCTGCAGGAGGAAAATCTGCAGGAAGCAGAGAGAAGATCAGGCAATGAGAGGAAACAAAACCTAGCAATGCTGTGGCAGGGAGAGTTTAAAGATGTCCACAGGATCCCCTCCAGTGGAGCCCCTCCCTCTGAACAAGCCCCCTCCCTCCTGTGCCCCAGCCAAACCTCAGCCCCCAGGGCCAGGGCTCCAAGGCGTGCAGACTCTCCTGTGCAGGCAGAGCTGCAGCAGAGCCATGGGACAGCTCTGCAGCCCCGGGCCCAGTTCCCTCTGCAGAGCACAGGGCTTGGAGCAGCTACCCGGCACTGGGGGCTCTGGAGGGGGCACAGCTGGCTCAGGGTGACGCTGTTCTCAGTGCCCAGCTCTGGGCAATGCTGTCAGTGCAGCCAGGGAAGGAGCTGCATCTCCCTTCATCCAATGCCAGCATACGGACACTTGGAAGTCTCCCTGAGACTTCTGTCCAAGCTGGGAGCTCCAATCCAGGGTGCAAACCTGTCCTAGAGAATCTCTGGCGTACAAGATTTATGGGGAAGGGCACAGGTATTCTGACAGTGAAATGCTGCTGGGTTGGTGAAATGAGCAATGTGAGTCCTTGGCTACACAAGTGGAGCTGGGCTGTGGTGGGTCCATCTGCTCTCAGCAGTACCTGGTGATCTTTAAGAAAAACTTGGGTGTGTGACCATATTCCACTTCAGAAAAGTGAAAACTCAGAGAAACTTCAAACAGAACGAAGTGATAGATCATTCCCCACAGCCTTCACTCACCATCTTGCCTCGGGGAACTCACTCTGTTCTTCCAGAGGGCAACAGAAATTTTGAGGCTTTCTGATATCCAAGAACAGCAGCAGAGATATGAGGGAGGTTAAAAAGAAAAAATTATGAACTCCTAAAAACAGAGTTATGTCTATGTGTGTTCCAGATGAGGGTGTATGGGAAATGGTTTTGATTTTGGTTACAGGAATCTGCTCTAAATCTCCACTGTCCTTTCTCCATGAACAGGTCCCCATGTCCAGCTCCAGCAAATGTCCAACAGCAGCTCCATCAGCCATTTCCTCCTGCTGGCATTGGCAGACACGCGGCAGCTCCAGCTCCTGCACTTCTGCCTCTTGCTGGGCATCTCCCTGGATGCCCTCCTGGGGAACGGCCTCATCATCAGCGCCGTAGCCTGCGGCCACCACCTGCACATGCCCATGTTCTTCTTCCTACTCAACCTGGCCCTCAGCGACCTGGGCTCCATCTGCACCACTGTCCCCAAAGCCATGCACAATTCCCTCTGGGACACAAGGGCCATCTCCTACACAGGATGTGCTGCACAGCTCTTTTTTTTTTTGCCTTTTTCATTTCAGCAGAGTTTTCCCTGCTGACCATCATGTGCTATGACCGCTACGTGTCCATCTGCAAACCCCTGCACTATGGGATCCTCCTGGGCAGCAGAGCCTGGGCCCACATGGCAGCAGCTGCCTGGGCCAGTGCCTTTCTCAATGCTCTCACGCACACAGCCAATACATTTTCCCTGCCCCTGTGCCATGGCAATGCCCTGGACCAGTTCTTCTGTGAAATCCATCAGATTCTCAAGCTCTCCTGCTCACACTCAAACTTCAGGGAACTTGGGCTCATGGCTCTTAGTGTGTGTTTAGCATTTGATTGTTTTGTGTTCATTGTTTTCTCCTATGTGCAGATCTTCAGGGCTTTGCTGAGGATCCCCTCTGAGCAGGGACAGTACAAAGCCTTTTCCACCTGCCTCCCTCACCTGGCGGTGCTCTCTCTGTGCCTCAGCACTGCCATATTTTCTGACTTGAAGCCGCCCTCCATCTCTTCCCCATCCCTGGATCTGGCCTTGTCAGTTCTGTACTCAGTGGTCCCTCCAGCCCTGAACCCCCACATCTACAGCCTGAGGAACCAGGAGCTCAAGGCTGCCGTGTGGACACTGATGACTGGATGGTTTTGGAAACATTAAACTGCTGGCCAGTTTCTGCAAATCACTTGTAATTAAGTAATTTTTAATACTTTCTGTTTGTTTGCTTGTGGAGTACTTCTTCCTTGTTTTAGTTTTTAATGTTTTCCACAAATAAATGTCATTGTTTGCACCATTTCTCATTTCATTTCTCTCCACCTTCCCTGTGGCCACAGACTGTGTCAATGAGAGGCTGCACTCTTTGTGGCTTTAAAGATATAAAAAATCTCCCAGCAAAGTTTTCTGCAGAGCTTTCTGCCCATTTGTTGCCTTCCCTGGAGCTGCAGCAGCAATGTCTGTGTGCAGAGCTGGGGGCAGATCAGTGCTGGCAAAGCAGCTGTGCCCAGCAGCAGCAGCACTTGGTGTTGTCAGTGCTGCTGCCATGGCCCTGCCCTGCTGCCCTGGTGGCCCTGGTGTTGCTGCAGGGCCTGAGTGCTCTCGGGGCCGGGCACAGTCCTGGGGGTGGCAGTGCCGGGGCTGCAGCAGGGACAGGCCATGGGCACTGCTGGGGCAGCACTGACGCCTCAGCCCAGGGCCTGGGGGCTCCAGGCTCCTTGCCCAGGCTCTCTCAAGAACACGGCCAGGCCAATGCTCAGCACAGAAAACCACTGTGAGCAGCCCCAGGCTGGCCATGGGCAGGCTGGGGGCAAACAGCATGGCTGGGGCTCTGCAAGGGCCCTGGGGCAGAAGCAGCAGAGCAGGGGCTGATCCATTCCCAGTGTGCTGGACAGCCCAGGGCAGCGTCCCAGAGCGTCCTCATGGAGCTGCCAACAACATCTCCCCTCTGCAGCCCTGGCCTCTCCCCCAGCTCACACAGGTGCCCCATCCTTGCAGGCACAGACACGGCAGCACTGGCTCAGCAGGCCCTGTTTGCATTGCACACAGCAGGGGCAGCTTGGTAGCTTAGTCTTAAGGAAAAGACTTGAGTTACTCTATTCCTCACTGCATCCAATAAAGAGTAGGGTTTCTCGTTCTCCCTCTTTTTGCTATAAATTTTTTTTTACAGAAGCCACCAAGTTAAGCTCTAGTTGAGCTTTCACCACTCAACTTTTCTTTCTGCATAACTTAACAACATCCTTAAGCACTTCCTGAGTTGCTGGTCCTTTATTCCCCTGAGTTCCCACAAAAGCTCCACGGGCAGCCAGGCCAGTCATGTTCCTCACCCGCTCATGTTTTGCCGCACTGGGACAGGTTGCTCCTTCCCCCTTAAGATTACTTTCTTGAAATGTGTCCATCCTTCCTGGATCCCCCTTTGTTTTTAAGGGCTGTTTCCCTTCAGAAAATCAGTACCTGATTCGGTACTCCCCAAAACTGCATCCTAAACAGGCCAAAGTCTGCCCTTCCAAATTAAAGTACAGAAATTTTTTTGCTGCCCCTCCTTCTTTCACAGAATATTGAAAGCTTGATTATTCCATGGTCACTGTGCCCCAGGCAGCCTCCAAGCCCCACACCTGCCACCAGCCCTTCTCTGTTTGTGAACAGCAGGAGACAGAGCTTTCCTTGGCAGTGGGAGTGTTACCAAAAATTCTGTAAAACAGAAAAGTCCTTAACACCAATGTAGCATTAAGAAGCAGCATTCTTTATTCAGCCAGATGCACGAGGGACAGCTCCTCCCAAAGCTGTGCATGCTGAGTACAGGAAAGCTTCTGTTTATATTCTGTATTTTGCACACATATTCATTGATTGTCCCTGACTAAACACACATATGATAATCATTTCCCCAAAATCATTAGCATATTCCCCCTCCCCTTTTGCATGCATTCTTCTGTCCTGGGGGTCTCTCTGGTGGTCCCTGGTGGTCACGGACCCCAATGTTCCAGTGGGCCTGGCTGAGCTGGCAGGACACTGAGGCTGGTGAACTTCCAGTTCCCCTTCTCACACAATGGGCATTGTGTGTTTTCCATAGGCCTGGGGTTTTGGAGAACAAGCTCCAGGTGTGAGCTCAACTGGTGGAGACAATTTATCATCTGGTAGCATGAGGTCACAGAGTGGGCTATGACATCACAGAGTGCTGTATGTAGGTTATTGAGCAGCTATGACATCATAGACATCATCACAGAGAAGGCTGTGACATCACAGTGCAGATTATGACATCGCAGAGTTGTCTGGGACATCAGAGACCAATTGTGTGACATTAGAGAATGGGCTGTGACATCACAGAGCAGGCTGTGACATCCCAGAGGGGCTGTGTGACATCCCAGCAGGTCTGTGTCAGGTCACCGGGTTGATCACTCTGCCACAGCTCCCCCTCACAGTTTCTCCCAACAAGTCCAATGCTGTTCATGCCCAGCAGGGTCCCTGTCCCCCGGGATCCCCCCGTCCCACCTGGAGCCACAGCCTCCACCAAAGGATGCTCCACAGGGTCCACCACCCCAGAGCCTGACAGGGGACAAGGGGCCAGGGCTGTGTGACCAGGACATCAAGGACATGGATTATCCAGGTCACTGTGGCCTGGGTTGGGTTCCCCAGGGCAGGAAAGATGTCTGGCAGCTGGAGCAGGGTCTGGGAAGGGCCTCCAAGGTGGGGCTGGAGCCCTTGGGCTGTGAGCAGAGGCTGAGGGAGCTGGGCTTGTCCAGCCCAGAGCAGGGGAGTGTGAGAGGCTCCTCATGCCAGCCTGGCAGTGCCAGCGAGGAGGGGATGGAGAACACAGAGCCAGGCTCTTCACCGGGGGCTGGGGGGAGACAAAAGCCAATGGGTGGAAGGGGAAAGAGGGGAGATCAGCCAGGACATGAGAAGATGGATTGAGTCAGGCTGGTTTCAGCATTTCCTCAACACCAAGAGCAGCCTGACCTCCCTTCTCCATCCACCACTGACAACTTTGCAAATTAGGAATTGTTTGCGCTGTTTTGCCCCCACTCCAGGACAAGCATCCTGATACAAGAATTTAATTGTGTTTATATCTATCAAAGAACCATGTTTATCTAAAATTAATTTTAGTATGGAAATCACTTGTGTATGATGGACTCATCAGATGCTTCTGGGACATTGCACATAGCTCAGGGAAGCACGAGATTGTTATTAAATTGTGTCCTGTTCAACTATGGTCTGTTGGCCATGAAGAGAAACTTTCTGTGCCTCTGAGTCCCACCAGTTCCTGCCCCTCAAAGGACACAAACCTGGTGAGTTCTGGTTCCCACTCCAGTGGTGGCACCTGGACCTCCCTCCATCCCCATAGCAGAGCTCCCTTGTCCCAGAAAGTCCCTGGCAATGCAGGGATGAAGGAAACAGGACAGGCTGTGGGGGTCAGGGGCAGGGCACAGCCAGGGATTTGGGGTGGTTGTGAGCCCAGGGCAGGACCCGGCCCTTGGCCTTGGAGAACCTCATCCCATTGTCCTGGGCCCATGGCTCCAGCCTGTCCAGATCCCTCTGCAGAGATTCCTGCCCTCCAGCACAGCCACACTGCCACCCAGCTTGGGCTCACGTGAGAACTGACAGAGGGTGCCCTCGATGGCCTCGTCCAGATGAGCAATAAAGAGATTTCACTGACCTGGCCCCAATCCTGAGCCCTGGGGGCACCCCTGGATGTGACTCCATTCCTCACCTGCTCTGAGTGCCAGGGCTTGGATGAGAGAAATAGTGGGGTGAGAGAGGGGTCAAAGTCTGATTCATTGTCAGCCATGAAGGGTCTTGGTTTTCATATCTGTTCAAACTGCCTGAGGAGGTGCTGGGGTCAATATCAGTCGGACATTGCTGATATCAATCTATGAACAGGGAAAAAAACCAGGAGAAAATAATTCTCTCTGCATTGTTTTCAGTACAGTATAGTCACTTTGAATAAGCAGCTGAAATCTGTCTAATTAACCATAGAACAGTTGAAAGCTTATATTATTCCCAACGGCTTTTCTTCTTCGGATGTTATAAACAAATGTTTATTTGTCACTGAATTCCTGAACTGAAGAGCTCCAGAAAGAACAGGCCTCTAGACGAGTAAATTCCCCAGCACCCTCCAAGTGGCTGAGGATCCATCCTCATCAGAGCAGCAATGAACAGAAATGGGCACAGCTTTGTGGCTGCCCCAGCTTTGGCATGGGCCCTGGGCCTAGAGCAGGAGCAGCTCTTGAGGGCCCCAAGGCCATGGCTCTTGTGCTGCTCTGGGCAGATGGGATGGCAGCAGGGGCTGCAGAGTTCTCAGCATCTCAGCCCAAGGGGAGCAGGGCAGCCAGGGAGCCTCCTTTGGCCTTGGCCAAGCACCTTCACCCATGGCTGGGGCTGAGTCCTGTGGCAGCTGCAGCTGCTGCTGTGCCCTTGCCAGGGGCTGAGGCCGTGGAGCAGTGCCCAGAGCAGCCTGGCCTGAGCAGAGCTGTGGGGCCAGAGCCGGCTGGGCTGGGCTGGGCTGGGGAGAGGCCCTTGGTGCTGCCCAGAGCTCAGGGCAGCTGGCAGAGCTTGCAGGCAGCTGGGCTGGGCTCAGAGAGCCTGGCCCAGAAACCATCAGTGCCCATCTCAGCCTGGCTGAGCGTGCAGGAGCAGGACCAGGCCAGGCCTTGTGGGGCAGGGCCAGTCCCTGTGCAAGGCATTGCAAACAGGCAAGTGGCCCAGAGAGGAGGCTGCTCTGTGCCCTTGGGGGCATGGACAGAGCAGGGAGGGGGCCCAGGACATTTGTCAGCACCAGCCTCTGTCCCCCTGCATTGGCAGCCCTGGCTGCTGAGCCCAGCTTTGGCCTGGGCTGAGTATGGCTGTGGCTCAGCTCCATCCTCCTGCGGGGCTCAGGGCCTGTTCCCAAACATGGCCAGCCCTGGCTGCCTCTCTGATGGCCCAGAGGCCGGCAGAGCCTGGGGCAGGGCTGTCTGTGCAGCCCCACAGGTGCCACAGTCTCTGCAGGAGTTGGCAGAGGCTGCCCAGCAGGGAGGCCATAGGTCACAGAGCCCCAAGGCTGCTGTGGGCACCACGGCACAGGGGCCGTTCCTAGCCGCAATGCTCCTGGGCTGGGCTGGGCCTGCACAGGGTCTGGGCCACCATGGCTGGGCCAGTACAGGGCCACAAAGGGGCCACACAGCTGCTGCCGGGGCTGACAGCAAGGCCAGACACACACAGGGAATTGCTGAGCATGGCCTGCGCTGGCCAGGCCTGACTGTGCCAAAGGCAGAGCTCAGCTGCCCTTGGGGGCTGCAGCAACAGTCCAGAGCCCAAAGAGCCTCCATGGCTGTGCTGGAGACCAAGGCTGCAGGAGGGAAATGCAGGGCTGCTGTGGGATGGGGAGGGCATTGAATTCCAGCACACACCTCAGCTCTTTGATGATCCCAGCACCATGCTGGGCCCTGTTTCAGACTGGCGCAGAGCAGATGTTGATGGGACAGGAACCCTGTGGAGCTGTCAGGGCCCTGCAGCCTGCAAGGTGCTCTGCACTCCCTCAGGTGCTCTCAGAGAGACCCAATCCCATCTGGGCACCTCAGGGCACAAGTGGCACTGCCTGTTCATGGGCACACAATTGATGTCTGCCTGGAAAGGGGCACAGGTGCTAATCCTTATTAGTTTAATAATATACAAGCAAATCTTTATTACCTGGGTCATTTGAGTGCTTTTGAGAAATGACAGAGTTTTCCCTCCAGGAACAGGAATTTTCTGGGTGTACTGGATGCTTCTGGTGATGGTAGAAGAAGAAATACTGATCTTCCTTTCTACCATTCCCACCCACATTAAGTCTAATATTTCATGACCCTCCTCCTTCAGGTGTTTCCAGCTCTCCTGTTTAAATGGCCGTGTCGAAGGATGCATCTTCATTTAGACCAGCTGGATCTATGTCCTTCCCCTTCCTCCCAGATTTCCTCTGGTGCAGCTTTTCTTTGGTCATTGCAATGAGTCTCCCATGAATGGCTTCATGCTTTGACTTCAGGGAGTTTCCAAATCTTTTAGAAAATTTAATAACACCTTGGTCAGCATCTTAATTTTACTTTTACCTTATATATCACCTCTTCTTAAGTATTTGTCTAAAATTCTTCCTGTATGGCGATCCCTTGTGGATGGTGGATATGTCAGATGTTGCTGGGATGTCACAACAAGCTCAGTGAAGTGTTTTGATGTTTATTAAATTTTATCATTTCACATTTTTTATGTGTGATGTGAAGAGAATCCTTTCTGTGCCTCTGAGTCTCACCAGTTCCTGGTCCCTCAAAGGACACAAACCTGATGAGTTGTGGCTCCCTCTCCAGTGGCAGCACTTGGACCTCCCTCCATAGCCAGAGCAGAGATCCCTCAATGATCCCAATGGGTCCCTCCCAGCTCAGCCCCTCCTGCAATTCTCATCCTTTGGCTCAGCCTTAATGTGCCCTTGAGGTCTGGCAGAGCTGTTGGGGACAGGGCAGGAGTGACGCAGCCCCAGCATTACCCTGTCTGTGTGTGACACCCCAGCGGTGACAGCCCCAGTGTCCCCTGTGTGTGACACCCCAGCAGTGACAGCCCCAGCATTGCCCTGTGTGTGACACCCCAGTGGTGACAGCCCCAGTGTCCCCTGTGTGTGACATCCCAGCAGTGACAGCCCCAGCATTCCCTTCCTGCAGTTGCTCCAAGGGAAGCATCCAGAGCCGTGTCCAGTCCATGGAACTGAGCGGCCACTGCCCACCCCGGCCTGGGCTGATGTGGATTCCTCTGCACACAGCTTGGGGAAGGTCCCCCTGGCCACCTGCACAGTGCCACAGACAAGTGTCAGACACAGTTACAGAACTCTGCCCAGAACTTCTAGGAAGAGATAATTTTAAAAAACCCCAAAACCATAAGTACCATAAAATACAAACAAAAAAAACAACAAAAAAACCCCAACAAAAACCAAACAAAACCATATCAAAACAAAAGAAACCCCAGCATCCTAACCAACCAAACAAACCAAAACAACAACACAAACGAACCAACTAAAACAGAACAAAGAAGAAAAACAAATCAAGCCAAACCAACAACAACAAAAAAAACCCCAACCAAATCAAGAAAAAGAACTCCTCCCCAGGTAGAGCTGTTCTGTCTGTCAGTTGTCACACCTGCACTCACACAAGACCTGGGGCTGCAATGAGGATTCCTGGGGCAAATGTGCAGGAAAAGCAGATTTAGGTCATGCTCTCAGCAGAATTGTTCTCAGCTGAGCCAAAAAGGCCCCTTTGGCAGGTGCAGGGCCATTGGAAATGCAGAGCCTCAGCCCACAGGGCAGAAAAGGGCTCTGAGTTCCCCTCCCCTGGCACTAAACCCTGTTCCCAGGCTGCTTCACACTCAGGATTCTGTTGGAGGGCTATGCAGAGCTGAGAGTGGGCTCTGGCTTCTCTGTGTTGCGTGTCCTAAAGCTGCCTGGCAGAAGGAATTTCGGGTCAGCTCCGCTGGCACAATCCCTGCTGGCACAGGGCTCAGCCCCAGGAAGGGCTTTGTGTGCCGAGGCTTTGCTGCAGCCAAGGAAACCTCCTGGCTCAGGGTCACCTTTGCTGTTCAGCCCGAGCCCCAAGTGCCCCAGCAGCAGCAGAGAATGGCAGCAGTGCCACGGGACACCACCACTATTGCATGGCAACCATCACCAGGGCCCTGTTGCTATAGTCAATTTTCAGGGCAACCATCACCAACCCCTGTGGCTACGGTCAGTTTCCAGGGCAACCATCACCAGCCCCCTGTTGCTATGGGCAGTTTCCATGGCAACCATCACCAGCCCCCTGTTGCTATGGTCAGTCCCGTAGCACCTCCATGGAGACCCCATGCCAGGGGTGGTTGCCATGGACACCAGCTCAGGCCTGCAGCCAGAGCCCGTTGCCATGGCAACCATTGGCAGCCCCCATCCCCAGGCTCATGGGATCCCACAACCACAGAATTGGCTGAGCTGGGAGGGACCCATCAGGATCCTCCAGTCCAGCTGCTGGCCCTGCACAGGATACCCCAACAATGCCAGCCTGGGCCTGGCAGCGCTGTCCAAATGCTGCTGAAGCTCAGAGAGCCCTGGAGCTGGGACCCTTCCCTGGGGAGCCTGGGCAGGGCCCCAGCAGCCTCTGGGCAAAAACCTTTTCCTGACATCCAACCTGAGCCTGCCCTGACTCAGCTGCAGCCGTTCCCTCCACTCCTGTCCCTGGGCACCAGAGGGAAGAGGTTCCCACAGCCCCAGCCAGGGACCCGCTCCCAAGGCTGTTGCCATGGCTGCCAGGGCTGGGACCAGCTGGGATGCTCAGTTTCCACAGGCCGGGGTTCAGGAACGGGATTCCCCAATTTCCTGCTTGTGCTAAAACCGCGCTGCCCTCGCTGCCCTCCCGCCTCCCATGGAAAGCACAAAAGGCAAAGATCCCGGGTGTCAGGATCCGTCCTAGTGGACAGATGACCTGATGGTTCATAGGAATGATCTCAGAGTGCAAAAACCAACACAAGGGGTACAAGGGGGTTTGCAGTGATAATCAAAACAAATGCAGTTTTATTGAAATAACTACAGCAAAAATGCGCTAGAGGGATTAAGGGAGAGAAAAAGAGAGAGAAAGAGAGAGAGAGAGAGAGAGAGAGAGAGACAGAGAGACAGAGGGGGAATATAGCTACCAACGCAGAGACGAAGTCCTTTGGTGCAGTCCAGCCGAGGGTCCGCCTGCTACGCTAGGGAGATCTCCAAGGCTCTAGCTAACTCAGAGGTTTTTATTACTGAAAATTGTGGGGAGGGGGGGGAACAGATACAATAGGGAACAGATGTAACAGGTAGTCCATGTTCTCAGCAGTAAGCGAGAGCCATTGTTTTCTTGCTCCAGTGGCCACAACCTGCAGGCAAACATCTCGCTTTGGTCAGCTTGCCTCCCCCACACACCTCCCCCAGGCTGGGGGTTTCAGTCCCAGTCCTTGAAATGAGCAGAGGGGCCTGTTAGGAGTTTCATGTCTCAGTCCTTAGTGGAGAATCTTCTTACATCTCAGTCTGTCTGTCATGGTGGTTGTAAAACAGGTGAGGGTCTTCTGTGGGAGACCACCTGAGACTCAGGAGAAGTCCAGCCAGGCCGAGAGGTGAGACAGCTTCCAGAGCTGCTATTGTTGCAAACGGGGCATGATGCCCTCTTCTTAGCATACAGGAAACACACCTGTGAAAACAATAGCTCAACACTGAGCTTTCAGATCTCAGGGCCCGTGGCGTGTGACTTTTCTCCTTCAGAGCCAGATAAAGACGGGGGGGGTCTTCTCTTCAGTGGTCTCCCAATGACGATCGTGAGGCAGATGAGGGAAAATTCTGACAGACTCTCACACCGGGCTGGGATAAAAACCATTAATTTGGAACAGTAGAAGAATAAGGAACAAACAGGAATTGAAACAATATTAATAACAGAAGGGATAAGTAAAACTATTTACAGAGAAAACTACAACATCAACACCTGGCTCTTCCTGGCAATTTATTTCCTCCTCTCTGGAAAGGACATCCTTCTTCTTTGGGGGAGAGAGAGAGTCCCTTTCCTGCCCCTGGCAATGACCTGAGGTGGGAGTGAATGGATTGACACATCCATGGCCAGACCCTCATGTTCCTCAATCCCACATTACGTCATCGGCAGGGGCAGAAAAAGGGACAGGTGTCTTTCCAGCATGGATCATGGGAACGTGGATCCCCAGGACTCTTCTCAATGTAAGCCCTCTAACTGGGGATGAAGCTGGAGCAGTGCCTGAAGCTGTTCCTACAGCTTGGGATTTTGCAGTGCTTCCCTTACCAGTGTCTCCATTGGTGTCTGGTCAAGTGAGAGCTGCTGGTGAAGCTCTTCCCGCACTTGGGACACTCGTAGGGCCTCTCCCCAGTGTGGATGCGCCGGTGCCTGATGAGGTGGGAGGCACAGATGAAGCTCTTCCCACAGTCAGGGCAGTGGAAGGGCCTCTCCTCGGTGTGAATCTGCTGGTGGCGGAGGAGATTGTAGCTGATCCGAAACCTCTTCCCACACTTGAGACACTTGTAGGGCCTCTCCCCTGTTTGAATACATTGGTGGATGGCGAAGGCGTATCTGCAGCTGAAGCCTTTGGCACACTCCCCACACTCATAGGCCATTCCCCAGTGTGGATCATCTGGTGGCTGATCAGGGTGCTGCTCTGCCTGAAGCTCTTCCCACACTGCAAGCACTTGTAGGGTTTCTCCCCATTACGAAGCTGCTCATGGACCACCAGCTCCGAGCTCTGGCTGAAGCTCTGTCCACCTGCCTGGCTCAGGGTGGGTCTTTCCTCCTCAGAGCACCCCAGACTGGGTTTGCAGCCCCTCCTCCTGTGGGATCTGTGGGGATTTTCCTCCCCGTTGGAATTCTGCACTGTGGAGTTACTCAAAACAGCCTCTTCCACGAGGTTCTGCTTTGGGGATTTGTCCTCTCTAGTCTCCATCTTCAGCTTCTTGTCTGGGGGAGGAAGGACAAGGAGAGGATGGGATTTGCCTCCACTACAGAGGGAAGGGGAAGGAAATCCCCCTACTGCATCCCCATCAGGACAGGGTTGTCCTGCAGCCGGGGGCTGTGCTGGGCTGGGAGATGGAGCAGGAGAGAGGGGGAAAGGGGCACTGACTTCCTCCTCACCTGCCTGGGTGTCCTGGGGCATGTTCCTTTTCCTTGCAGCCACTTCCTCCATCTGGCAAAGGTTTGGGGATGGGAAATCCTGTTTTGGGAGGAAAACAAGGAATGAGTACATTGAGTTTTGCACTGGGTTTAAGGCAAACTATGGGAAAGGGTCTAAGTCAGAATTACAATTTAATAAGAAAATTAAGATCAAGGTACTGATACAGAAACATTGCCTTAAACTGACAGAGTCAGGATATAACCTGACACCCTGCTGGTCAGGGTGGTGGCAGCAGTCCCATTAAATGGTGGCTGCAGTCCTGTTGGAGTGATCAACGTGATTCTGTCAAAGCAGTGATCCACTAGAAGTGTCTGAAGGTGTCTGAAGAATCTTCCTCTGAAGGTCCAGTGGTGGTTATGGAGCTCTTGTCCTCTGGGAATCCAGAAGGCAAGCTGCTCCTGGTGTTGAAAGCCTACGAATATATCCAGGTAGGAATGCTTGGTTCCTCCCCCTGGGTGGAGCATCCCACAGTGGGATGATGGAATTTTATCAGTCCTGCAGTGACACTCAATGGCCCATTAGCAGAAGATATCTCCCCTGGAGGGCGTTATCAGGGCTGAGTCATGGAAGAGATGAAGAACAATGCCCCACCTGTTTATAGCAGTTGATGAAGATGGGGATTGAAAACATGCATTTGGTTACATCTTGCATTGCAACCTGAAACAGTGGGGTAATCCCTGTTCATGGGGTGAACACCACCCCCCTTACCCAACCTGGCTCAGGTGTAAAAACCCCACCCCGGGAAGGCCACTCACACAGGGGACAATGTCGCACTTGCCCTGCTCCAGGGGAGGTCTCTGTCCCTTGTCATTCCATTGCTCTCTCCTCTTTTCTCTTTCTTTCCAACTCTCTCTCTACCTCACATTTACTGTTCAATAAAATCCACCTTGAATTTGGTCTTGTTAGCACCTTAATTGGGGCAGAGGCATCCCCCTAACAATTTTCTTAACCATATTGCAATATTATTTATGCACAGTGAGTTGAGGACACTGTTCTCTCACTCCAAGTGCTTTTGACAACAGCATGGTTCCCTCCACTGAGGAGGTTGTGGTTCTTTCTGGAAGAACTCTTGGAAACTTGGATGCAGTCTCTCCTTCCTCCTGGGGAACTTATGGGAGAAATGATGAAGAAAATGGCTGTTGTGGGTGGCCAGTGAAAAAGAAAATATTTTGTCTTTCTTCCTGGAAAACTTTGTTAAAATCATTGGAGGAAAGAGAGCAAATGTTACCAGCTACACTGACAAGGTTCATTCACCCCACGGTGAGGAACACAAGGCTGCTAAAAGTTCTACAGGAAGCCCAGCTCAAGTAGCTAAATTCTCAAATAACTCCAGCCAGGGGTCTCCAGGAGAGTGTTCGGAGCCGGCAGATCCGGGACTCGAGTCCCGGATATCTCCGGGCTCCATAAGAGGAGCTTTTTTGGGGGAAGAGGAGGAGTGATCGCCCCTCGGGAGGGTCCTGTGGGGATGGTCTGGTACCGATGGGGCGGGACATTGGTTTTGGGGATCCCCATGAGAGCCGGGGCTGTGGAACGGGGAACCCCCAGGGCGGGGAGAGGGGAAGGGGCGATACCAGAGCTGGGAGACCCCTGGCAGCCCGGAGATGAGGCGGGGACGGGACCCCCTGACCCTGACAGGGGCGTGTCCTGGGGTGACTTCATGATGTTCGTACCCCCATTGATCTGTTTAGCCCAAAAATGAGTTCTGCACATTTAATGCTGTTTCTGAGAGCGAAGGGGAGGAGGAAGACGCATCCATTTGTTTCATACACTGTCGGAGAATGACTTAAAGAAAAGGCCATGAGACATAAAATTGAGAGAAAAGTATAAGGGAAAAGTAAGGCCGTTTCTAACAGTTCTCAGCCTTCTGACTTGTATAAACAATTAGACTCTCTCAGGCATCATTCTATAAACAATAAAGTTCTCAGCTTGTCTTCCCATGGCAAGCAGAACACCGTCCTTGGGAAGGCCTGTTATCCTGAGAACAGATGTAGAGGTTTTGGGAACACTAGTTTCTGTTTTAGTTTCTGGTTTCTGTTTTGGTTTCTGTCTTTAATAAACAATTGTAGGTATTCTAAAACAAAGGGAGTGGTTAGAAATTTCTCTGTTAGCCTATCATGACACTGGATTACAGAATATTCATGGCGTTCGTTAGCACTGTTATTTAAGGTGATTGATTGATCAATAAAGTTGGAGTTCGATGCATTACCAGGATGGTCGTTCGCCCCTTCACTTCAATATATGGTGACCTCCGACCGTGATAGCGAACACCACGGGGAAGCGAACGCCACGCGAAGTGAAGACAGGTTCGGGTTCCGTAAGATCGAAACTGCAGCCGGAACGGCGAAGAAGCGCGGAAGACAAAGCGGAGGGTAACCCGCCGGCCCGCGCCGCGCTGCGAGCGACTATACAGATAGGCTCGTCCGAGACATGCGGCCGCGACCTTGATTTGAAGAGCTGCAACGTGCGCACATAGGTATGGAAAGGCAAGCCGCATATGAACTTTTTATTACCCTTTTGCAAAAACGGCAAATTAAGGGAATAGATTTACAGAAAGAGTTACCAGGCCTTTTAGCGTATGGCCTAGAAAAGGGGATCTTTATAAATCCTCACACAGTTCACGAATTGTCTGAGTGGCGTAGATTTGGTGATTTATTGTGGCAGGCTACGTTAGATGATGATAAAACTGCTAAGAAGTGGGGTAAATTATGGCGGGTCGTTAACACCGAACTGTTGCAAATTCAAGCTGAAAAAAGGGCTGCTCACCAGGCTACTGCCGCTTACGATCGTAACAAAGAATGCGATCAAGATAGGGAATTTGATAAGAACGCGGGAATTCCTCTTGGTCCCGCGACGCGGACAGTTTTATTACCTGCTTCACCGCCTCCCTCGGAAAGCCAGGCTATGAGTCACACTATGAGCCAGGCGCAGTCCGCCTCGCTGCCCGCCGCGCAGCCCCCCCTAACGAGCCAAGCTCCGCGGGGTGCCCTGTTGTCTGCTTTGCCGCAGGCTACACAGAGCACCTCTGACTCTCCCGTACCTGCTGCGTCTCAGCAGCTGGGGCCAGATACGTGTACTCCGTTCCCGATAAGCGATCAGCCGGTCCCTGGGTCGGAAATCGGCTTGGCGGCGGCGATTGCGAGGGAAAGACGGGACGCGTGGGCTGCCTTGGCCAAAGATGCAATTGACAAGGGAGATCAAGAGCTGATAAGTTCGGCTCGAGAATTGGCTTGTCCGGTTGTCTTTAACCCCCAGCCTGGAGGAGGTTTTCAAGCCACAATTAGCGCTCTTGACTGGAAGCTGTTATCTCAGTTGCGAGCTACTGTTAGTCAGTTTGGCTTTAAAAGTGAACCAGCTAAGCAAATGCTCGATTATATTTTTAACACCAGTATCCTCCTCGTTAATGATTGTCTTGGCATAGTTAAATTAATCTTTACCTACCATCAACAATTGCTGTTTAATGATCATTGGTGGATACTTGTTAGTGAGTGTGTGGTAGTTCAGAGACGGCGGGGTGACCCCCTGCGTGGTGTCACTGTTGATGAACTTATGGGTCTGGGACGTTTCCTTCCAACTGATGCACAAGCTTTAATAGGTCAAGAAAAGTGCTGGAAGGCAATGCGGTTAGTCAGACTCGCGATAGATATGGTGAAGGAACCAGGAGGGATACCAGTGTATATGGGAATTAAGCAAGGCAAAGATGAGACCTTTGGCGCTTTTGTTGATAGAGCTGCGGCTGCAATTGAGAGAGCCGGAGTAGCAGAATTTATGCGCGAGGCTCTCCTTAAACAGTGTTGTATTCAAAACTGTAACTCTGCTACTAGAAACATACTTAACACCTTAGGTGCAAATTGGACTATCGAGGAAGCATTAGAAAGAATGGCGCTCATTCCTACTGGCCAGCAGGCTTTTGTGGTAGATGCACTTAAACAGATAGGAATAGGTTTGCAAGAACAGGCAAGGTCCTCTCAGAGTCAGGTGTTAGCCGCTTTTGCACCTCTTCAAACGTCCGCTGCGTTTGCAACATCAAATAAAGAGGGCCGCACGAAATGCTGCGAAGGCAAGGGCCGCTTGCGCCGGGAATGCCAAGCACCGAAGAAGCCGCCGCCGCAGGAGCCGAGCCGCGCCGCCCCGAGAGCGGAGCCGCCGCCGCAGAAACCAAGCCGTGCCACCCCGAGAGCCGCGCCGGAAGTGATCAAAGAGCATCGCGGGGGGAGCGACCGGAGCCGCATCGCCCTCATGTGTGAACTGGGGGCCAGATGTCCACGGGCGGCCAGTTGCTGCTTGGGAACAGTGACTGGACATCAGAGAGCAGGTGATGGAGGAGCAATCATGCTGTGCATTGATAGTTTTCGTCCTGCTGTTTAGATCGACCAACATCTTTTCTGGGCTCTGATGAGTGTCCAGCGCCATCCATTTTCAGGGCTAGTTACACACTCCTTAGCGGATTCCGACTTCAGAGTGCTTTTTCGAGCGGGAGCGTTTCTCCCTCTGCCCCGTAGCCGGCAAAAGCTACAGTTTAAGATCTAACAGCCGTAATAACTGTGACTCTTGTCAACAAAAGAAAAGATTCCTATTGCAATTAAAAGACTAGTGAAACTAAACAAACAACACCAAGGACTATTGCTGTCAGGATGTTTTTCACCTAAGTTAGAGAGATCTTTTGTTCTCCCCAGCACAGACTGTAAAGCAGAAATCAGCGTAAAGGCCGATTTGGCTCGGCATTGGTTATGCTGTCTTGGAAACATCTGTATTACCAGAGACTTTAAACATTAGAAGCCCGGATGGCTGGGCCGGTGGAACATTAGACTTTAAAGCTGTGTTTTGAAAAATTTAAAAATGTTAAGATGTGTTGGATTGATTGTATGAGTGAGATGTTGTGAGTGTGTTTTTGGTATAAATGCTGCAGCAAAGACGTGAGAAAGGTTGTTTTAGTTGAGTGTTTTGGAATCGGGCCCGTGGGTGAGTTATAGTGAATGCCATATATTATTTCTATAGTAGGTTTTATCTGTTATTAAGTAGTTTAAGTTGGGTTATCAATTAAGTGCCATTAAATGTTAAGGTTAAGTTTGTTGAGCTTGTTTTCGGTTGGGTTCGAGGTCTTTTAAGTTTAAATTATATATAGGTTTGAGTTGTGTGGGATTTGAAGAAAATTAATTTTTGCTAAGTATTATTAAGTAAGTTAAGTTAGATTCTGTTAAGTTTGAATTAGATTTAAGTGATTTTACATGATTTGCAAATAAGTCTGTTAAGTTAAATATTTTAAGTGCCTTAAATGCATACTATCTTTTCACCACTCCAAATTAACAAAGGACTGAGAATCTCCCAGTTGATGCCATTTGAGCCAAATGACTAAAGGATTACAAACTGAAAACTGACTTTGAACATTTCTGGGAAGCTCATGAAAAAAGGTGGATGTGATAACTTCAAGGACAGAAAGAATCATTTTCAGGCTTTTTCACCTTCTCTCCAGGTTGCATGAATGAAAACAGTTAACAGCTTTCTTTTCTTAGTCCAATTACCACCTGTTGTGCAATGCCTGATAAGGCCTTAACACGCCGTTGCTGGACGACCAGAGAACTGATTGACATTATTGAATCATTATCATCTTTACATATACGAGGACTGGCAAAAGAGGACTGTTTTGAATATCACAGCCTAAATTGTGCTGCTTGGGTTGCACTGTTTTGTGGGAGTTGTGATCAGTTGTTACTTTTTCATTTATGGTGCCACACCTGTAATTATAGGCACATCTGGGAACATAATTGGGAGCAGGCACTACGGAATTAGACAAGGCTAAACACTGCTTCATCTTCAGACCTTTATAAATCTCATGAGCAAAAATCTTAGCTTATTATCAGTGGGAGGTACAGTGTATTTTGAAAAGGGGTTAAAGCTCAAAGTACATCATATATAGCCTCAATAAGGTGTAGAAAACTGGTGCCTTTAACACAACATTCTGTTGTAGGCCCTATAAGAAGAGATCCCAATCAAGCATTAAATAATTGCAGTTCAGCTTTGATTACTCTAATTTCCAAAGGATGAGTCAGCATAAACAGACATGGGCTACTCTGGATTCATCTCTAAACCTGGAAATAGTGTCCAAACAGCTTTATAACCAGTGTAAAGGCTACTATTATGACACCTAGGAAATTACCCACAGGAATATTTCTAATTTGTGGAGATAGAGCCTGGAATGGAATACCAGCCCAAGTGCAGGGTGGATCTTGTTATTTAAGCAAGTTATCATTATTCCACCTCTGAGCACTGGTTCTGATCCTTCTCCACAGGATCACATTTCTGACACTGAGTGTCCTGTTTATCCTCAGGCCTTTGGTGCAGCTGAGCCCTGGCAGAGCGGGGTCTGCACTTTTGGAGTTTGTTACGAGGCCCATACGAAGCTACTCTGAAGTTTAAAGTGTTGCCAAGCATAGTGGATGAGTTCCCTTCTCTTTTCTTTGCCCCTGATAGTGAACAGGAGAACCTGGCAAACTAACCTCTTTTCTCTCAAAGAAAAAACGGGGGAAATGTCGGAGAATGACTTAAAGAAAAGGCCATGAGACATAAAATTGAGAGAAAAGTATAAGGGAAAAGTAAGGCCGTTTCTAACAGTTCTCAGCCTTCTGACTTGTATAAACAATTAGACTCTCTCAGGCATCATTCTATAAACAATAAAGTTCTCAGCTTGTCTTCCCATGGCAAGCAGAACACCGTCCTTGGGAAGGCCTGTTATCCTGAGAACAGATGTAGAGGTTTTGGGAACACTAGTTTCTGTTTTAGTTTCTGGTTTCTGTTTTGGTTTCTGTCTTTAATAAACAATTGTAGGTATTCTAAAACAAAGGGAGTGGTTAGAAATTTCTCTGTTAGCCTATCATGACACTGGATTACAGAATATTCATGGCGTTCGTTAGCACTGTTATTTAAGGTGATTGATTGATCAATAAAGTTGGAGTTCGATGCATTACCAGGATGGTCGTTCGCCCCTTCACTTCAATAATACACTGCACTCACTCCTTCACATTCTAGCTGCTGGATGGACAGACAGCAGGACAGAGCTCTTCTTTGCTTTTAGTTAGTTTTTAGCTCTCTGAGGCAGAGAAGTTCCCCGGACTGTGGTTTTTCTTTTTCTTTGGAGCTGTTTAAACCTGCTCTTCACTGAACACCCAGAACACCACTCGCACCTCGCATCTGTGGCCCACCTGGCTGAGCCTGGGCCGTGGCAGTTCCAGCACTGGAGGGACTGATAAGAGACTGATAAGAGACTGATAAGCGACTGATAAGACACTGACTGAGCTGAGCCACAGCCCAAGGAGGGACTTTCTGAGTTTGTCATCTGTTTTGGAGCAGCATGAGGTTTTATTGTTTAATATTGTTCATTTTTTGTGCTGATGAATGCTTTGCCTGTTAAACAAACAGTTTTTTTCCACTTTTCTCCAAGGAAATATTTTCCCAAACTGGCAGGGGGAGGGGCTACTTGAATCAGCTGTCTAGAGGAAACCCCTTTTGGAGGTTTTCTCCCAAATTTGCCCTAAACCAGGACAGGGTGGTGGAGAGAAGGGGGAACCACAAGTGGCTGGATTGGGGGGAGGCTTGAGTGGGGGACCCTGGGACCCCGAAACCTCCCAGAATCCCTAAGCAGGACCCTGGAGATGGAGGACCACCAGAATCCACGAGGGATGAGACTGGAAATGGGAAACTCCTGGTGGCTTTTTGTTTACACACTCTTGATTTTTGGACATTAGGTGACTTCTAGAAATGGACTTGGGCAAGAGGAATCCCCAACAAAAGGCATTCACACCTTGCTTTTCCCCAAACCAGGATTTTCCCCAAACCATCCCACTGTAACATCCCCCCTGTCCCACTGTGGGTGAGCTCAGTCCCAAACCTGACCCTGATCCTGGTCTCAATCTCACTCCATGTTTAGACACACTCAGTTTTTTATTTAATCTCATCCCCATCCTAGACTCGTCTAGCCCCAGACCCAATCCCAACCCCAGCCCTAAAGCCAATCCCATGTCTAGCTTTAACCCCAATCCCAGCTCTAATCCAAATCTCAGCCCCAACTCCAACCCCAGCCCCAATTCCAGCCCCTCCTAAATCCTCAGCCCCAAACCAAAACCCAGTTTCAGCCCTTCTGTGGGTTTGCGGGTGTCTCTGCCCCTCTGACCCCAATGATGTTTGAGTGGGGTCACACCAGGGCTGAGAGGGACAGAGACCCCCCCCGGCCTCCCCAGGTGTGAGAAGGTTGGAGAGTCCCCCAGCCCCGAGCACCCTCAGCGGTGAGAGGGACACAGAGCACCCTGGTCCCCAGCCCTGCACAGGCATTGCCTGAGGCCAGAGGGATGGACATCCCCTAAGCATCCCCCAGGGTGAGGGGACAGAGACCCCCGAGCATTCTCTGGGCTGAGAGAGACAGAGACTGCCCCAAGCACCCCCTGGCACAGGGATGAGAGGGAGGGAGACCCCCCAGGCATTCCTGGGTGAAAATTGTGGAGATCCCCTGGGAAATGGCCTGGGGTGATAGGGACAGGGGCACCCCCTGGGGAATGGCCTGGGGTGACAGGGACAGGAAACCCCCCCCCCCCAAACCCCTCCCAAGCATCCCCCAGGACGAGAGGCACTGAGACCCCTAGAGCATCTCCTGGGCACTGGACAAAATAAACTTGGCAGAAATCAAACTTGACTCTGCAAAATCCTTTTGAAGAATATATGGTCTTCCCACAAGTAACTTGTGATGAAAGCACAGACAAATCCCAAACATGAATAAACTGACAATCCAAGCAGTGATGTGGCAATTCCACTATTCATTGCTTCCTGCACAGCTCCAGCTCAGCTGCTGTCAGGTTCCGATAAAAGGAAAGTGGAAATTTGGCCCAAAACAGGTTATTAAAAGGAATGGAAAGCTCTGTGTAGCAGTCACAAAGGTGACAGGGATAAAGAGAAAAATGATTTTCACATTTGGTAAAGCCCCCAAGCCTGGGAATTCAGGACTTATTCAGAAATTTAGCTACTTGAGCTGGGCTTCTTGTGGGACTTTTAGCCGCCTTGCATCCCTCACCGTGGGGTGAATGAACCTTGTCAGTCTCACTGGTAACATTTGCTCTGTTTCCTCCAGTGATTTTAACAACTTTATAAGGAAAGACAGCAAATTATTTTCTTTACACTGGCCACCCATAAAAGCCATTTTCCTCATAATTTCTCCCATAAAGAAATAAAACTTTTATAAGCTCCATAAGCTCCCCAGGAGGAAGGAGGGACTGTGTCCAAGTTTCCAAGAGTTCTTCCAGCAAGAACCACAACCTCGTCAATGGAGGGAACCATGCTGTTGTCAAAGGCACTAGGGGTCATAGAACAGTGCCCTGAACTCACTGTGCCAAAATAATATGGCAATATGGTTAAGAAAATTGTTAGAGAGATGCCTCTGCCCCAATTAAGGTGCTAACGCGACCAAATCCAAAATGGTTTTTATTGAACAGTAAATGTGAGGTAGAGAGATGGAAAAAAAGAGAAAAGATGAGTGACAAGGGACAGAGACCTCCCCTGGAGCAGGGCAAGTATGATATTGTCCCCTGTGTGTGGGGGTTTTACACCTGAGCCAGGTTGGGTAAAGGGGGTGGTGTTCACCCCCTGAGCAGGGATTACCCCACTGTTTCAGGTTGCCATGCAAGATGTAACCAAATGCATGTTTTCAATCACCATCTCCATAAACTGCTATAAACAGGTGGGGCAGTGTTCTTTATCTCTTCCATGACTCAGCCCTGATAACGCCCTCCAGGGGAGATATCTTCTGCTAATGGGCCATTGAGTGTCACTGCAGGACTGATAAAATTCCATCATCCCATTGTAGGATGCTCCACCCAGGGGGAGGAACCAAGCATTCCTACCTGGATATAAGCTGAGCCTTGCTACAACCAGGAGCAGCTTGCCTACTGGATTCCCAGAGGACAAGAGCTCCAGAACCACCACTGGACCTTCAGAGGAAGACCAGACCCTTCTACAGGATCACTGCTTTGACAGAATCACGTTCATCTCTCCAACAGGACTGCAGCCACCATTTAATGGGACTGCTGCCATCACCCTGACCAGCAGGGTGTCAGGTTATATCCTGACTCTGTCAGGTTAACGCAATGTTTCTGTATCAGTACCTTGATCTTCATTTTCTTTTAAATTGTAATTCTGGTTTAGACCCTCCCATAGTTTGCCTTTAACCCAGTGCAAAACTCAATGTACTCATTCCTTGTTTTCATCCCAAAACACAATTTCCCATCCCCAAACCTTTGCCAGATGGAAAAGGAGGCTGTGAGGAACAAGAAGGATCCCCAGGACACCCAGGCAGATGAGGAGGAAGTCAGTGCCCCTTTCCCCCTCTCTCCTGCTCCATCTCCCAGCCCAGTATGGCCCCCAGCTGCAGGACAACCCTGCTGCCAACACCATCCTACCAGAGATGCACTGGAGGGATCTCCTTCCCCTTCCCTCAGGTATGGAGGCAAATCCCATCCTCTCCTTTTCTGTCCTCCCCCAGACAAGAAGCTGAGGACTGGGACCAGGGAGGACAAATCCCCAAAGCAGAACCTCGAGGAAGAGGCTGTTATGAGTGACTCCAGGGCACAGGAATCCAACGGGGAGGAAAATCCCCTCAGATTCCACAGGAAGAGGGGCTGCAAACCCAGTCTGGGGTGCTCTGAGGAGGAAAGACCCTCCCTTAGCCAAGAAGGTGGACAGAGCTTCAGCCAGAGCTCAGAGCTGGTGGTCGATGAGCAGCTTCATGATGGAGAAAAGCGCTACAAGTGCTTGCAGTGTGGGAAGAGCTTCAGGCAGAGGAGCACCCTGATTCGCCACCAACGCATCCACACCGGGGAATGGCTCTACGAGTGTGGGGAGTGTGGGAAGGGCTTCAGCTACAGGTCAGAACTCATCAGGCACCAACGCTTACTGGGGAAACACCCTATGAGTGTCCCCAGTGTCAGAAGAGGTTTCAGACCAGCTCCAGTCTCCTCCAGCACAAGCAGATTCACACAGAGGAGAGGCCCTTCTGCTGCCCTGAGTGTTGGAAGGGCTTCAAGCACAATTCCAACCTCATCAACCACCGGCGCACCCACACTGGGGAGAGACCCCACAAGTGCCCTACCTGTGGGAAGAGGTTTCAGAGCAGCTCCAATCTCCTCCTGCATGAGCGGATTCACACGGATGAGAGGCCCTTCCGCTGCCCTGACTGCGGGAAGGGATTCAACTGCAACTCCACCCTCATCACCCACCGGCGCATCCACACTGGGGAGAGGCCCTACGAGTGTCCCCAGTGTGGGAAGAGTTTCACCCAGAGCTCTGCCTTGACCAGTCACCAACGGAGGCACCGGCAAAGGAAGGCCTCCAATGCCCCAAGTGCAAGAGGATTTTGTGCACTGCCCCAACTCCAGTCATTGGAGTATCCATGTTGGGAAGAGCCCTGATGATCCATGTTCCCCATGATCCATGTTGGGAAGACACCTGTACCTTTTCCTGTCCCTGCCAATGACATGATGTGGGATGGAAAAACATGAAGGTCTTGCCATGGCCCTCTCATTACATTCACTCCCAGATCAGGCCATTGCCAGGGGCAGGAAATGGACTCTCTCTCTCCCTGAGGAGAAGGGTGAAATTTCCAGGCATGGGAAATTGTGGCCAGGCAGACCCAGCGAGTTGTGTTGTAGTTTTCCCTGTAAACAGTCCCTTCTGTTTTCAATATTGTTTCTGGTTTTGTTTGTTCCTTATCTCGTTGGTGTTCTCACTAAATTGTTCTTATCTCAGCCTGGGATCTTTGCCTTTTGTGCTTTCCATGGGAGGCGGGAGGGCAGCGAGGGCAGCGCGGTTTTAGCACAAGCAGGAAATTGGGGAATCCCGTTCCTGAACCCCGGCCTGTGGAAACCAAGCATCCCAGCTGGTCCCAGCCCTGGCAGCCATGGCAACAGCCTTGGGAGCGGGTCCCTGGCTGGGGCTGTGGGAACCTCTTCCCTCTGGTGCCCAGGGACAGGAGTGGAGGGAACAGCTGCAGCTGAGTTGGGGCAGCCTCAGGTTGGATGTCAGGAAAAGGTTTTTGCCCAGAGGCTGCTGGGGCCCTGCCCAGGCTCTCCAGGGAAGGGTCCCAGCTCCAGGGCTCTCTGAGCTTCAGCAGCATTTGGACAGCGCTGCCAGGCCCGGGCTGGCATTGTTGGGGTGTCCTGTGCAGGGCCAGCAGCTGGACTGGAGGATCCTGATGGGTCCCTCCCAGCTCAGCCAATTCTGTGGTTGTGGGATCCCATGAGCCTGGGGATGGGGGCTGCCAATGGTTGCCATGGCAACGGGCTCTGGCTGCAGGCCTGAGCTGGTGTCCATGGCAACCACCCCTGGCATGGGGTCTCCATGGAGGTGCTACGGGACTGCCCATAGCAACAGGGGGCTGGTGATGGTTGCCATGGAAACTGCCCATAGCAACAGGGGGCTGGTGATGGTTGCCCTGGAAACTGCCCATAGCAACAGGGCGCTGGTGATGGTTGCCTTCTAAGGATGAGATTTGTCACAGGCCCTCAGAGGGGTTCAATGGGGAGTTTCCAAAAGTTTCCAGGCTGTTCCAGAGCTGGCATGTCACAGGCAGAGACGGGGGCTCCATGGACACCTCCCAGGGCTTTCTGGGGATGGTAAAGAGCCCTGTGGTCAGAGGCTGTCACAGACATTCCATGGTGACATCCCAGGGGACCTTCGGCTGCAAAGGAACCAATCTGTCACAGGCACTCATGGGGGCTCCACGGTGACATCCCAGGAGTCCCCAGGCTGCCAAAGAGCTGGGATGTGCCAGACACTCATAGGAGTTCCTGTCATGGGCACAGTGGGAGCTTCAGGCAAAGTTATTGGAGAAGCTCCTGTTGGGTCACAAGGTGCAGAAAGGATCTCCAATAGTCCCCACAGATCCCCAAATATCACAGTTGAATCAGAGATGACACAGACTCAGATCAGAAGGCTAGGGGCTAAATGCCACCTATTTTTTCAATCATCTTCTTTTATGCCTTGGTTTGCTACAGGTGGACCTCTATGGTCATTTAATCAACACATTTCACATGATTGGCCAATTAAGACAACATCCTTCAGCAAACAACTTTATGGAAAAGAGCCAACCTATTTCAAACATTGTCGGTACACCAGTTATTGATGCTTGTTCTTCGTTGGGCCTTTCTGTGGGCTCCCTGGAGTGGGGAAACCCTCCTGTAGCAGTTCTGTGCCAGGTAAAAGGAGATGCACAGGACTTTTTCAGTCTTCAGCTTTTTGTTTATTGTTATCATATCTAAAGTTTTGCATGCTGTGCACATAAGGTTCATCTTACTGGAAAAGCACCGCAAAATGCCTCTAAAATGTACGGTTTCAAGGTTTTTTAAAGTGGTCTCATCCAAATAACTCTTAAAACATACGTTATTTCTACTTGTCTACCAATAACTCATCCCTTGACTGTCCACATAATCCCTGAACTGTGCTTTCCTTGACTAATGACCCTTTGCCACCAGCACTGCAGAAAATGGAGCAGATAAAGAAGAAGAGAGGGACTACACACCAATTCCTCCATCTTGCTTCCTATCTACACCATACTGAAAATCCCAAAATGTAAATTATTCACCCAAGGGACATAGCATACTACCCTCTAATCTATTTCACACTTTGGTAAATTCCAATGTGTCTCTAAGGCCTGGAAGTCCTCTCCATGGGTGAAAGTTGAAAGGCAGTGTTTCTGTGGGGGTCATGACCCCTCAGAGCAGACAGAGAAATATTCCTTGTGCCGTGGATTCCCACACATTTAACCTAAAAACATTTAACCCTTAACATGTGAAGTTATCACAAATGTTGCAGGTAAGCAGGATTAGAAGGAAAAGAAATAGAGAACAACAGAAAGACAGAAGATCCATAGAAGGACACACACGTGGGTGCCAACTGCGTGGGTACCAGCACCGCCAACAGAGGAACCCCAGTAGAAGGCAGGATCCAGACCTTGAGCTGGCCTCGTCCTCCGGCTTTTAAGCCCCTGGGCCTTCATGGGCCCACCCCTGGCGTGGGACTGCCAGTTGCTTGTCAAATCAGAGCCAGGGTAGCACCAGCTGCTATAGTGTGTGATTGATTGATTGCTTGATTAATAGCTGGGTTAATCATAGCTGGGTTAACATCATCCCCAGCTGTGTGATGTACAGCTCTGCCAGGCCAGGGCTGGGGGCAGGGCTCTGTCCCACCACAAATCAAGGCCTGACCCAGCCCTGGCCCCACACAGGCATTCTGAGCATCCCAAGGTGTCTCGGGACAGCGATCTCATCCAGCCTCTGACTGCAACCATGGTGACGCTATGGAACCTCATGGAACCATGGGTCAGTTGTGGTAATGGAGATCCAAGGAAACTCTGGTGAGACTGTGGAATCATGGAATCATGGAATCAAGGAGACCATTGTGCAAATCATGGGGCCTATGGAAGCAAGGATCAATGATCAAACTCAGGTTTCATGGTGATTGATTTAAAATAGAAACAAGGAGCCATTGTTTTCCAGCGGGGCTGCATGGGGCCAATGGACCCTTGTGACTCTGTTGGGGCTCATGAAACCAAGAAGCCATTGTGACATTGCCAGACCTCATGGAATCAAGGAGACCATTGTGACAGACTTAGGACCCATGAAGTCAATGGAACATGGAACAGGTCTGCCTGGTCTGG
Organism: Melozone crissalis; assembly: GCF_028551555.1. Taxonomy (NCBI): domain Eukaryota; kingdom Metazoa; phylum Chordata; class Aves; order Passeriformes; family Passerellidae; genus Melozone; species Melozone crissalis. The sequence continues at coordinate 46,889 of NW_026536033.1, read as the reverse complement.
ACTCCTGGGGGCTGTCTGACAGGTCCCACTGAATTTGTCATGTCAAGGGCCACTTCTCATCAGACCGTGAAGCACTGGGGCTCTGTGCTTTCCTTCCTATGGGAAAGAACTGTCTTTCTAGTCTAGGCACCCATGGCCAAAATTGAGATTCTGCATCTAAAATTCTCCATATCCAAGGGTTACTCACAGACAAAATCTGCCCATACAGTCAAGTCTGGCTAGACTTGGCCTCTGGTGACTGCCTCTCATCTGCCCCTGCACTACCGGGGCTCACTTGTTTCCTTCCTGTGAAGACCACTGTGACACTGGGGAGCATTGTGGAACCAATGGGCCATGGTGACAGTGCAGGCCCTTGTGGAACCTGTTACACTGGAGGAACTTGTGGAACCAAGGGGAATATTGTGACCCTGCAGGGTACTATGGATCCAAGGGGCTACTGTGAGACTGTCGTCCTCGTGGAACCAAGGATATCCAAGGAACCAAGGATCCTGCAGGGCACTGTGGATCCATGGAGAGCATTGTGGCATTGCAAGGCCCCATGGAATTATGGAGACCATTGTGACACTGTGAGGCCCCATTGAACCAAACGAAACATTGTGACCCTGCAGGGTCTCATGCTTCCATGAGGCCATTCTGACACTATGTCAGAAGTTGTGGAAACAAGGGGATCATTGTTGCACCACTGAGCCTCAATGCAACCAAGGGGCAATGGTGACACAGCGAGGCTTCATGGAACCCAAAGACCACGAGGACACTGTGGGGCCTTGTGGAACCATATATACCATTAAGATCCTTAAGGACTTGTGTAACCAAGGGGCCATTATGACACCTGAGGGCATCATGGAAGCAAGGAGCCATTGTGACACTGCAGGGCCCTGTGGAACCAAGGGAACACCAAATAGGTTTGGCTGCCTTGGTGTCCCAGGGGTCACCTGACAGATCTAGCTGACCTTGGAATGTGGAAAGTCACTCCCATCTGCCCCTGAAACACTGGGGCTCTGGGCTTTCCTTTGTATAGAAAAGAACTGTCTGTCTTTTCCAGGTATCCATGGCCAAACCAATCCAAAGAAATTTGGATTCCACCTTCAAATTTCTGCGTATCCAAGGATTGCTGCCAGACAAAAGCTGCCAGGACAGACAGGTCTGGCTGGTCTTTAACTCCTGAGTGCCAGAACTCACCTGTTTACCAAACACTGGAAAGGGCTCAGGGCTTTTCTTTGTATGGAAAAAATCATCCTTCTCCAGGCACAAATGTCTGAAATTAGGATTCCACATTCATAATTTTGAATATCCAAGGGTTGCTCCAAGCAAACCTGCCAGGACAGACAGATCAGGCTTACCTTACCCTCTGGAGGCTGCCGTTCATCAGCTCCTGAAACATGGGGGCTCCGTGGTTCCCTTCCTACGGAGACCCATATGACACTTGGGAGCCTTGTGAAATGAAGGGGCCATTGTGACACTGCAGAGCACCATGGATCCAAGGGACCATTGTGACACCGTGAGGCCTCATGGAACCAAGGACATCATTGTAGCTCTGTTGGGCTGCATGGTCCCAAGGGGCCAGTGCAAAGCAGCAATGTGGGAGTTAGCCCAGCTGTAACTCAGAGTCAGCCAGATTTTACCCCAAAAGAATTGAGCATGAGTTTTGAGCCCTGGGAAAAATTTGTTTAACTTAGGGTGAGCTTGAGAGTTCCTCCGTAGGCCTTTAGTGCTGCTGTGCTAACTTGTCCAAGTTCTGCTCCCCTACTGGCTACTTGTTTCCCTTAGATGGCTATTGTTCTAAAGTGTTCTACCCCCAAGTGTATATGTTTTTGCTTCTCCTTTGTCTCAGGTCTTTGGATCCTGCCCCTCATACAGTTCTCAACTTCTCCATGTTTATTGCTTTTCTCCCTGTTATTAAAGTTCCTTTAAAACAACTCCATTGATCCTGCTCATTTTCATTTTTGCCACCCTCGCCCTGAAGTCAGGGAATCAGAGAGGTTTGTCACAGCCACTTTCATTGTGACATTTGGTGGCTGAACAGGGACCATGACATTCAGGGCTCCCTGTGTGGAGTCACGTCAGCTGGGGTCAGCTGATGGATAGGTGAGTACTCCCTAGGATTTTGCATTGTGTCGGGCCGAGAGGATTCATCGTTGCTTCAAGGGACCTTGGCCAGGATCTGCAAGGACAACAACAGTTTCACCTGCACAGGATTGCATGTAGGTTCAGGGAAATGCAAGACATTTATTGCCCATTTTGCCACTGTGTTTTTACAGTATGCACCCATGCCAAAAAACTGATTTGGGGTGTTCCGGTGGCTCTTCCTCATGAGGCAGAGAAAGAAAAATGGCCAGCCAGATGTCCACAGTAGAAAGCAGCATATATGAAATCTTTAAGTTAATTCTCATGGATCATGACGAAATATTTTCAAAGAATGAATAAAAATCAATCATGAGGTGGATCATTAAAAATTTTCCAGACACCTCTGCTGAAGAAATCCATACCACTGAATTTTGAGAATAAGTGGAAGTTAATTTGTACAACATTTTGATCAAAAGGGACCACATTGCACCCCACATGCTCCCCATCTTCCACACCACCCTTGAGACCCTTCACCAGCAATCAGCATATTGAAAACTCAACCCATTGGTCACTCCTAACTCGGGACCTCCCCTGATACCTGCCTTTATCAGAGCTTCCATGATGGTCCAAGATGGCAATGGCCATGCTGTCTTGGAGGATCATGCCCTGGAGAGTTAAGATGGAAGGAGCCCAAATGTGGCTCAAGAGCTCGATCATCCTCCCTCCATCTTGGCTCCTCCACTTCCTGCTTCCACAACCTTCTCTTCTGCCCTGAACAAACCTCCAGACCCCACGCCCACAACTGCGGGTCATGCCCCACTGTCAATCATTCCCCCTTCACCCTGGGCCATGCCTCCAGAATGCCAGCCCAGATGTCTGCCATCTTAAATCAAGGCCCTTCCTCCCCAACACCTGACAAAATGGCAGTGGCCTTTGCCTCACACTCCGGCAACAATATAACCCCCATGGTCACAGATACTAAGCCGAACTGTCATACTATTTCTAATCCAAATGTTTCTGCTCAAGGGTATTCTTCCTCCTCAGAAGACAGTTTGGATTCCGCAGAGCCACCTTGCCCCTCAACCCCAGATCATCACTGGAAAAGGATCTGGAAAGAAGCAGTTAAGGAAGAAGACTGGCAATTAGCCTCAAAACTCCTCATTGCCCCCATATGTTATGAAAGAAGGGAACAGAATCCCAGGTATCAGCCATTGGTTTGAGGGGAAATCAAGGATCTGTGTATGGCAGCTGAAGACCATAGGAGGGACTTTCCTTGTTTTAATGGCCTAATGAGGGCCATGTTTACAGCACAGGTCGTAACTCCCTATGATTTAAAATGTATTATGACCATGTTGTTGTCACCTACAGAATACACCCTGTGGGAAGGGGGATGGAAGTGTTTACTAAATCAATTAATAGCAGACTATGCTAATAATGAGGAAAGGTCTGAACTGACAATCAACCATCTAGCTGGAGAAAGAACAACACAGCCTACCAGATGATCGAGCAGCAGGTATCCCCAGAGAAGTATTGAATGATATCAAAGAGATGGCTTTGCAAGCTTTAATCCAGGTATCGGAGGGTAGCACCCCCAGTTTGGACTACCTTGGGTGGATGCAGCTAAAGCTTTAGCACAATTAGACCATCTTGGGTGCCTGTTAAGTAAGCAAACCAATGCTACATTGAGTGGCCTGCTCTCAGACATAGAGACCATCAGACATGCCACCTTGCAGAACAGCGATAGAGGTTTTACTCGGGGCACATGGGCATGGCTGTGTAGACTCTGAGGGCATGTGTTGCATGAACCTCTCCAGCCAGAGCGAGTCAATCCACAAGAGCATTCAGGTACTGAAGGAAAGGTTCAAGAAGCTTCAAGTGGAAGACAAAGACTGGTTCAATAAACTCTTCCAATCCTGACGACTAAAGGGTTGGATGATGTCTAGTGAAAACAGGACTATTAATTCTCTTAGTGGTTGTTGTTTTATTGTTAATTGTCCCATGTTTGTTTGGATGCTGTTAGAAAAGTCTTACAAAATTCTTTCAGTTCCATCTTTGTTGTTGTCAGGGTCCATCCTAGTGGACAGATGACCTGATGGTTCATAGGAATGATCTCAGAGTGCAAAAGCCAACACGGTACAAGGGGGTTTGCAGTGATAATCAAATCAAATGCATTGAAATTATTTATTGAAATAACTACAGCAAAAATGCGATAGAGGGAATAAGGGAGAGAAAAAGATGGAGAAGGAAAGAAAGAGGGGGGGAGAGGGGATATAGCTACCAACGCAGAGACGAAGTCCTTTGGTGCAGTCCAGCCGAGGGTTCGCCTGCTACGCTGGGGAGATCTCCAAGGCTCTAGCTAACTCAGAGGTTTTTATTACTGAAAATTGTGAAGGGGGGGAAACAGATACAATAGGGAACAGATGTAACAGGTAGTCCATGTTCTCAGCAGTAAATGAGAGCCATTGTTTTCTTGCTCCAGTGGTCACAACCTGCAGGCAAACATCTTGCTTTGGTCAGCTTGCCTCCCCCAAACACCTCTCCCGGGCTGGGGGTTTCAGTCCCAGTCCTTGAAATGAGCAGAGGGGCCTGTTAGGAGTTTCATGTCTCAGTCCTTAGTGGAGAATCTTCTTACATCTCAGTCTGTCTGTCATGGTGGTTGTAAAACAGGTGAGGGTCCAAAGCTGTTATTGTTGCAAACAGGGCACGGTGCGCTCTTCTTAGCATACAGCAAACACACTTGTGAAAACAATAGCTCAACACTGAGCTTTCAGGTCTCAGGGCCCATGGCGTGTGACTTTTCTCCTTCAGAGCCAGATATAGACAGGGGGGGGTCTTCTCTTCAGTGGTCTCCCAATGACGATCGTGAGGCAGATGAGGGAAAATTCCGACAGACTCTCACAGTTGTAAAATAAAAAAGGGGAAGATAGCCAACACAGCCTCCTTATGGACTCCTTGGAAGAGAGATTTGGAGGCCAGGATGGCACGAAAACCTCTCAGAGACTCAGTGTGGGAAAGAAAATCCTTAAAACTTGCTAAAAGTATTCTTAAATCCCTACAGTACTTTAAAAACCTTGAGTATCTCAAAGTATTAATAAGCCCCACTGAGTGTCAGTACAAAGCTCTCAAGGGACTCGTTAAAGCAGATAATTGGGACCATGATTGCACAAACCTCTCACAGAGTCTGTATCAAAAGGGAAACACCAAGTACCTTAAAATAACTGAAGTACCATGAAGTATTAATGAGCCACACTGAGTGTTGTTACTGACAAAGCCTCTCCAGGGACTAATTACAGCAGAAAATTGGAGGCCATGATTGCACAAACCTCTCAGAAACTCCAAAGAAAAAGCCAAACCCAAAGTCCTTTGAAAAACCTGCAGTCCCTGGAAGCATTAAGGAGCCCCCAGGGCATTCCTGAGCAAGGCTCCCCAGGGACTCCTTCCAGCAGATCCTTGATGTGGGCTGGGTGGGGATGTGGGATGTGGGCTGGGGGGGATGCTGAGGGCAGGACAAGGGGCTGACAGTGCCCAGCCTGGCTGGGGCTGTGCCAGGAGGCCCCAGGGCCTCAGGACAAGGTGCCTCCTCACAGCCCTTGATGGCACAGAACTTGCGGTTGTTCCCCAGGGCACCAGAACTTGGCTTCTTTTTGTCCCCACCTGTCATCACTGCCTCCAGTTCTCTGCTCTGCCTGGGGCCTGGGGACACTTTCTCAGTCGTGTCCCTCAATGGGACCCATTAAAAGTCCAAGAAAGTTTAGAGTTGGATTCAGACTGGAGTTTTGGAGAGGTTTCTTCACCTCCCTCTCAGGGACTGATGTTCAGGGCATGAGCACAAAGCCCCAGAGGCTCATTAAAGTCCTTGTGCTTTGTCTGTGCTGCTGAGCTGGGCTGGGCTCCCGGCACAGAGGCAGCTCCTGGTAACCAAGAAGAGCGTCAAAAGCACATTTCTCTTGATGAGCAGTTCTTCTGCCAGCCCAGCAGGGCTGGGACACTGCCTGCAGCCACCCCGGGCAGAGCACAGAGGCACAGAGAGCTTCAATCAGTCAGGGCTGGGAAGGTGCTGAGAAGTTCCTGGGGCAGAATCACTGCCAGCCCTTGGCACAGGAACCTCTGGCTGCAGGACAATGCAGCTACAGCTCCTGGAGCCATCTCCTAAATGTGGAACATCCCAATGCCTACAGACTCTGTGAGTACATTCTCTGATTGTCTCTTGTGCAGAGCAGCCGGGGTGCCCAGGGCTGTCCTGCAGAGCAGGGTCCTGCAGCTCAGGGCACTGTGCTGGGGCAGGAACTCTGCTGCCTGCCAGGGACAGCTCTCAGCCAGCCCTGGCAGCTGCTCCCAGCACTGGGGGATGAGATCTGGGTTGGAGGAGACAGCTGGTAAGGCTTGGAAGTATTCTCCTTGTGTGGGGAGGCTGCTGCATTGTTCAGGACTGCTCCCAGCAAGGCATTTAACTGCAGAAATTAGTTTATACAGGGAGTACAGCAGGGAAGGGGCTGCATAAAAGGGGATAACATGATTTTTTATTCTACTGTCCTGGGTTGCTGGGATGGAAACTGCACACAGATAATAATCTCTCATTTCAGGCTGAGAAAAATAGTAAAAATTCTCTGAGGTCTTGCTAAACCAGAAATCAGCACAGGGTCCCTTAGATGCAGCACCAGTGTCGCTTTTCCAGCCTCCTCAGGATTGCTCTGGCGGTGCCTGCGGAGCCAGAGCTGCCCCTGGGCAGCGCCTGAGCTGGGAGGGCTCTGCAGGGCAGAGCTGAGCCCCCACGGCTGGGCTGGGCTCTGGCAGCACTGGCAGGGCCCAGCCCTGGGCACAGGGAAGAGCTGCTGGCAGGGACAGCTCCAGGCAGCAGAGCCCTGGGCAGGCAGTGGGGGGAAATTGTCCCCAGGCTGTGCTGGGATATTTTAAAACTTCTCCAAACCCAACTATTCCATGATTTCTTTCCTTACAGAACCCCATGCAGGGACAGAACAAATGTCCAACAGCAGCTCCATCAGCCATTTCCTCCTGCTGGCATTGGCAGACACGCGGCAGCTCCAGCTCCTGCACTTCTGCCTCTTGCTGGGCATCTCCCTGGATGCCCTCCTGGGCAACAGCCTCATCATCAGCACCGTAGCCTGCGGCCACCACCTGCACACGCCCATCTTCTTCTTCATGCTGAACCTGCCCCTCACTGACCTGGTCTCCATCTGCACCACTGTCCCCAAAGCCATGCACAATTCCCTCTGGGACACAAGGGCCATCTCCTACACAGGATGTGCCACACAGCTCTTTTTCTTTATGATCTTCATTGGAACCGAATATTTCCTCCTGACCGTCATGTGCTACGACCGCTATGTGTCCATCTGCAAACCCCTGCACTACGGGACCCTCCTGGGCAGCAGAGCTTGTGCCCACATGGCAGCAGCTGCCTGGGCCATTGCCTTACTCACTGCTCTCATGCACACGGCCAATACATTTTCCCTGCCCCTGTGCCATGCCAATGCCCTGGGCCAGTTTTTCTGTGAGGTACCCCAGATCCTCAAGCTCTCCTGCTCAAATTTGAACCTTAGAGAACTTGGGTTTCTTGTGTTTTCCATCTCCTTAGGACTGGGATGTTCTGTGTTCATTGTTTTCTCCTATGTGCAGATCTTCAAGGCTGTGCTGAGTATCCCCTCTGAGCAGGGACGGCACAAAGCCTTTTCCACCTGCCTCCCTCACCTGGCTGTGGTCTCCCTGTTCCTCAGCACTATCATATTTTCCTATCTGAAGCCACCCACCATGTCCTCCCCATCCCTGGATCTGGCTCTGTCACTTCTGTACTCGCTGGTGCTTCCAGCCCTGAACCCCCTCATCTACAGCCTGAGGAACCAGGAGCTCAAGGCTGCAGTGCAGACACTAATGACTGCATGGTTTCAGAAGCATTAAGCTGCTTGCAGGTTTCTGCAAGTCCCTTGTACTAAAAGTCATCTTTGACAGTGTTTGGGTCTGGTAGTTTCATTCCTTTGTTTTAATTTTTTAATATTGTCCAAAAATAAGTGCCATTGTTTGAGCCATTTCTCATTTCTTTTCTCTCCACATTCACTGTGGCCACAGACTGTTCCAATGAGGACGTGTGCTCTCAATGGCTTTAAATAAACTAAAGGATGTCCCAGCAAAGTTTTCTGCAGAGATACCCATTTTGTTGCCTTCTCTGGAGCTGCAGCAGCAATGTCTGTGTGCAGAGCTGGGAGCAGGTTAGGGACAGCACAGCAGTTCTGCTCCTGCTGGCCACACCATTCCTGATCCAGGCCAGGAGCCATTGGCCTTCTTGGCCAGCTGGGAACACTGCTGGCTCCTGTCCAGCCTGCTGTCCATCAGTCCCTGCAGGTCCCTTTCTGCCTGGCTGCTGTACAGCCACTCTGTCCCCAGCCTGTAGTGCTGCAGGGGTTGTTGTGGCCAAAGTGTAGGACCCAGGCACTTGGATTTGTTAAATCTCACCTTGTTGTAATTGGGCCCTGGATCCAGCCTGTCCAAAGCCCTGTGTAGAGCCCTCCTACCCTCCAGCAGATCCACACTCCCAGCCATTTTGGTGTCACCACAGCTCCATGAGGTCCGAGGGTGTCACAATGGTCTCCATGATTCCATGAGGCCTCCCAGTGTCACAATGTCCCTTTGACATCACAAAGTCCCTTGGATCCTTGGGCCCCACAGTGTCACAATGGCACCTTGGTCCCCCAAGGCCCTGCAGTGTCACAATGAATCCTTGGTTCCATGAGGTCTGGCAGTGCAGCAATGCTCTCCTTGGTTCCACGGTGTCACAATGGCCTCTTGGTCCCAAGGGTCACCACAGTGTCAAACATGTTTCCTTCATTCCATGAGTCCCTGTAGAGCAACACTGGCCCCTTTGTTCCATGAGGCCCTGCAGTGTCACAATAGCCCCATCATTGCACGAGGTCCTGCAGTGTCACAGTGTCCTCCATGGTTCCACAGGGTCACACAGTGTCACAGGGGTCCCTTGGTTCCATGAGGCCCCAGAGTGCCCCAGTGGATTCCCTGGTGGCTCAGTGTCACAATGGACCCCTGCTTACACAAGATCCTGCAGTGTCACAAGGGACCCTTGGTTCCATGGGGCACCAGTGTCACAATTGTTCCCTATGTATTGGTTTTGCATTAATTGACATTTGGTGAGGAGGGAAGAAGACACACGCGGAAATGATATTTCTGAGAAGAGCTGTTGAGAGCTTCCTCTGTGTCTAACAACACCAATCAGTGATTGGTTTTGAAGACTGACACCTTGTTAAACCACTAGAAAGCTGAACACGCCTCTATGAACACCCATGTTAAAAACGAGCAAACCCCAGGGAAAGCTCTCTCTTCTTTCCAGCCTGGGAACAGGTAACAAGGCCAGACTGGCTGCTCAGATGGGCCAGGCTGGGTGGACCCTCCTGTGCGGCCGGATCCCTTCTCGGGGAACCTGCAAACTGTTCCGCCACAGCCAGGCACGAGCAGCTGCCAGACAGGGGCAGGGGAGGCCATCAGCCTGTGGCGTATTCCAGCTGAGATCTCAGCCATTTTCCCCCCCAGTGTGGCTGCTGCACGAGATCATGTGGCTGAGGCCAGAGGTGGCCTTGTAGCCCACACAGAGAGTGGCCCTGTGCCTGGAATTGAACGTGGCAGGGACCAGAGACCGGCCATGGGGCCGATCCTGACACAGCTCCCAGGGCAGCCTGAAAAATCCATCACCATGATTGCTTTGGCCGCTGCCCAGCAGGGATCACATGACCATCTGCAGGGCCCAGGTGAGATATTAGCTCTTTCAGTGCGTAGATAAGACTTACAACCCTTCAGTCCTCCCTTGGGTCAGAGAAGAGGACAGAGTGAAGACACGTAGAGAACAAGATGAGAAGAACATAGAGACATGAAGGTCAGTAAGAAGATGTCAAGTCCCAGATGGGAGGGTTGAGGAGATGCCTCAGTCCTGGCCTGAAATCATCTTGTAAGGCTATGGAGAAAATATAATTGATACATCAGACTCTTTTTTCACTGTAACTCATTGAAAGTATGCAGGGATGAAGCGTTCAAATTGTAGATATGAGCTATTGGAATATGAATCCCAATATTACCAGTTAGATGGTGCCTGGGCCAGTCTGACCCTCACTGCTGGGCCAAAGGCAGCAACTGTGGTATATCACCCCAGAGATACCTTGGCTCGCTGGTGGTTGCAGCTGGGCACTGAACAAGTCCAGGCTTGTTAGGAACTCCGTTTACCTCAGGAGGAAGACTTTCAGGTGAATGGTGAGGAGAAAAAGGAGATGGATTCTGCTGGAGTGTGGGATCTCAGCCTCTCAGGACTGGGGTGCAGGGTGACCAAGACCACCCCTGGGGGGCTTGGGAGTCCTGGAATGTTGCCAGAAATGTCTGGTGGCTGGACTTTGATCCCACAGGGGAGACGACATCGGTATGAGGATAGGAGGATTTCACTGGGGTGAATGGTGAAGGGATAAGTTAATTGGTGTGTGAGATACAGGGTTTAAGATTTCTGTACAGGGGGGTCTAGAGAAGTAAGATGGAGGAATTGGGGCGTGCCCTTCTCCTTCTTCTTCTTCCTCTTGGCCTCCATCTTCTGTGGTGATGTTGGCACTTTGAGATTGGTCCTTACCAAAAGTGCACTAGTTAATAAAAGTAGAAGGTATTGGAAGAAAATGATAAATATTGTATACGTAACTCCGAGTATAAAGATAAGTGACCGCCCCAGGGGCTCTCAGTGTGTGCCCATGGCTGACTGCTGAGCAGAACTCTGTCAGGCCAAGAGAAAATCTTTTAGATAAGCATTTAATAAACACCGAGACCGAGAAAAGATCTGAAGTCCCTTCTCGTCCTTTGGAGCGCGGGCGGCCCAAGGCCACCTCGGGCCTTCCCAGACCATCTAAACAGCCGAAAATCCGACACTGGAGGGTTTAATGTCCAGAGGTTCATTCCAAGGTTACAGAGGTCTGAACGTAGGCGACTGCTCCAACAGAATCGCGACCGCATGGCCTGATTACCTTTTTAAGCTCCTGGGGCAGGGGGAGGGGAGGGGACAGATGAGCACCAACCAGGTGAGAGGGGCAGGGTCTCAGGGGGGGATGACACCTAGACAGGCCAATGACCCCTGGGCATAGGGGCATCTTTTGAACTTGACCAACCACACGACATCTTGCTGGAATGTTAAGCCTGATTGACAGGACTCACTCAGCAAGGGGCGAGGGGGAAGGGAGAGGGGGATATTGCCACACCTGGGGAAGGGACCCGGAAGCTTAAGACACACCGCAACAATGAGCAAAGGCATTTCTGCTAAAGTAAGCAGATGTTGAAGTAGCTGTGATCTCATGAGAAGTTTGAACAGAGAGAGAGAGGAGTGATGAAGACCCTTTGCCCCCAGGGAAAGAAGAAGAAGGCCTCTTTTCCCAGAGATGAAGATGATCTCAGAGACAGATAAAGAGAACCTTTGCTCTTGAACAGCTCATCCTCAAAATAATACCCCATAAGTGAACATGGCCCATAAACACAGCTGTGGGAAGGCTGTGAAAAGATGGGAGACACTTCACAATTGCTGATTCCTGGCCAGCTGCTGTTCATGGAAATTAAAAGCAATGAGAGAACTGCGTTCTTGTGGAGAAGTCTCCATAAAATGACAAGAGGGACTCTGCTCCGTAAGTGAACTGAAGAAAACCTATTCTAGAGGTGATAAACTGACTGAATTTTTTCTGTACATTCTTAGTGGGAAAGAAAAGGTTGTAGGAGCGAGAAGAAATGTTTTAAAAGTTTTATTCTGATTCTTATTTTTTTTACATTTAGTTAGTATTAATGAAGCTTTCTTAATACCCTTTTAAAGTCTTAAGCCTGCTTTGCCTTCCTCCTAATCCTCCTAATCCTATCGCACAGCAGAAAATGAGTAAGTATATTCTACTGGGTGCACCGACATTTAGCCAGCACTGAACCCCCCACACCTTAGTTCCACCAGTCCCTGCAGTGTCACAATGAACCCTTGATTCCACTGGGCCCCAGGGTCTCACAAGGGTCTCCTTGGTCCCGTAGTGTCACAATGGCCCCTCAGTTCAACAAGGCTCTACAGTGTCACAGTGACCTCCATGGTTCCATGAGGACCCAGAGTGTCACACTGGACTCCTTGCTTCCATTCAGCCCCACAGTGTCACAATGGGGTCTTGGTTCCATGGTGCCTTCAGTACACAATGTCACTGTGATCCTCTTAGTTCCACGAGGCCCTGCAGTGTCACAATGGCCCCTTGCTTCCCCAGGGCCCTGCAGTGTCACAATCATCACAGAATCACAGAATTAATCAGGCTGGAAAAGACCTTGGAGATGAACAAGTCCAACCTGTGACCCAACACCACCCTGTCACCCAGACCATGGCACTGAGTGCCACATCCAGTCATTCCTTAGGAACCTCCCGGGATGGTGAGTCCACCACCTCCCTGGGCAGCCTCTTGTAATGCCCAATCACCATTTCTGTGAAGAACCTATTCCGAATGTCCAGCTGAAATGTCCCCTGGTGCAGCTTAAGGCTGTGTCCTCTTGTCCTGTCACTGTTCGCAGGGAGAAGAGCCCGATGCCCCTTGGCTGCACCCTCCTGTCAGGGAGTTGTAGAGAGTGATGAGGTCTCCCCTGAGCCTCCTCTTCTCCAGGATAAACAACCCCAGCTCCCTCAGCCTCTCCTGGCTTGTGTTCCAGACTTGTGTTCCAGACCCCGCCCCAGCCTTGTTGCCCATCTCTGGACACGCTCCAGCCCCTCCATGGCCTTCGTAAATTGGGGGTCCAGTACTGGACACAGCACTCGAGGTGTGGCCTCACCTGTGCCAAGTACAGGGGAAGAATCACTGCCCTGCTCCTGCTGGCCACACCATTCCTGATCCAGGCCAGGAGCCATTGGCCTTCTTGCCCACCTGGGCATATCCAAAGTGCAGGACCCAGCACTTAGTCTTGTTCAACCTCACCTTTTTGGATTTGGGCCCTGGATCCAGCCTGTCAAGGTCCCTCTGCAGAGCCCTCCTACCCTCCAGCAGATCCACACTCACACCCAGCTTGGTGTCATCTGCAAATTTGCTGATGCTGGACTCAGTTCCATCATGCAAATCATCAATGCAGACATTGAAATCCATGCTGGCTGGCTCTGACCCCTCAGGCATCCTGTGGGTGCCCTGTGATGGCACTCAAGGTGATCTGTTCCATAACCTTGCCGGGCACCCAGGTCAGGCTGACAGGCCTGGAGTTCCCCAGCTCCTCCTTCCAGCCCTTCTTGGGGATGGGCTCACATTGGCACCTCCAGTCCTCTGGGACCTCCCTGCTGAGCCAGCACTGATGGTAAATGATGGAGGGCAGCTTGGGGAGCTCATCCACCAGCTCCCTCATCCCCCTAGGATGGATCTCATCTGATCCCATACACCTGTGAGCATCTGAGTGGCTCAGCAGGTCCCCAGATGCTTCCTCCTGGATTACAGGGGGGCTGTTCTGCTCCCTGTGCCCATCTACCAGCTCAGGAGAACACTTGTCCTGAGGACAACCTGCCTTACTTTTGAAAATTGAGGCAAAGAAGGGGTTAAATTCCTCAGCCTTTCCCTCATCTTTAGTTACTCTATTCCGCACTGCATCCAACAATGAATAGAGGTTCTCCTCACACTTCCTTCACTACTAATTTATTTATACAAATATTTTTTATTATTTTTCACCAAAGTGGTCAGGTTAAGCTCTAATTGAACTTTCGCATCCCCGCTTTCCTTTCTGCATGGCCTAACAACATTTTAAAACACACCTTGAGTTGCCAGTCCTCCTTTCCAAAGGTGATGCACTTTATTTTTTCCGCTGAGTTCCCACAAAAGCTCCATGCCCAGCCAGGACAGTAATTTTCCTAGCTTGCTCATCTTTTGGCACAGAGGGTCAGGCTGCTCCTTCCCCCTTACGATTAGTTTCTTTAAGTGTGTCCATCCTTCCTGGATGCCTTTGTTTTTAAGGGATGTTTCCCTTAAAAAATCAGTACCTGATTCAGTATTCTCCAAATCTGCATCCCGAATAGGCCAATGTCTGCCCTCTCTAATTCCAGTGTAGACATTTTGTTAATGCCACTCCTTCTTTCACAGGATGTTGAAAACTCGATTATTTTATGGTCAGTGTTCCCCAGGCAGCCTCCAATCACCACATCTCCCACCAGCTCTTCTCTGTTTGTGAACAGCAGGAGACAGAGCTTTCCTTGGGAGTGGGATTGTTACCAAAAATTTGGCAAAATAATAAAACTCCATAACCCCAATGTAGCATTAAGAAGCAGCATTCTTTATTTGGCCAGATGTATGGGGGCATAGCTCCTCCCAAAGCCATGCATGGTGAGTACCGGAAAGTTTCTGTTTATTTTCTGTATTTTGCATACATATTCATTGATTGTCCTGGACTAAACATATATATGATAATCATTTCCCCAAAATCATTAACATATTTGCCCTTCCCTTTACCCATGCATTCTCCTGTCCTAGGGGTCTCTGGTGGTCCCTGGTGGTTGTGGACCCCAATGTTCCAGTGAGCCTGGCTGAGCTGGCAGGACACTGAGGCTGGTGAATTTCAGTTCCCCTTCTCACACAATGGGCATTGTGTGGTTTCATAGGCCAGTAGTTTTGGAGAATGAGCATTGTGTGTGCTCACCTGGTGTAGACGATTTATCATCTGGTAACATGAGATCACAGAGTAAGCCGTGACATCACAGAGGTTTTGTGACATCATAAAGCAGCTACGGCATCGTAGGCTGTCTCTGTGACATAACAGAGCCAGCTGTGAAATCACAGGACAGAGATCTGACATCATAGAGGAGATTATGACACCACAGAGCTGGCTGTGACATCAGAGACCAGTTGTGTGACATGATAGTATGAGCTGTGACATCACAGAGCAGGCTAAAACATAACCAGGGAGTACAAGGCTCACTCCGCCATGGCTGCAGGGCGGGGCATAAGCAAAAATGTGGCTGGTACGCTCCCATATTTTGAAAAAGGCAGTTTGTGTTAGTTCCCAAGCCATCCCCTTCCAAACAAGCAAAATGTATAGCCTCACTCTATTTCTTTCATACCAAATAAGCAAAGTGTGTAGCCTCTGCTCCTTATATCCAGCACCCTTTCTCTTGGTGTGGGTGTCTCATACATTGTCCAGGCTTCTATGCTCTCTGGTCCACCCACTTTTTTTCAGGCTCTCTGGTCTGCCTGGCAATAACTCATCCAGATTTTTAGGCTCTCAGGCTCTTGGTCCACCTGGCTCAGTTTCCAAGCTCGTAGTCAACCTGGCTCTACCATCTTACTGCTCTTAGGTCCACAGTCATCTGACCAAATTACCTCAGGATCACGTCGGGGTCACCAGATGTCGCAGTTGGGGGTACAAAGGACACTAAAGAAGGCTTCAAGTATCAGCCCTTTATTGTTGTTCAGCACAACCTTTTATACCCTTCATCTTACATGCATTGCACCTGTGTGCCCTCTGTACCCTTTTGTGGTTGGTCGGTACACCTCAGCACTCCATGTCTCATTGCCTTTAATACTGTTCACCTGTCCTGGATGGTTGTAGCCCTTAGGGATGAGGCTCAGCCACAGCCCCAATTACCACAAACAGTGTGCCTACAATTCCCCTTTTCCTCCTTTTAAATAAATGCCATGTCTACCATACCTCTACAGGGCCCTTGCAGAAGAAATAGCAAACATGGTACAAGTATCCCTTGTGTAGATTCCACTAACTCTGGAATGCATCCATGTGCTGGCCTTGATTTTTTCCCCAAACTTACAACATCTACCATCAAAAATCCTTATACCTCCACTTCTAGACTATTGACAATACCAATAGTTGTACAACTTTATAAGGCAACACACAAGAATAAGCTAAAGGTCATATATTAGGATAGTAACAAAATCAACAGCTACATAATTTTATCAATAGATATACAACTTGAACAATATCAAAAACTATACAATTTCATAAAATAACATACAAGGATAAGAGAGAGTCTATATCTTCCTATCACCCACATGTTTTTGCTTATTCCAAGGAGTCAAGTGAGCCATAGCCGGGTTCATTGTTTGAGTGCAAGCTGAATGCAACGAGAAGGCAGCCACTGAACTCCAGTATCTGTTGAGTGTACTTATGCATATAGAATATAAACTTTTACACTTATGCCTAATCAAAGATTAATAGCTGCAATTCACAAAACAAATACGCATTTTATCAGCAAACAAATATATTGTACTGAACAGTAGAGCTACTCTGTCCCCAGCTCCCACTGCCACTTTAATATTTCTATTCTTCCTTTTACAGTTTTTTTGTATTAATTGGTGACTGCAAGCCTCTCTTGTCCCACTCTGTGTTGTTGTATGGCACTAAATAGTTTATTTAGTTGTTGTTTGAACTGGGTGATGGGAAATTTGCACTGAAATTTGTACTGTACAGAGATTGTTATTCCCCCTCTCTCATCACATGGTCTCTCCCCCATACATGCCCTGTTACACACACCTGGTCGTCTGTTCCCTGGTTACCCCTTGCCTCGCCCCTACCCAATGGTATCCCATTGGCCGCGGTCCTCTTTCCCCGCCCCCATACCCTTGGGTACAAAACTCCACTGCAGGCATGTTACGCACTCTTTTCTACTTCGGTAGTCACCACAACCAAAAGGTCCTGTCCCAAGCCAATAAACAGGATACTCGTCCCCATATGGAGAAGAGCGCTTCTCGTCTTTTATTTCTGTCCATGCAAGACCGTTTGGGCTAGGGTTTGAGCTAGCCAGATTGGACCCATACAACAGCCCAGAGACACACGGATTCTTGCAGGTGGTGCCCCACGTGGTCGTCTCCCACGACGGTCACGAAGGAGCTGATAATTTCATGCGAGTAGATTGCGTTACTTTTTGGGACTTTCACCTTCCTCTGACTTCTTTGTCATGTTTTTGTCAGCAAGAAGGCTTAGTGGGTAGGATCAGGAACCCGCTGCACCCATGATGGGCCGATTGCGGACGAGGACTTCTTTACAGCTCTCCCAGCACGCCAGTCCCCAAGAGGGGTGAGTATTCCTCACGAGTGGTAGTGGGACCCGGGGGCAGCTCCCAGAGTGTGGGGGTTAGCTGCTGGTGCAGGGAAAAATCCGGTCCTGAGGAGGGTTTACGGTCCCCACGGTTGGATGCGTGTGGAGCAACTCCGGCACTCTGGCGGTGCCTGTGCACGGCTCCAGAGGTTGTGTGGTTCCATCGGCCGGGTTCCCATGGTGCACGGCTCCCTGTAACGGCAGCACCATTGTGCGCGGGGCGCTCCGCAGTATGGGCAGGTTTCACGGTAAACCCGGTGCTGCATGTGGGTTCCAGCACGGCAGCGGCGCGGGGAGTACCAGCACGGACGGCTCTGGGTACCTGTGTGGCAGCCACGTGGTGCGGGGGGTGCCGGCAGCTGGCGCCCGCCATTTTAAAAACTGTGCAGTTTGTACACAAGCAGTATTGTCTCTTCCCTGGAGGGGTGGGGGGGGGAAGGCTGCCCAGATTCTTTCCCGGATTGGCTGTGGACTCAGTGCTTTCAGTTTTTGTGTGTGCTGCCTGTAAAGCAGGTAGATTAGGTGCAGCAGATGGCAAATATGGGTGCTAAGTTTTCTGTGGCATAGAGAAGCCTTTATACCCTAATTTTAGACACCCTAAGTAGTGGAAACACTACGGTTTCCAAAACAGTTTTGAAATGGTTTGCTCACTGGATATCTTTTCATTTCCCTCAGTTTACCCAGCAGAACGGTAATTCTGTCTCTGCTTGGGACAAAATTGGAGCCTTGTTAACAGCAAAAGCGGAACAGGAAGATGGGACAATGGCTCAATTTTTTCCTGTGTTCCTGGTGATTCGGAAAGAAGTCCTAAAGAGGGATTTGAAGGGACAGCCAGAGCAAATCTCCCCTCTGTCGGCTTCCCCTACCCCTCCTCCCAAACCCTCTGCTCCTGAACTGAGAGAGATGAGCGAGGCTGCCCGGCAATTACAGGGTACCTGGCACTGCCACTGCTTCCCTGGCCTCCCACCTCTGTCTCAGTACCCTGGCCCTGGCAGTTGTGCGCAGACTGACAGAGCACCTTCCCTGCACCACTCTAACCTAGCTCCTGTTAGCCCGAATTCATGTTCTGACTCCCCCTATTCCCAAAATGGCTGTGACCACATGACTGGCATTCAGGATACTGCGGACTGCATGGCCGGAGCCCAAAATGGCGGCACCCACGTGTTTCAGCCCTCCACTTACCCTTCTTCTCCCCACAATCCCTTTCGCCCACCTGTCCCCTCCTCCAACCCTTTCCGGTCTCACAACCCCTTCCTTCCCTTGCATGCTTCTCCCCCTCCCTTCGTGTCCCTACCCCCTGTTACATCATTGTGTGAGCCCGCCCCTGGTTCCCACAGTTGCCCTGCCTCCCTGCCTGTTCCCCACACCCCCTTATCTGGGTCCCAAGAAAGTGGGGCCGAGGGCTGGAGGGGTGGGGCCGAGGGCTGGGGGGGTAGGCACCTGCCTGGTTCCCACGGGGGTGGGGCAGAGGGAGGGGATGTCCCTCCTTTCACTTACCAAGCCACTGGGATTGGACGGACAGAGGCAAGGGGTGTATCCCCTCCCACTCTCCATGGGGTCGGGATGAAGGGTGTTTCCCCACCTGCTTCCCAAGGCAGTGGGGCTGGGGGAGGGCGTGGTCCCCCCACGGGGTCCCACGGGAATGGGACTGAAGGGAGAAATCCTGGGGTCCAAAACCAGGAGGAAGAAGTCATCCCCATGGTGGGCCCTGTTCAATGCACACGTTGTAGGACTGGTCCTAGAACTTACCAGCCCTTCTCATATCACTCAAAGCGGCAGTTATGTAAAAGTCAATTGGAATTTAGGAGAAATAGTGAAATTTTTAGAAGCATGATAAGAGCTACATTAACATCCCTTGAATTAGTTCCTGCTGACATCGTAGATCTTTTCCGGTGCCTGCTTACCCAGTCAGAGTTCAATCTATGGGAAAGCTCCTGGAAGAGATCTCTCAGGGATCTCATGGAAGAACTTAAACAAACCCCTCAAGGTGCCAAAGATTTAGAAAATAATAACATTACTTACGAACATCTGTGTGGCGAGGGGGAGTGGACTAAGCCTGAGGACCAAGCTCAGGTGTTGTCAAAGTTCATTCTAGATAAGATTTCAAACGCTGCAGATAAGGCTTTTAACCAGCTACCAACTGCTGGTTGGTAGTTTCCTTGACATTAAAGGGTCTCCTTCAGAAAGTTTCTTGCAGTTTGTCGACCAGCTTCGTGCACAGGTTGAGAGACAAGTACTGGACCCCAAGACACAGATGGAGATTGTAAAAGAGATGGCACAGAGGAATGCCAATGAAGTCTGCAGCAGCGTGCTCCTGGGACTGCCTCTCAACACCCCGCCTACACTGGCAAAGATGATGGAAGCCTGTGCTAGGAAGGCGGAACTGTTTGCTGCACGGGAGGTGTGGCCAAGGCCAACAGACCCAGAGACGGTGGCAGCGGTATCTTCTGAAGTGAGGAGGCAACAGATGTCACCAGAACAACTTCAACATATCATTTGCTTCATATGCAAAAAACCAGGACACTTTGCCCAGGACTGCCCCCAAAGCCAGCAACAAAAGACACCCTTCTCACCAAAGAACTCTGACGCGAGTGTGCACCCTCCCGGCACCACAACATAAATGCAGCAGGCTTCCCCAAGGGGAAAACCTCCCTCAAAACAGAAAAGGGGGAGGAAGGGAAGCAGGGTGTGTGAAAACAAAATAACTGTTATTATACAAGATAAAATAACTGTTTATACAAGATAAAATCTGGTGGCTTCACAAGAGTTTCAAGCTTGTGACCACCAAAGTTTTTGCTTTCGGGTCTACCCAGTGGACAGTCATTGGAGTGGACCTACCAGAGGACTCGCAGAACTTGACAAAAGATCGCATAAAATTGGATGGTACTTTGTTACTGGGGACACTGCACACACACCCATGGAGATTGAGGTGGCTCCCATGACCATCAAAGGGAACATAACTAACCTCATTCTCCTGGCGCGCTGTCCACAGCCACCCTTCTATTTGGCCAAGGGGCAAATCATCGCCCAGGCCATTCCTGTTCCAGGAGAAATTTCAGTAGATGACAAGGCACCAGGTGTATACTGGGCAAAAGTGGTTGGTG
The DNA here is from genome assembly GCF_028551555.1 of Melozone crissalis. Taxonomy (NCBI): domain Eukaryota; kingdom Metazoa; phylum Chordata; class Aves; order Passeriformes; family Passerellidae; genus Melozone; species Melozone crissalis. The sequence continues at coordinate 26,658 of NW_026536033.1, read as the reverse complement.
AGGACAAACCCATTATGGGATGCAACCTAGTGCGTGGAACAGAACATCTCCATGTGGAAGGGTTGCTTGATACAGGGGCAAATGTGACAATCATACCTGAAAGGTTGTGGCCGTCACATTGGGATTTGCAGCCCATGGCTGGTCAAATCAAAGGTGTAGGAGGATTCACGTGGGCAAAGATATCAAAAAGCATCGTGCAAATTGAGGGACCAGATGGAAAATTGGCCAGTGTCCGCTCATTTGTTACTAATTACAAAGCTCCCTTGTGGGGTAGAGGCATCATGTCCCAGTGGGGAGTCAAATTGGTCATCCCTAAGACACCCCAGGATTTTTAGAAGTGGCCACTGTGGAGTGCTTTGCTCACAAGTCAACGAGGCTGAAAAATGATCCAGTCTGGGTAAAACAGTGGCCTCTCAGTAATGAAAAGATAGAGGCACTCGAGGAGCTTGTGGAAGAACAATTGGCTAAAGGACACATTGAAGAGACACCTAGATGCTGGAATTCACCGGTCTTTGTAATAAAAAAGCCAGGGAAGGATAAGTGGCAGCTCCTTAATGATTTAAGAGAAATAAACAAGAGAATTGTGGACATGGGGTCTCTCCAACCAGGGATGCCCTCCCCACTGATGTTCCCCCAAAATTGGCAATTGGCCGTCCTCGACATCAAGGACTGTTTCTTCCATATTCCCCTACACCTGGAAGATGCACCATGGTTTGCCTTCTCGGTTCCCACCATCAGTCGAAAAGCCCCAATGAAGAGCTACCACTGTGTCGCAGCTGGCCATTTGTCTTGGTGCAGGGAAGGCTCAAGACCCTCAATATGAGTGTTCAGCAAGCTCCGTTTATTGAAGAGAGCATCAAACTTTTATACACAACAGTAATAAGCTCATGCATATTCTGTAAGTTAGCAGTCTATTGGTTCTATACAGATATCAGCTTCTTCATTCCAAAGGAGTTACATTTGCTTTTTCTCATGTCTCTAGTCTCTCAACTACAGCACTTGTTACGGTAACACAGCTATGCTCGAGGACAGTGTCCTTGCAGGTGCAGAACTTAGATTAGCTGGTTTCTTGTCACTTAGCTATTTCTCCAACAATTCCCCTGTATTTCTTTTTGCATAAGCAATGTTTGATTAAATGTAGCAGATATTATCTTTTGCACTATATTTTGTAAGCACATGTAAAAGCAAGGCAAAACTAATACTACTAACAAAGCTATGATGCTTACTATAATGCTAGCTTTATCAGTTAATTGCATTACATTCTTTTTAATACAAGAATAGGCAATTCCAACAATTACTATATTGCAAGCAGTATCTTTCACTAGCAAAATCTTTCTTTTAAAAGGGATTTATGCTAGGGAGACAAACAGAAGAGAGGCTGTCACTATTTATAGGATATACTGTTTTGCGGAGAAAAGAAGGAAAGTCCACAACTTTGTAAAAGTTGTAAAGTTGGTATGTTTATTACAGCGCCGGACGCATGCAGAGATTTCTCTCTTCAAAAAAGGCATGTGTACTTCTGAGAACTTCAGGTCTCTTTTTATCTCTCTCTCAAATACATATGCATACAGTTTCACAATAGGTTCATACATATTCATTCTTATGGACTCTATGTGACATCTATCGCCAGTTCTTCTTTATCAAAAAGAATTCTTGGGTCAGGGTGGCCTGCCTTTGAATAGTTTCTGGGGTTTTTTTTCTCTGTCTCTTTCTGTCTCTTCACTATCTCTGTCCTGCAGTTTTCTTTTCAGCTTTGGCCTTACAGACTTTTCACTGTTCTTGGACTTTTCACCTAATTCAAAATGGATTTCTATCCTGGAAAATTTTCACTTTGCTTCATTCCCCCCTTTCCTAAAAAAAAGGAAGTTAATTCTTTTACTACGTACAAATTCTTATGACAAGTGTGCTTTAGTGCTGTACCATGTACATTTGACAATGGATAATCTTAAACTTATTCTAACTAATATTAACAAAACTACAGTAGAATGACACAACTTATTAAAGATTCTATTTGCAGTTGGTGACCACCTAAAGACACATCTCAGTAGTGATGATCTGCATTTTGTTTTATTCTTTGCAGAATTTTAGTTATTTCTTTTTGTATCACTTATTCAACTGTCCAATACAAAAAGATACAAAAAAGAAGTTATTCTTTTTTGTATCTTTTTGTATTGGACAGTTATCTCTGCTTCTTTGAGTTTTTCTTCAAGATCTTTAGTAAGTCTTGGTGCTTAATTAATTGTTTTACTAATCTAAGGTCCATTCTAATAGGAGTACGTGATAGTCTGTGATTCACTGTGTAATTGGTTTCAATCAAATGGTGGGATGTCACTGGGGCTATGTACGAAAAACCACACTCGATAATCTTAACAAATTACAAATACAGAAATTAGAATGATTTCTACTAGACAAAATAACATCATTGCTATCAATTTTTACAGCAGCACAAGCAGTTCTCAGGCACGCACTCTTTTCCAGTATATACGAGCACAGTTTTCTGGTCAGTGACTGGATGAACTTTGAAGTGTCAAATACTCTGTTCAGTGTCTAAACACACATTCTGGGCATTAATAGTATTGCTTTCACAAATTAATCTTATCTGTTCTCTAGTAATGCAGGATTCTAAGGTTACTGTCTGCTACTTTTCATTCATCTTTTGTGCCTACACTTTATGTTCTGAAGGGTAGAGTATTGTTTTTTCATGGTTTAATCTTAGTGCAATGATGGGATGGATAACATAAACAGTGGCATTACGTATGGTAAGCACAAAGGCAGTGGCCACATTAGAAGCAGGATCATAGGTGAAATTCACTATAGTCTACCAGGATTGAAACTGCTTTTCAAAATCAATTGCATTATCTCAAATAATTCTCGGAATTTTAGTTGGAAAATTACCTTGACCCCTTTTCCGTGAAATCAGAGCTGCTGTTGCTTGCATCCATAACTGTGCTTGTATACAACTGAAAGCTAAAGACACACTATCTTGAACTGTACTAAGTGCTTTTCTACTATTAACTTGTGGTCTTGGTCCCTGGCCTTTTTGTACTTTCTTACTTTGGCAGTACTTTTGAAATCTGCTACTGGCTAGTTCTTAATGCCAATAGAGATGACTGTAAAGGCTGTTTCAATTTTGTTAGGGCTACTTGCTGCAGTGGCCAGCTTATTCATCAGCATTTCTGAATCAATTCTATTTAAAACTCTTAATTCTGTCTTTAATATCTCAGTTAGATCCTTTCTTATTCTGCTCTTGAGATATACTTGTCTTTGTAACTACATTGTCTTACCTTCAAAGGATGTTTTTAGGAAGGAGGAGCAGGCTGGTTGGATTTTTGAGATGTTAATTTGCATTATCAATTCTACATGTTTGAGAGACCATTTTGGATTGAATAATAGTTGTTGTTCATTAACATTCTTTACTACATAGGGGCTTATTTCATACACTTTAGGTTCAAGTTTGGGTAGAGTCTGAACTATTTGAGTCTTAGTATGTGTTGCCCTGCTGTTGTTTGGGTAGAGTCTGAACTATTTGAGTCTTAGTATGTGTTGTATAAGGCCCTGCTGTTGTAAAAAGTGCAGTGTCTACTTTGAATTTAAATGAAAGTATGATAGCAACTCGAGCTCAAAGGCAGGTCACTTCTACAGGCTGTATCAAGGTGAAATTACACCAACAGTCTGATTCACTTAGGCTATCACAAACTTCCTGGTGTTCATATACACCAGGGGAGGTTGAGACACTAATTGCATCTGGTCTCATAAGCCGTCCTATTGATGACCTGGCACCTTACTTTGATTTCTTCTCCTCTGATTCTTTGAAGTGCTGCAGTTCTCATTCTTGCCATTCTTGCTTCTCATGTACCCGATTCCCGTGGATTACTACAGTAGATACGTTTAAATCTTTTATCTCAGGAATTTCTCTCATGGATCTAGTATACTGAATAAAAGCCTGGGACCAAGGCCATTCAGCATTGCTTTGGATAGAGGTACTCTTTAGTTCAGTTATAATTACATACAAAACAATTCTGTAAACTAAAGTATGAACTACTCCCGACCACAATATACTCATTTTGCCTGAGTAAGTTTTAGTCTTAGGTCATTGTCTTCTGGTATCACTCTCCAAGGGACTTCTAGGGCTTTCTTCACTCGAGAGTGATGGATCCAGGCATTCTGCTCCTTGATTTTGATTGCAGTGAAGGTAGTGAGAAGCACTTGGAACGGTCCCTCCCACTGTGGTTCCAAAGTCTTCTCTGTAAGAAACTTAACATATCATCTTACTTACCATCCCGAGGCTATCTAACTCCCTGCTCCGAGTTCCAGCCACATGTTTCTCAATTTCTCTGAGCTGTTTGCTTAAAGCCACCAGATAGGTAGCCAGTGCTATCACCCTAATGTGGGTGGACATTCCATTTGTATTCCATATGGTCTCTATAAGGCATTTCAAAAGGATTCAGCATTCCTTTAGCTCAAGGTTTAGTTTGAATTTGCAGTAGTGCTAGAGGAAGAGCTTGGGGCTAGGGTAGATTAACTTCTTGCTCCAGTCTTACAATCTGCTGCTTAATCAAATGATTCATCTTCTCTTCCTGGCTGCTTGATTGGGGAGGTAAGGAGTGTGAAGTTCCTAATCTATGTCCAGGTGGCCACTAATCTGTTGCACTGCTTTGGAAATGAAATATGATTCTTTATCTGAGGATATCGTGGCTGGAACTCTGAAGCGTGGTAATATTTCTTGTACTAATACTCTGGTCAGCTCTTGAGATTTGACAGTTCTGGTGGGGAATGTTTCTGGCCACCCTGAAAATGTATCTATCAATACCATTAAATACTGATATCCTCCTTTCCTTGGGAGTTCTGAAAAGTCAATTTGCCACTGCTGTACAGGCCCATGGCCTCTCCCAACCTGACTGAGTTTCGGCCCGGGGGTATTTTTGGGGTTAGTCTGGAGGCAATGATCACATTGTCATCTTACCTGACTGATAGTGGCATATAAATTCCTGACAACAAGAAATTCTTTCAATCAGATGTATGTTCTAGAAAGCCTGTGGAAATTACTGCTTCAAAGTCAACACTTCATTTCAATGCACTCTGTATCACTGGCAGCCTTGGTCATTTTCGGAAAGGGGCCACAATCTATAAAATCTTTTAAGTAGTTAGGCCCTAGTGTGTTTTCTAGCTCTCTTCCTTCACTAGTAACCACGAAAATGGGAAGGGATTACTAGCTCTCTTTCAATGGTAGCCCACCCCTTGCAGTTGTATGTCTCTTTTGATTAGTATTATTGTATTATGGCTTACCTTTGAGGAAAATCTGTACCTCATCCCTTGCTGCTTTCTTTGCCTCTCTATCTGCCAGCTCATTTCTTTCCTCCAATTTTAAGCTCACTCTCTGGTGTGCCTTAATATGCTTTTTCAGGTAGCTGAACTGCTTCCAGCAGGCGGATTGTCTCTTCTTCCCTTGTGAGGTTACCAGTCCCCTCTCCTTCTAGATGGCTCCATGTGCATGCACGACTCTGAATGCCTTTTGCTGTTTCTAAGGCATGGGTTGATGCATTTATCTCAGCCTTCTGTGCAGAGGTACCTGTTAGTAAGGGTCCAGACTCTATTACCTCTCTGCAGGTAGTCACTGTGTACTTTGCATGTCGCTTTCCACTGGCAATGTAGCTACTCCTATCAGTGAACCAGGTCTCTGTGTCATCCAAAGGAGTGTCCTTTAGGTCTGGGCGGCTGGAGTAGGTAGCTTCAATGGTCTCCAGGCAATCATGGTATACTGCTTCTCCTTGATTCCACTGAGAAAAGAAGCTGGGTTGACAATATTAGTCACCAGTATCTCTACATCATCTTGCTCTACCATGATGGCCTGGTATTTCAGAAACCTCTGTGGTGAAAGCCAGTGGCCACCCTTTACTTCCAGCACTGTGGACACTGTATGGGATACTAGCACAGTCATTTTTGTCCCAGGGTAGACTTGGGTGCTTCTTGAATATTCAGCACAACTGCTGCTACACCTCTGAGGCAACCTGGCCATCCTTTGGCTGTTGCATCTAGTTGCTTAGACAAGTAAGCAACTGCCTTTCAGTATGGACCCAAGTCCTGAGCCAATATTCCCAGAGCAATTCCTTGCATGGAAAAATAGAAAGAATGGTTTACTTACATCTGGAAGTCTCAAAGCTGGAGCTGACATGAGGGCACTCTCTCTAGCTGGTGAAAGGCCCGTGTGGCTCCTTTCATCCACTGGAGATCTCATCTCTGTTTCTATTGGCAATAAGAGCATAGAGGGGTCTGATGAGCAGTCCATAATTATAAACCCACAGCTGGCACTACTCTGCCATGCCTAAGAAGGTTCGGAGTTCCTTCATTGTCTGGGGTTTCGGGGTTTGGCATATGGCTTCCCTGCCTTAAATTCTGCTGCTCAGCACTCACTTCTTTCCCCAGGTAGATTACCTTCTGATTCACTACCTGTGCCTTTTTCTTTGAGACTCTGTATCCTTGGAGTACTAGGAAATTCAAAAGGCTTACCGTCCAGGCTTCCCTCGTCCGAGTGGCTACTAGAAGATCATCCACGTACTGCAACAGCCTCCTTTTTCTTGTGGAGCTTCTCAGGACTCTGGGTCTTTGTAAGCTGTTCTCCAGTCGGAGTGGGGAATTTTTGAAGCCTTCAGGCACATGGACTATGTGAGCTGTGTTTGAATGCAAATTTTTCTGGCTGGCTTCGTGGATAGGGAGGCAAGAGAAGGCATCTCTTAGGCCTAAAAAAGGGGACCAGGTTAGCTCAGGTGTTAAACAAGTCAGTAAAGTATATGGATTTGCTACCACAGGGTATAAATTCTGAGTTGTCTTATTAACAGCCCTTAATCCAGTACTATCAGTTATTGGGCTAATTCCTTCCTTATCTTCCTTTTGAGGGTACTACTCAGTTCTCACTGGTTGTGTTCTTTCATTAAGCTTGATTACCATGGAGGGACATCTTTCACTCTCCCTGGTACAGCAGAGGCCCATACCCTTAAAAACACTTATTTACTTATTCTAATATCTCCTTACCAGTGCCTTTCTTAATTTCAGTGTCTGTTAATGTTAAGCCTAATATCTTCATATAATTTGCCTCCAGAGTAACCTTTCTCATTTGAGGATGCTTAGCGAATTGAGCGAATTGTAAGTACACATAGTACACATGTTACTTTAAAGGTTTGCAAAAGTATGCCTTCTCAGACTGGCCAGTTGTTCAGTTGTTCCCCACACTACAACATAAACATTCTCCACAGGTACTAAAGCTTTATTTAAAACTGAATATATGGCCCTTGTGTCGACTAAAATTCTTCCCTTTTCGGGAGGTCATCTTTATCCTCCCTCCCTTACCTTGGGACCTTAACAAATCATATGTACTCATTTTGCGAACTGTGATTGCTTTGCATTTCAGCATGATAATCTTTGTTTGACTTCATACATTGCTATCTTATGCTGTATGCTGAATAACACATTTGATTTGCTTTCTCTTTGCCTTGTTTTCCTTTTCAAGGGCCAAGACCAGAGGGCGGTCTGATCTCACAGTCTCTTTGCCATTCTGGGTGATTTCTTAAAACAAAAAGACATTTCAGCATACAAAAACCCCATCCCATTTATCTTCCTATTTAAAAACAGTACTAACTGCAATGAAGTATTATAAATCTTTTTATTTTCTGAGCTGCTCTTACTGGCAGCCTTCTCCCAGTGAGCCCCTCCTCCCAAAAAGGGGCTAATTTAGGAACCTCTTTGCTCTGGTCAGTTCTCATTATCTCTTTCTCCTTGCCCTATCTCGCTTCCACTCAAACCTTTTTTCACAGACTTTCACAGTAGTTTCTCAGTTTCCCTCCTACACATACACAGTTCCAGGTGGCAGGTATCAGATGTGATTTCTACAGACACGAACCTTAAGATCTTACGTTCTGAATCAGCTTGATCAGAAACATTTGATTTACACTCGGGGCATGTGCCTTGACACTTATTAGAAGAGCAATACCAGCGTTTCTCACAAACACTGCACTGCAATAATACCTGCACATCCAGCTTTTGCCCACAGGCCATTCCCGTGTTCCCTGGGGAAACAGGGCAGCCAGAGCTGTCCCTGTGCTCAGGGGACAGCCACTGTCACCTCATGTAGCATGCCAGCCTCTTGATGCACCAAAGGCTCTGAGGAATTGCCCACAGAGGCAGGCTATTCTGTTTGTTACTGAGAACTCTAAATCCCTACAGCGGGCTGTTCCCAGCCCAGACTTACTACAGAACCAGCTGAAGTCTCATTAACTAATTCATCTCTTCTATCTAAACTCTGTTTTACAAAATTAAGCACTGTGTCTACTTACACTTGTTTTACTGCCTTGCAAATAAAGGCTGTACTTGTCACAGCTGAAACTCTGCTATGCCCACAGACACAGACACACATGCCCCCCCCCCCCCTTTATCTCAAATTCACTAGAGCCAAGGCTTGAATTGCTGTGAGGGGGAGAATTCTTGGAATTCCTTTAATTCGCTTTATTGTAGTTAAGCATAAATCACCATACTATAGTTCTCCTGTGTAAAATGCTACTCTTCTTGCAAACAAAATCTTAAAATCTCCACAAACTCCACTATACAATCTGAGAATCAAATTACCACAATGCAGTGGAAGAAAATCACCACACAAAATCACTGGGAAAGGGCATATCTCTCAAAATGCTCACTTTTCTCAACACAATACAGCATACCATAATTCAGCATTTATTCACATCAGTTTTTCCTGGACACAATCAAAATAACAGCACACAGTCTAGAGATCAAGTACAAACATCCAGGGCAAAGGATCTCTCTAAGCTCATACGGTTAAAATGCACCAAATTTACACAAATCACTACATTTAAACACAATAAATACGATCACTGTCGTTCCTCCACTCGCTTCTCCGCAGGGCACTTCTCTCCCTGCCCCCACAGGCTGCTGCAGCAAGCACCTCCGGCCTCACTTGGCTGCTTCAAACACAGGTAGTACTCACCCTTCCCCCCCCGCACTGTAGGGCACTGTAGATTTACTCCTTTATACACCATACATTTATACACTTGCACGATTAGAAACACAGTGCACTGACCACACAATGCATTAACGATACAGCAACACAGTGTCCGGACACCACACCCACACACACACACACACAAACAAAGCACACACGGGTTCAGCAGTTCTGCTCTATCAGAACAATGAACCCCCAATACACACATACATGGGTTCACCCGACCCACCCCCAGGGTCACTAGCAGTCTGCTCTACCAGAACTATGAACCCTGTCTCTACTGCAGCTGCTCTATCAGCTGAACCCAGACATCTCTTACTCTCCTTTCCCTCCCCCGGGGGCCCCTCAGTACATACCGTATCTTTCTCCGCAGGCCAGTGGGTCCTTGTCTGTCCTTGCAGGTGGCAAGTGAGACGAGCGGAGCCCCACCAGGAAAAAAAAATCCTAGGGCACGCCTTGGAGGTCCGTCTATCCCCCCTGCCCCTGCAGGGACAGAGAACTCATAGCTGGCTCGCCAAACTGTTTTGCGGAGAAAGAAGAAACCTCACAACTTTATAAAAGTTGTAAAGCTCGGTATGTTTATTTACGGTGCCGGACGTATGCGGAGAAAATTCTCCCCAAAAGGCATGCATACCCCTGAAGACCTCAGGTCTCCTTTATCCTCCTTCCAAATGCATATGCACACAGTTTCACAATAGGTCCATACATATTCATTCCGTGTGACATTTATCGCCAGTTCTTCTTTATCAAAGGAATTCCTAGGTCGGGGGCAAATTGACCTCCTGGTCTTTTCTGTTTTTCTTTCTCTGTCTCCTTGCTGTCTCTGGCATGCGAGTTTTCCTTCAGCTTTGGCCTCACAGACTTTTCACCCCTCCTAGACCCTTCACCTAATTCAGAATGGATCTCTACTCTGTCTCACAGTCAGGCAGCCCCCAGGAGGCCCAGCCAGCCAGACCTGTTCCATGTTCTTGGATCCTTGGGGCCCTGCAGGATCACAACGGCCCCTTGGTTCCATGAGGCCCTGTAGGATCAGAACAGCTCTTTGTTTCCATGAGGCCCTGTGATATAACAATGGTCTCCTTGGCTCCACAGTGGCACACTGGCCCCTTGCTTCCATGAGGGCTTACAGTGTCAAAATGGTTTCCTTGCTTCCATGGGACTGCACAATGCCACAATGGCCCATTGGTTCCATGAGGCCTCAGAGTCCCAAATTGGCCTCTTGGTTCTATTGGGATCCTCAGGGTCACAATGGCCCCTTGGTTCCACCAGGCCTGGATGTGTTACACTGGCCCCTTGCTTCCATGGGGGTCCACAGTGTCACAGTGGCCCCTTGGTTCCAGTGGGTCCAGGAGGGTCATAATGGACTCCATGGTTCTATGAGGCTCCACGATGTCACAATGGACTTTTGATTCAAAGAGCTTTTGTACTGCCAACAACAGCCAACAACAGTCTTTTTGGTTCCATGGTGTCACACTGGACCCTTGGTTTTATGGGGACTCACAGTGTCAGAAGGGTCTCCTTGGTTCCACGAGGCCCTGTAGAGCCCCTTGATTCAACGAGGCCTCAATGTGTCATAATGGCCTCTTGCATTCCATGAGGCCCCGCAGTGTCACAAGGCACCTTTGGTTCCATGTGTTCCAGCACTGTTCCATGAGTCCTTAGTTCCACGGGGCCCTGTAGTGTCATGATGGACTCCTTGGTTCAATGCTGCCATAGAGTGTTACAACTGCCCCTTTGGCCTGCCAACACTCCATAGTGTCACAATGGTTCCTTGCTTCCATGAGGCCTTGTAGTGTCACAATGGCCCCTTGGTTCAGTGAGGCCTTTGGTGTCACAATGGTCTCCATGATTCCATAAAGCACCTGGAAAGACAGATGGTTCTTTTCCATAGGAAGGAAAGCACAGGGCAACAATTTTCCAAGGGCTGATGAAATGTAGCCCTCAACACTCCAAGATCAGCTGCACCTGTCAGGTGGCCCCTGGGAGGCCAAACCAACCAGATCTGTTCCATGTCCCATGGTTCCATGGAACACCACAGTGTCACAATGTTCTCCTTTCTTTTTAAGTGTCATAATGGCTCCGTGCTTCCATGAGGCCCTGTCACACCAGACCATTGGTTTCATGGAACCCCACAGTGTCACTGTGGTCCCCTTGGCTCCACAAGGCCCTGAAGTGCCACAGTGGCCCTTTGGTTTCACAAGGCCTCAAAGTGTAAAAATGGCCTTCATGCTTTCATGAGGCCCTGCAGGGTCACAATGGACCTTTGGTTCCATGATGCCCCAGAGTGACCCAATGGTATCCTTGGTTCCATCGGACCCTTCATCCCATGGAGACCCACAGGGTTCACTGCAGTCCCCTTGATTCCACCAACCCCTGCCATGCTGTAATGGCCCCTTGGTTCCAGTGGGTCCCAAAGTGTCAGAACAGTCTCCATTGTTCCATGAGGCCCCACAATGTCACTGTGCTCCCCTTGGTTCCACAGAGCCCCACAGTGTAACAATGGACTCTGGGTTCCCTGATGTTCCTCAATCACAATGGTCTCCTTGGATCCGCAGTGTCACGGTGGCCCCTTGTCACTGAAGATGCAGACAGGAATGTGACACACACACCCCGAAGTCATGCAGCAACAGATGATTTTATTGTCGGGCTCCCCCTTTTACAGGGGCTTTGAATTTCCTGGGTTTGCACACCATAGGACAAGGGTCCCAACTCTGCCCAGCTCACTGGCCAAAGATGTGGGTGCATCCATGGTTGAAGGGATTGGCTGTGGTCCTCTTGTTTGAGCTTCAATCCAGCCTACAGTGACATACCCAGGGACTTGTTTACTTTCACCATCTAATGAACGAGGTTGGTCCAGTAAGTGTCTGTCATGGCCAAATTATTTATGCAGCTGTAGAACAGCTATAGCTGTCACAGATCCCATACACCTGTGAGCATCTGAGTGTCTTAGCAGGTCACCAACAGTTTCTTCCTGGATTACAGAGGGCTGTTCTGCTCCCTGCGCCCATTTACCAGCTCAGGAGGACATTTGTCCTGAGGACAACCTGTCTTACTGTTGAAAACTGAGGCAAAGAAGGTGTTCAGTACCTCAGCTTTTCCTCATCTTTAGTAACCATATCCTTCCCTGCATCCAGTAAAGAATGGAGATTGTCCTTGCTCCTCCTTTTGCCATCCATGTATTTATAAAATCATTTTTATTATTCTTCATAGAAGCAACCAGGTTAAGCCCTAATTGAGCTTTCACCTATCTAATTTCCCTTCTCATGACCTAACAACAACCTTAAACACTTCCTTACTTTCCTGCCCCTCTTCACCCTTCAAAAGTAATACACCCTCTTTTTTTCCCTGAGTTCTTGCTAAAGCCCCATGCCCAGCTGTCAGGATCCGTCCTAGTGAACAGATGACCTGATGGTTCGTAGGAGTGATCTCAGGGTGCAAAAACCAACACGGTACAAGGGGGTTTGCAATGATAATCAAAACAAATGCAGTTTTATTGAAATAACCACAGCAAAAATGCAATAGAGGGATTAAGGGTCAGAAAAAGATAGAGAAAGAGAGAGAGGGGGGAGATATAGCTACCAACACAGAGACGAAGTCCTTTGATCCAGTCCAGTCGAGGGTCTGCCTGTTACGCCGGGGAGATCTCAAAGGCACAGTTCATTTGCACCCCAATTATACTCCTTTTGTTGGGGGAAGGGAGAATAAATTTTGCAACTGAAACAAAGGATAGAAAGGGGGGTACACAGAGTCCAAGCTAGGCAGCCGGAAAGAACCTTTGTTTTCTTGGTCCAGTGGTCACAACCTGGAGGCAAACATTTCGCTTCGGTCAGCTTGCCTCCCCACACACCTCCCCCGGGCTGGGGGTTTCAGTCCCAGTCCTTGGAAGGAGCAGAGGGGCCTGTTAGGAGTTTCATGTCTCAGTCCTTAGTGGAGAAGCTTCTTACATCTCAGTCTGTCTGTCACAGTGGTTGTAAAACAGGTGAGGGTCTTCTGTGGGAGACCACCCAAAACTCAGGAGAAGTCCAGCCAGGCCGAGAGATGGGACAGATTCCAGAGCTGCTATTGTTGCAAACGGGGCATGATGCCCCTTCTTAGCATTCAGCAAACACACCTGTGAAAACAAATAACACTGTGCTTTCAGGTCTCAGGGCCTTTGGCATGTGACTTTTCTCCTTCAGAGCCAGATATAGACAGGGGGGGGTCTTCTCTTCAGTGGTCTCCCAATGACAATTGTAAGGCAGATGAGGGAAAATTCAGACAGACTCTCACACCAGCCAGGCCAGATATTGTCCTTGCTGGCTCATTTTCTGGCATATAGGGCAGCCTCCTCCTATGCTTTCAAGATTTATTTCTTGAAGTATGCCCATCCTTTCTGGACAATTTTGTTTTAAAGGGCTTCTTCCCTTGAAAAACAGTACCTGGTTAAGTACTTCCTAAACCTGCATCCTGAATAGGCTGAAGTCTGATCTCTGTAAGTCCAATGTAGAAGTTTTGTTGATGCCCCCTCCTTGTTTAACTGAAAATTGAAAACTTGATTATTTCATGTTCATTGTACCCCAGATGGCCTCTGACCACCACATCGCCCACCAGCCCTTGTCTCTTTGTGAACAGCAGGAGACAGAGCTTTTCCTGGGAGTGGGAATTGCAGGAAACCTCCCCCAAGTGCAGCTTGGAAGGTTCCACCTGGAGCTGAGGAGAAAGCAAAGTCCCTCGCAGGGCAGAATGTTGGTGCTGGAGGTATGGCAGCGTGAGGCTGGGCCATGGCCGGGCTCTGTGTGCCAGAAACCGGCAGCGCTGGGTGCAGGGAGCCCAGGGAGGCACAGAAATGCTGGGTGAGAAATGCTGGGGCACAGCGAGATGGGCGAGTGCAGCCGGCCAGGGCAGAGGAGCAACACACACAGGAGGCACAGCCTGCAGGACAGATGGCTAAGGGCTGGGCAGGGCTGGCAGGGCCACAGGCACCCAGGCCTTTGGCCCTGGGCTTGGGCAGCGCCTCTGGAGGCCCCACAGGAGGAACTTTCCTGGCAGAGGCTGCACTTTGGTTCTCCCTCGGCCTCCCTGGAGAGGCTGGCAGGGGCTGCAGGTTTATGACATTTGTCCTTGCTGCCCCTCACATCCCCCTGGCCCACCAAGAGCCCCGAGCCACTTGTGAGGGACAGGCCCTGCTGTCCCAGGCTGGGCTCAGGGCTTGGCCTTTCTGCTTCCCCCAGCCAGCCCAGGCCTTGCTCAGCATTGCAGTTCCCTGCTCAGAGCCTTTGGCTCCCAGCAATCCTGGCCTCAAGGATCTGCTCTCAGCAGTCCCTGGGGAGCCTTTGGCACTCCCTGCTCTCAGTGGGGCTCAGCCATGCTCCAAGGGACTTGGAGTTTTGCTGCTGACTCCTTGAGCAGCTTCTTCATCCTTCTCTCTTTGCCTGAGGCTCCTGGACCCAGCCACAAATTCACCGTGGGGCTGATAAAAATACAGAAAGACCTCAGGAGCTCTTTGTCTCCCTTGCATTGTCTTTGGGACTCCAGGGCGTGTGCAGTGATGGGAGTTAGTTTGGAGTTTTCTTCAGGAGGGAGATTCCAAAATGCACCTCATGATGGTTTTTTAATCAAGGGTGCATTTTTTTATTTTTCAGTTCATTGAAGAGGTGGCAGAAGCATTCCTTAAGTGATCTTGATGGTGAATTTCTCCTTAGGAGGTCTGGGCATGGAGAAGAATGAGCCCCTTGCAGGCTGAGCCTGTTTGGACAACCTGCTCCTCATGCCCAGCCTCACCATCGCCCCCTGGCACTGAGATCCCAAAACATCCAAAAATGTTCATGTGATTTATTATTTTTTTTTATTCTGTAAAACATTATTTAGTGTTAATATTTTTGATTTATATATTTAGTATATTTATGTTTATTTATAAGAACACTATTCTTTTTTATTACCTTGTTTTTATATTTATATAAAAAATAAATACAGTTTTAGTAGCCAAAAAAAATGAATGCTCATGGTTTCTAAGAAACACAATTCCCTTCATTAATAAATTAAGCTCTGTTAGCTCTTTTTAAATTCCTGTTCCTGAAAATTAGTTATATTTGTAGTCTTTATCTCATCTTTTTTGTTATGAACAAAAATTCGGTTAATATTTTTTCTGTGAGAAAAAAGTTACCACTACTGCTGGGCTGCTGCCTGTGTTATGGTAATTACGGGTCGTTGTCATTGTCGTTAATGGTTGTTTTTGCATTAATAAAAGCCCTGGCTAGGGCGAGGTAATGGCCCTTCTCTGAGACAGTGAAGGGTGGGAACCTTCCCGAACAGTGAGGAGAAGAGACCTGGAGGGGGAGGGTTATGCAAAGTGACTCCAGGACCAGAATGCTTTGTGGGACCCCCAACTCCAAACTCACGAAAAAACCCCAGAAACAACGAGCCAAATAAGAGTTGAGAGACTGGAGTGATGTCTGGACGTGAGGAGCCGAGTGCTGAGCCTGCAGAGATGCAGAACACCTTCGGAGCCTCTCGCCTTGACCATGGGAGTCGTCCCCGGAGATGAGGGCCTGCTAAGACAGCTGGCAAAAGTAGAAACATCTGGCGGGGAATACCACGCCCAAAAGGCTCCCATGAGGACTGGATCCCCCAGCTCTGCCCCTAGTGGACAGAGCTGTGCATATCCTCCTCCTCTGAGTCGCCCTGGGAGACGACGGGACACTGCAGACCCGTCGAGCCGCCCAATCCTGAGCTGATCACTTTTAATAAAGGCATTAAAAAGGAGAAGAAGTCTCCTGGCCCTGTTTATTTCAGCTGGGGGCACTCGTCCGGGATAGCCACGCCGCAAGAGGACTCAGGACTGGCCATCTTGGATCTTCAGAGGACAGCTGGCTACCAGGACCAGAGAGATCGGCTCAGGAGCAGCGACACAGAGGAGCACCGGAGCACCGGACTGGTGAGAAATCCGGTGGCGGGAGTGGGAGACATGCACATGTGTGTGTGAGTGAGACGCGGGCCGGCAGCTGGACCCTTGACCTGAGAGTGCACCCCTTAGTACCGCGTTTCCTGACTCCTGTGAAGGGGCAGGCCGGAAACAGGGGGAAGCGAGTGGAATTAGTGTGGGTGAGTCTCCCAAGGGGGAATAAAGGGCCCCCCCCCCCCCGGGTGTGCGAAGGGAATTTGTGTTTGAGTGGCACGCACACAAAGTAAGTCCTGACAGAGGGAGGTCAGGCACCTTTGTAAGTCTCGAGAAGGATCCGAGTAAGATTTGTCAGTCCCGAGAAGGATTCGGGTAGCTCACAAGCCCTGCAGGCAAATTAAGTCCTGACAAAGGAGTCAGGCACAAATCCCAGCGAAGGAGGCTGTGGTTTGCTTTTAAGTCCTGATACGGTGAAGCCTAAAAATTGGCGGGTTAGGCAAACTAAAAATCAGGCAGCTGTTTTTCCTGACTGAGGGAGTCAGGCACGACCCGGATTCTTAGGCCGAGGCTTCGTGTGTTCAAGTCCCGATAGATGTAAGACCTGACGTTGGGAAGTTGGGCAATCAAGAGATTGGGCAGTTGTTTCAATATAAAGTCCTGAGCATCAGGCAGAAATTTAAAGTTCAGTGGAGGAGGCTGAAGCTCCTCAAACAAGGTTTTTTTGAAATTCCCAGTCAGTAGAGGCACCTTTGGGACTTTTTATTGAGACCTGGAAAATGGGAGGTTGTAATAGTAAAAAGACTGGCAAGAAACTGAGGTATATACATCCCAATAGTCCCTTAGGAGAACTGTTAGTAAAATGGGATTCTATACAGGCCACGGAGGGATTAGATAAAGTGAAAATGATCCACTACTGTATGGAAGTGTGGCCGGAATTAGAGGTGCAAGGAGGATGGCCTTGGTGTGGAACAAAGGATAAGTGGATGTGCCAACAATTACATAATTATTTGACAGCTCGAGGAGATACTGATCCTGAGCAATTACTGTATGTATCTTGCTGGGTAAAGAGCGCTATTGAAGATGAAGGGCTGCGGATTTGTAAGGTACAGAAGAAGAAGGAGGGAAATGAAGGAGGGGATGATGGAACTAGTAAAAGATGGGATCCCCTGGATTATTTGCCTCCTTCTGCCCCTCCACTTTATAATCCTCTTCTTCAAGCACCTCAAATGGCAGGTCCGGTTGTTCCCCCGGCTGCCATCTCATTACCACCTGCTCAAATTCCTCCTTCTACCTCTTCAACTTCTGCTATGATAAACTCAGTATCTCCTCCAGTTCCTTCTGCATCACCACAAGCGCCTACTCCACCTGCTGCATTCTCCACCCCTTCTCCAGCTCCACTTAATATTCACTCAGGCTCTTCTCCCCCTCCTATTGCTGTCCCTTTACCTCCTCCTAGTTGGGGCACAAATGCCTCCTCGCCTGGTAAACAGCTATCAGCAAATACACCTGCTGATGGGCAGAAAGTTCAGGGTAACCCAGATATCCCTCAAAGTAGTTTGGCATCTGAAGATGGGCCATACTGCAGCACCAGATCCAAGACCTCCAAGGCAGAGAGACTCTTGCCCCTCAGAGAGGTTCCTATGGGAGGAGTAGCGGGAGGTGTTGGCTTTGTGAATGCTCCCCTAACTGCTTCTGAGGTGACAGGATTCAAGAAAGAGTTGGGGCATTTAGTGGAGGACCCAGTGGGCATAGCCAACCAAGTGGATCAATTTCTAGGTCCAAATATCTACACTTGGGGGGAAATGAATTCCATCCTGAGTATATTATTTTCCCCAGAAGAGGTCCAGATGATAAGGGCGGCTGGCATAAGAATATGGGAGAAAGATAACAGTCCAGGACCCCAGGTGCCAACAGGTGAACAGAAATTGCCACTAACGGAGCCCAGCTGGAACCCTAATCAGGAGGAGGGGAGGAAGGCCATGAGGGAATATAGGGGTCTTTGATAATACGGGGGATCAAAGAGTCAGCTCCCAAAGGAACTAACACCCAATTGGCATTTGAGGGTACACAGGAGAAAGATGAAGCTCCTGCTGCCTGGCTTAATCGCCTAAGGCGGAACTTCCAGTTGTACTCTAGAATAGACCCAGACACCCCAGAAGGTCAAATGCTACTAAAAGTCCAATTTGTTACCAAATCTTGGCCTGATATAAGGAGAAAATTGGAAAAGATGGAAGATTGGCAAGAGAAGGACATTAATGAGTTATTAAGAGAGGCATTGAAGGTGTATTTAAGGAGGGAGGAAGAAAAAGCAAAGGCCAAGGCTAAGATCATGGTTGCTGTAGCTAGAGAAAGTGCAGGGTGGGCGGGTCCACCACCAGGAGGAGGTAAGGACAGGCCAGTACTGTCAGGTACAAGAGGGATGGAGACACCTCAAAGCCCTTTGAGAGAACGACATTGCTCTTACTGTGGAGAGCCAGGACACATCAGGAGGTTTTGTAGAAAGCTTAGTCTCGATGTGGCAATAGCCAGGGAACAAGAGAATTTAGGGAAGATCCTTAAAGGTGACGATTAGAGGGTCAGGGGCTTTACACTACAGGGGACCCGATGCAACATCTAGAAGAGCCCTTGGTAAACTTTGAAGTGGGACCCCTAAATGAAGAATTTGAATTTTTGAGTAGATACAGGAGCAGATAAGTCCTGTCTCAACAAAGTACTAAAAAGTATAGTATAGTGTAGTATAGTGAAAAAACATCTGAAGTTAGACAAAAACAGCAAGGTAGAAAGGATATCCAATAGCACCAAAACTGGCCAGTAATACTAAACTTGTAATAAGTAATGTGAAAATAAAAGATACCTTATTGTTGTCTTGTTGTGTGTGTGAGAGTGAGTCACAAGTAAAGTCAGCCTCAACTTCCCGGGCAGGTGGGAAGGGGACAGTGGAAGTGTGTGTGTATGTGACCTGCAAACCAGACTAGGGCTCCCCAGATGTGTGAGGGAGCCATAGCTGTAAGAGCGTGAGTGACACGCAGACAGCCTCACAGGTGAATGTGCACCACAGGCAACCAGAGTCAGGGCCCTTTCAGAGGCCCAGAGATACTGAGACCTGTGGGCCAACCCCAGGGTGAAGGGGGCTACAGGGACCCGTGATTATCTAGCAATAAGGATACAGTTTGTGTCTTGAGGGTGTGAAGGAACTCCCAGTTTCTCCCTCTGGCATTGGGCCAGAGTCCACACCACTCTCACCCCCCGGCGCTGGACAAGATTCATCTGCTTCACAAGTTAATTCACCTGAGTATACTGTGATAAAAGGACCAAAGGATTTCAAGTTGACTCTCAGAAGGAAGAGTCAAAAAGACTGAACTGTGTTGAAAAAATTGGTATCAAGAGTTCTAATATTGCTTAAAATGTTTCAAAACTGTTCTGTGTAAACTATGTTGGGTAAAAAGTTTAAGACTGTAAATAAGTAATTCTGGTTAAGTTCCCCAATTTAATTCTGAAGACTCCAGGTTAATCCTCTACAGAGCACTCCCCTGGGGGAAACCAAAATTGGTAGGGAACAGACCAAGAGTGGTTTAACCAGAGAAGCGGATAGAAGGGACTCTAAAGAGCTTGGAAGCTTTTCCTCAGTAAAATTCCCCAAGAGGCAAGGCCGGGTGGGCAGGCTGTGCAAGATGACCCATACCGGACTCTTGGGAAGGGTAGTACTGATGGCTCTGATTGCTGGTGGTGCTCTGGGAAGCCCAGCTGAGCAGCGCAGTGAATGCTACCAACCCCTCTATGAGGAGGAAGTGAGCTCCTTGTCGAGAGTCCACATCAGTTCTAACCCTGATTGTGTTAACCCCTCCCAATTGGTCCTTTATCAGAAAAATAAGAGAGTGTATTGGACAGCATACAATACTGCCACTTTTAGGCAGCCACTCCTAGGAGAGTGCCCTATAGGGGAAGCCTGGTTGTGCTTTGAATGTGATGCTGCTGAAACAAGCCCAGCAGAACTAGTAAAAAGCAAAGAAATTGTGAAAATGGTAAGAAAAATTGTTTGTTACAAGTATTTATATGAGTGTACTGGAAAAGAGATGAACCCCTTTTGGAACACATTTCAGGGGAGCTCTAAACCCTTAGGTTTGATATTGCCTGGCAGCTGCATTGCTAGAGTGATAAAACCAATTTTCTTCTTATTACCCAAAGAAACTGGATCAAGTTTGGGAGTTCCTATATATAATGATTTGGGAGAAATTAAACAAAACAGGCAAAGTGAAATAGAAATGGAGAAAATCTCAAATTGTAAAAGCCAAGTTCAGACCCTAATATCTATGTTAAACAAAGTAATCCAGCTCCAGGCAGTATTAAAAATAAAGAATTCAATTATTAGGAACATTTCAAACGAAATAAAAAGATTAGCATGTGTAAATAATGAAGAACAAACTCCTACACTTGATCCCAGTGGGTGGGAGAACCTGAAGATTTTCAAAAAGGATGTATGGGAAAAGGTAGTTTTTCTCGCTGTGTGTGTACTTGGAGGATTGCTCTTTTTACTATGCTTATTTATCTGTTTTAGTAGAATAGTACTTGCCATGCAGACCAACCTGAAGAAACCAAGAAAAGTAACAAGGTTAAGTAACCATGATTACCAAAGTGCACAAGAGATTTATAGTAGATTCAAAACAAAAAAATTGTGAGTTGATGCGAGTTTAGAATTTAAGCTCGATCAAAGAAAAAGAGGGGGGACTGTTATGAACAAAAATTCGGTTAATATTTTTTTGTGAGAAAAAGTTACAAAAAGGCAGCCAGATCACTGGCCCTGCCCAAGTTCTGCGTGTTTTGATATTGTAATCACGGGTCATTGAGGCTAATCGCTCCTATTGTATTAGCAGAGCCTTGCCCGAGGCTAAGTTGTACCTTTCCCAGAATAGTGAAGACACCTGAGAAGGTGAGGGGGAGTATACAAAGTGACTCCAAGACCAGCATTCCTTGTTGGACCCTGACTCCAAACCCACGGAGAAAACCCCCAAAACAACAAGCCAAATAAGAGTTGAGAGACTGCAGTGATGTCTGGATGTGAGGAGCGGAGTGCTGGGCCTGCAGAAATGCTGCAAACCTTCATTGTTCCTCACCCTGTCTTTGAGAGCCCCCGGGCCAGGTCTGGGAGGAAGCGAGACCCGGACCGAAGCAAGAAGCTCTGACGGGGATCACCACGCCCTAAAGCCTCCCACGAGGACTGGATCCCCCAGCTCTGCCCCTAGTGGACAGAGCTGTGCATATCCTCCTCCTCTGAGTCGCTGTGGGAGACACGACAGGGACTGCAGCCCTGCCAAGCTGCCCAATCCTGAGCTGATCACTTTTAATAAAGGCATTAAAAAGGAGAAGAAGTCTCCTGGCCCTGTTTATTTCATCCACCTTCACCTTGGCGGCCATCACGGCTCCAGACACATCCCTGGGGCCTGGCAGGGGTGAGAGGCTCGTGAGGGATCCCAAAAATCCCCCAAAATGCCCCAAAATCGCCTCAAATCCCCCCAAAATCCGCGCCCCTCCCCCCCCCCACCGCCGCCCTCAGGAGCTGCCGCTTCCCGCCTTCCACCGGCGCCGCCTCCCACTGGTCGACCTGCCTGTCAATCACAGCTTGCAACCAATCAGCAGCCCTGAAGGCGGAATCTAAAGACGGCGCCATTTTGGCTTTTTTCGACTACAACTCCCGTCATGCCCTGCGGCGGCATAGAGAGCTATTAAAGGCTGGACTACAGCTCCCAGCATGCCTCGCGGCCTCTTAGAGCACCATTGAAGCGGGGTCTACAACTCCCGGCGTGCCCTGCGGCACTACACGTAAGTATTGATAGCTGGCCTACAATTCCCTTCATGCCCCGCGGCCCCATAGAGTCTAAAGGAAGCCCGGCCTACACCTCCTGTCATGCCACGCAGCCACACAGAGTGCCCGGTACACGCCCCCAAATGTCCCCCCAAACCCAAAGTTGCTCCTCAGTTGCCGCCCCGGACCCCCAAGTGTCTCCCAGGATTCCTAAGTGATCTCTCAGCCCCCACTCAGGACCTTCGAGCGCCCTCACGGACTCCCAGGTTCCCCCCCCTAAACCTCCCCCCGCCCCACAGACCCTCAGTCTGCGCCTACAATTCCCATGCTGCCCAGAGCCTACAACTCCCATCATCCCCTGCGCCCCCTAGAGAATCATTACAGCCACGCCTACAACTCCCATCATCCCTTGCGCACCACAGTGCCCCAGTTACTCGCCTAAAACTCCCGTCATGCCCCGCGCCTCCCATAGCCCATCATTTCAGGCCCCACCCCTCCCTCACTACAACTCCCGTGCTGCCCCGCAGCGCTTCTCCCGCGCTTTTTCGTTCCCCTCAGCGCCCCCCGGCCATGATGGCGGAGGCTTTGGAGACCTGGCTCAGGGAGGAGATGGAGCTGCCGCCTTCGCCATCCCCTCCCCAGCCACGCTCCGCAGGTCGGGACCACCCGGGGACCCCCATGGGGACCCCCCTTGAAATAAACAGGGCCAGGAGACTACTTCTCCTTTTTAATACCTTTATTAAAAGTGATCAGCTCAGGATTGGGCAGTTCGGCAGGTCTGCAGTCTCCTGTCATGTCTCCCACGGCGACTCAGAGGAGGAGGATATGCACAGCTCTGTCCACTAGGGGCAGAGCTGGGGGATCCAGTCCTCATGGGAGCCTTTTAGGCGTGATGTCCCCGTCAGATCTTGATTTTGCCGGCTGTCTTAGCAGGCCCTCATCTCCGGGGACGACTCCCGTGGTCAGGGCGAGAGGGACTCCGAAGGTGTTCTGCATCTCTGCAGGCTCAGCACTCGGCTCCTCACGTCCAGACATCACTCCAGTCTCTCAACTCTTATTTGGCTCGTTGTTTCTGGGGTTTTCTCCGTGCGTTTGGAGTCGGGGGTCCCAAAAAGCATGCTGGTCCTGGAGCCACTTTGCATAACCCCCCCCCCTCCAGGTCTCTTCTCCTCACTGTTTGGGAAGGTCCCCACCCTTCACTGTCTCAGAGAAGGGCCATTACCTCGCCCTAGCCAGGGCTTTTACTAATGCAAAAACAACCAGTAACGACAACGACCCGTAATTACCATAACACAGGCAGCAGCCCAGCAGTAGTGGTAACTTTCTTTCTCACAGAAAAAAATCAACTGAATTTTTGTTCATAATACCCCTGAGGCGGGGAGGGGCCGGGGAGTTTCGGGGGGCCGGCGGTGGGAACCCCCCAAGGGCTCCGTGAGGGGAGAGCAGGAATGTGGGGGGGCCTGAGGAGGTTTGGGGTCCCCTTGGAGGGTCCTGAGAGGTTTTGGGGGGTCCTCAGGGGATTTTGGGATCCCTTTGGAGGGTCCTGGGGATGCTTTTGGGGTCCTTTAGGAGGTCCTGGAGAATTTGAGGTCCCCTTGGAGAGTCCTTGGTAGGTTTTGGGGGGTCCTGAAGAATTTGGGGTGCCCTTCTAGAGTCCTGCGGTGGTTTTAGAGGGTCCTGAGGGGATTTTGGGGTCCCTTTGAAGGGTTCTGGGAGGTTTTGGGGGGGTCCTGAGGGGATTTTGGGGTCCCTTTGGAGGTTCCTGGGGGGTTTTGAGGGTCCTGAGGGTAGTTTGGGGTCCCTTTGCAGAGTACTGGGGAGGTTTTGGGGTCCCCTTGGAGGGTCCTGGGAGGTTTTGGGGGGGTCCTGAGGGGATTTTGGGGTCCCTTAGGAGGGTCCTGGGGGGTTTTGAGGGTCCTGAGGGTAGTTTGGGGTCCCTTTGCAGAGTACTGGGGAAGTTTTGGGGTCCCCTTGGAGGGTCCTGGGGTGGTTTTGGGGGTCCTGAGGGGTCCTTTTGGGGTCCCTTTTAGGGCATCCTGAGTGGATTTGGGGGTTCCTGGGGGTGATTATCGGGTTCCTGGGTGAATTTTGGGCTCCTGGGTGAATTTTATGGTCACCCCCAAATGTTGGCAGGCTCTGCCTGCAGGCTCTGCTCCGGCCCCACAGACCTCATTTGGGATTACGTCATCCACCACGTCCGGAACTAGCGGTGAGGGGGGACCCCAACATTGGGGAGGGTGAAAAACCCCAAAAATTGAAAGGGGACCCCAAAATTTAAGGGGAAGGAGGGGGAGATGCTTTCCGGGACTACAGCTCCCATCATCCCCCGTGCCCCACTGAATTCTATTATAGCTGGGCCTACATTTCCCATCATCCTCTGCACCCACAGCACTTCATTATAGCTGGCCTACAGCTCCCATCACGCCCTGCGCCGCCCATGGAGCATCATTGCAGGCCCCACCCTGTCGCAGACATTTTTCACAGAAATCCTTTCTTTGGGACTTGTTCGTTTTCTGGGAAGCAAGGGCCCCCAGAAAGAGAATGTAAACAATTGTTATCAGCTGCTGTGGAATGCAATAGGATGCACCTATTTTGATTGGTGATTGATTCATGTTCCCATGTTTATAATTAATAGCCAATCACAGAAGCAAGCTGGGGACAGAGTCCCTGGACACAACTTTGTTATAGATTCCTTCTTGCTATTCTTAGCTTAGCAGCAGCTCTGCAACTTCTCTCTTTATTCCTATTAGTATAGTTATAATGTATTATATATCATATATCAATAAATCCAGCCTTCTGATCAAGAAACAAGATTCTCGTCTTTCTCTCACCATGGAGACCTTCAACAGGTCCCTGTAATACCACTCCCCCTGAACTACAGCTCCCATCATGCCCCGCGGCACTTTTCCCTCTCTTTTTCCCGGTTCTCCCCTCACAGAATTTTTGGGTGTCCCCACAGGAACGTGAAGAAGATCCAAGGAAATCTGCGCTTGTATCCGAAATTTTGGGGGATCCTCAAAAATTTGGGGTTCCTGGATAGAAAATTCTGGGAACCCCAAAATTTGGGGTGGGGGTGCCCAAATTTGGGGGTGCAACTTTAAATTGAAGGGGAGATATTTGGGGGATCCCCAATTGTTCCTTAACTCGGGGTTCAGGTACGGGCACCTGCAGGAGCTGGAGGTGAGTGGGACCCCAAAACCTGAGGGGGAATTGGGGTCAGATTTGGGGTGGGGAACCCAAAATTTGGGGGGGTTCCCTCAGATTGGGGGCATTTTGGGGAAATTTTGGGATTTTTGGAGAATTTCCAGGAATTTTAAGAGGTTTTTTGGATTTGGGGGGATTTTTTGGGAATTTGGGGGAGGATTTGAGGGAATTTTGGGGGGTCCAGGGGAGTTTTGGAGCTTGAATGGGATTTTTTTTTGTGGCAAAATGCAAAATTTTTGGAGAATTTTTTTGGGTTTGTGGGAATTTTGGGAGGGATTTGGGGGTATGGGGCATTAAAAGTGATTTTTCGGGGGATTTTTTGGACAATTTTGAGGATTTTTTGCGGGGTTTTGGGGATTTTTCAGGGTTTTTGGGGAATTTTGGAAAAGACTTTGGGAGTTGTTGGGATTTTTCGACAATCTCAGGATATCTGGGGTGAATTTTGGGGGAATTCAGGCGGATTTGGGGTCCGTTCTGAGCCTCATTTTTGTGGGATTTTGGGGGGTATTGGGAATTTTTGGGGAGAATTTTGGGTGATTTTTTGGGGGAAAGTTGGGGTTTTTTTGGGATTTTTAGGGGAATTTTGTGGACTTTTTGGGGAATCTTTTGAGATTTTGGGGGAATTTTGGGGGATTTTTGGGGGGAATTTTTGGGGATTTTTGGATATTTGGGAATTTTCAGAGTTTTTGGGAATTTTGAAAAAGATTTTGGATTTTTTTACAATCTCAGGGATATTTGAGGGAATTTTGGGGGTGAATTTGGGAGGATTTAGGGTCAATTTTGAGCCGCATTTTGGGGTTTTTGGGAGTTTTTGGGGGAATTTTGTGGATTTTTTGGGGGGAATTTTGGTGGAAGTTTGGGGGGAAAATTAAGGATTTTTTGGGGGGGCAATTTTGGGGATTTTTGGAGGATTTGGGGCCATTTTAACCCTCATTTTTGTGGAATTTTGGGTTCTTTTGTGCAGTTTTCCCGTTTGTTTGGGAGTTTTGGGTATCATGAGGACGCTGGGCACAATCTCAGGGATTTTGGGGTGGATTTGGGTCCATTTTGAGCCTTTTTTAAATTAAATTTTGGGGGGATTTTTTTTTAATTTTTAGGGGAATTTTGGGGATTATTTTGGGGGGAATTTTGGGTGAATTTGGGCGGATTTGGGGGTCAATTTTGAGCCTCATTTTGGTTTTTCTGTGGGATTTCCCCAGACGTTGGGAGTTTTGGGTATCATGAGAACCCTAGGTCCAATCTCAGATTATTCGGGTGAATTTTGGGTGCATTTTGGGCTGAATTCGGGTGGATTTGGGTCCATTTTGAGCCTCATTTTTATAAAATTTTGGGTTTTGGGGGGAATTTTTTGGGGAATTTTGGGAATTTTTTTGAGCCTCGTCTTTATAAAATTTGTGGGGATTTTTTGGGGGAATTTTGGAGAGTTTTTGGGGATTTTTTTCAGGGAATTTTGGGGTCAATTTTGAGCCTCATTTTTGCGGGATTTTGGGGTATTTGTTGTGGGATTTTTCTCGGTTTTTTTGTGAGCTTTCGAGTGTTGTGAGAACCCTGGGCACAATCTCAGGGATATTGGGGTGAATTTTGAGGTGAATTCGGGCAGATTTGGGCTAATTTTAACCCTCTTTTTTGTGGAATTTTGGGGTTTTTTGTGGGATTTTCTCAATATTTTGAGAGTTCTGGGTATCATGAGAACCTGGGCACAATCCCAGGTACGTTTGGGTGAATTTTGGCTGAATTCTGGCGCTTTTGGGCCCGTTTTGGCGCAGGCTG